>NW_017387326.1:50707-380316 GCF_001636725.1 Cordyceps fumosorosea ARSEF 2679 | reverse complement strand
GGAACTAGATAGTTGAATCAACTTACTAGCGGCCTTTCACACCGAGCATCCCAAATTGGGTCGTCGCCATCGATGAGGTCAATCTCTGTATTATCTAGCCCATCGTCTCGTGTGCGTTTCCTGGGACTCTGACTGCGGCTCTTGGAGCCGACGGTCCTTGGCGCATAAATGCTCATACGATCCATTGATATCTCTCTAGTCACAGAGCCTTCCGCCTCGACTAATGACAGCCAACGCGCAACGCCGGCAGATAGAAATGCGGCCTGGATAACCACTGACCAAGCGAACCGCGCAAAGATGTATTCGACGGCGAGGCCGGTCAGCGGCTGCAGCTCTACATTGTGGTAGACGGCGGCGAGCTCCTCGGTCGGCGTCCCAGACAGGGCGTGAATGACCCAGCGACCCCATTTTGGCACAATTGCAAAGAGGCGTTGGTCAAAAGTTGTGTGGATATCAGAACGGAGGAGAAGAGCGTTTGCTGTGTCGTCGGTCGCGGCGGTTGCCGACAGGCCAGGTTGCACGGCGTACTGCGCCATCTCATTGGATAAGAACCAGGCACTCTCGCTCCGAGGAATAAGATGAGCGGCTTCAGTACCTAGGGTGGAGGCTGTAATGCGGCAGGACAGGTCGCGTGCGCGGAGAGGATCGTCATTATCAGGTATGTTAAGTGAAGATGCTAGCCATGACGAAGGTAGCTCATTATTGGGAAACCGAAAATGCTCAAAGGATGGCACCACAGGGTACGGAGCGCTGGGCGCGGTGGTATCGAGAGGGACGTGAAAGTAGTACTTGTCTCGCAATAGAACGGTGTATGGGGAACTAGCAGGAGTGTCACTATCAGGCTCCGGCTTCTCGGAGAGGTAGCCATCAAAGCGGGAGTTGGCGAGGATGGCGCAGGCGACACTCGCTGTCTCGTAGTGGATGCCGAAGCGCTGCGAGTTCCTGGGTTGAAGTGGCGCTGTCTGCATGCCCTGAGGAACGGGATCAAGTGCTGGCAGTATGAGGATAGTGTTGGAGCTCTCTGGGTATCCGGGATGGCAGAAACGGACATTGCGTCGATGAGGTTGCATTGAGACGCCTCCGCTCGCAACGAGGCTGCCATCAACGTGTTGGGGACGCGGCAGTCGGCGCCGCACGCTTCCTGGCACCGGTTCGTCAGCCATCTTGGCAAATTTGATAATTTGCTGGCGAACTGATGATGGCCGCGTGGATGCTTTTTAGGCTACAAGTTGGTGAACAGAACAGTGGCCAGGCCGGCGTGCCTGGTTTTGGTTGGAAAGGGGCCACTTGCGATGCGCCTCGGCCTACAACCGACGCATCACAACCGCATTTCTGTCGTGTCTCTCATCGCCTTCCGACCGAGAGGCTGAACAGTATTTCATCTTCCTTACTAGAGTCGGTAATCCATAACATATAGCAATCTTTGATGGACACGCCAAAATCTGCAAAACGTATGCGAGCTGGGGATTCCGAGGAAGTCGAAGATGGATCCCTTCAAGGGGTCTTATTTGCGGGGTTCATTCCACCCCCTCCAGTCCCGTCCCTCCGCAAAGTTTAGCCAACCCTAAGCAAACACGACAACCAGCTCTGGCAGCGATGCCTCATGAAATATTGGGCATGGTAGTCGGCGGCCTCCTCATCCGGCCGGATATCCTCGAGCTGCACTCCAAGCGTCTCTTCAGCAACCCCAAACGGGCCAGGTCATCCGCGACGGCACTGCTCAGCGGGCTGCTATCCTGCCGCTGTAGGGAATGTCTAAAAAGCAATCAACTACATGAAAACAAGATGAAGTAATAACTAGTAAGGATCTTTATCTTTTAAAACTTTTTTTTTGATTCCCTGCTAATAGAGTTTAACGCTCGTGGCCAGTCATGGTTAGGCTTTTTCGGCAGCAGCCGCTCGGCGCCCTCTACGTGCGCCTTGATACGACGGCTCACGACCAATCCATTGCTGCCTAATAATTCGTACTGTTTTCATTTCCACTCAGCAAATCTTATCCGTACTTTTCCAACGTGACCTGCTCACAGCAAGCTCTTTCCACCCGTCTTGCCACCAAACACAACGTCCGGCTTCGCCGCCGTGAACTTGGGAACGTCCGCAAACACCTTGGCCGCGGCCTCGCCCGCCGTCGCCTTGGCCACCGACTCGAGCGAGTCCCACCTGAGGATCGCCTGGATCTGGTACTTTTGGCCGGGTTCGAGCACGATGACCTCCCAGCTCTGCAGGCCGAGGGGCTTCCAGTTCCTGAAGACATGGCCTGTTAGTTGATGGCGCATGGTCGGCGCTAGGTCGGGGGCTAGAACCTACTCTTCGACAATGGTAAAGTGGTGGTTCAGATAGTAGTCTAGGTCAAAGTCAGGACCGGAGGGGTAGAGGACGTTGAAGGTGGCCATGGCTGCAAGAGGATGGATTGGATATTGTGATTTCTATGATTTCTAGAGAGGAGGGATGAGATGAGAAATAACCGCAGGGCCTCGGGATATATATGTCCTGCACGCCCCGCACAGAGACTTGAGTCTCCGTTAATAATCTAAGACAAGTTCTTCCGCCGATCCGGAGCACTGTGTACTGTAGCCGTACTGCTTCTGACAAACACAAGGCCTGCCCAGCGGGGAAAGACACCTAAAATCCCATCTATTCATCCGTCGCATTGACGACAATATTTTACAGGAGCGGCGCAGCTACTACTTGTGCGCCTGCTCTCATATACAAGGCCCTGCCGATTAGCTGTCAAACATGGCCCATTCAAACTCATCCATCGAGTAGCCGTAATTCGCCGGCCAACCTTCAGTCCTCGTTTCCGTCGCGGCAAGCAAGTCATCTAAACCCTGTAATTGCAAATCAGCATCAGGCCATTTTTTTTCTTCTTTTTTATCTCCGCCCTCGGCGAGTGCAGTGGGAACCTCGGGACGGACTTACCGTGAATGCCCAGTCTCCGCTCGTCTCCGGCTGCGTCGGCATTGGCACCGCCGCCTCCGTGGCCTCTCGCATCGCATTACCGAGGCCGCCGCCTCCCGTCAGCTTCTCCGCCATCTCCGTCAACAACCCCCGGCACGTCTTGGACACCTCCGCCGCGGCGCTCAGCAGGTTCTCGATGAGCGCCTCCCTGGACAGGTCCTGCGATATGGCGTCGATGTGCACCGCGATGATGCGGAGCAGCAGGTAGCCCTTGACGTTGGTGTGCCCGGCCTTGATGACCTCGAGCGCCCACGCCTGCGACTGGTCGAGCACGGCGAGCAGGTCCGGCCGCAGCATCTTGGGCCCCAGCCCCTCGCTCTCCTTGAGCTCGGCGCGCAGCTCCATGACGATGAGCAGCGCCGAGTGCATCGCGGCGATCATGAAGAGGCTCATGCCGCGCGTCACCTGCCGCCGCAGATCGTCGGCGGCCTCGAACGGAGACTGCTGCTCGGGGTTGTGCGGCGAGGTAGACGTCGTCGTCGACGCGCTACCGGCCAGCGAGTTCCATACTTTGAGGGCGCAGTCCACCACGACGACCCGCGAGTAGGCGTACTTTGCCTCGTGCATCGCCGCGACAAAGTACGGCACGTGCAGCGCCGTCAGGTACCGGTACATGATGATGTCGAGGATGCGGAGCTCCGCGCCCGTCAGCGCGGCCTTGGCGCCGTGCCCGCGGCAGCGCTGCAGGCGCCGGCCCAGCTCCTTGTAGCTGGCACGGAGCTGGCCGTCCAGGCGGAGCGTCTCCTCATACGAGCCGCCGGACGAGACGTCATTGAGGAACCGCAGCACGTCCAGGCGCTGGGAAAACGTCTCCCGCAGGGCCATCGCCACGGTCATCTGCGTGCACTCGCGCGGCGGCCGCGGGACGGGGTCGGCCTCGAGCAGCTGCGCGTCGTCAAAGTTGCCGGGCGCGCGGGTGTCGAAGTCGCTCATGGACAGGAAGACGGGCCCGCCGGAGCCGAGGCTCGACTGCAGGTTCAGCTCGCTGATGGTGTTCCACAACCGTCGGTGCATCTCGCACGCGAGGACCGTCCGGCCGGGCAGGCGCGCGGGATCGCGATGCAGGCCCATGTACATGGCTCGGCGGACCAGCGATCCCACCGCCATCCACATGGAATCTGCAATGATGCCGAGTCGCTCTTGCGCAAATAGTAGCAGTATATTCGTTTGTATTGTTTGGATGTCCAGTCGAGCCTTGAACTTGGGTTCTGTAAGCCACGACTGTCCTTCGTTGACCCATTGCATGGCGCAGGTCCTCAGCGAAAATGCTTCGTCGTAAGTGACTGCGCCCAATGCCAGCACAAGCTTCACTTGAATGAGAAACGCTGCGTCGGGCGTTGCTCCGGGCTTCCACAGAGCATCATAACGCTCCCGAAAGGTCGGGATGTGGAGGACGCGGTATAGTAGTTCGGTGTTTTCTAGGTAATTTTCAACCAGTGCGTCGGCAAGCGATTTTTCAGGCAGCGAAGAGGGCCGCAATACAGGCCAAGGCGGCGCCCTCCTTGTCTTGATGTACTGAGCCAGCACCTTGCATCGTGCGATGCCTGCCCAAGCATCTGCGCCGTGCTCCTTGAGCTGCTCGTCTATCGTCTCAAAAATGTCTCGAATCTGTCGAAATCAGCCGCTCGAGAACTGACAGGGTGAAGGAAAACCGAATTGCTATACCTACCAATAGAGTTGTGGTCACGCACCAATGGCTCTGGCCAAACATCCTCGTCTTGTGCATCATGCTGCGTGGGATGACGGGGCCGCCATTCCCAACAGGAGTTTCGCACTGCAAATGGAAGACGCCGCCGAGTCTGGACATGGTCGTCTCAATCGACGAGCTCACAGGGCTCGTTGCGCTACCGCAGTCGATGCTGACCCTCGACAGCTGATCCTCGAGCTCTCGTATTCTGAGACGGAGTCTCTTTGCTTCATTTTCGGATGAATGGCTTGCGTCTAGAGGCAACTGCGCTGAATTGGGACTTGAATAAAGAGAAGAAGAGTCCGAATTGGCCGTACCAGCAGCATCAAGGGGGGGGCTGGGGAGGATGGGCGGGTGAGGCTTCCATTGCCTGGGACTCGGTTTGACTGTGGCCGGCGCAGTGTGAGGCGGTTGCTGTGCTTGGTTGGGTTGGGGTTCGTACACGCAATCGCCGGTTCTTGAACGAAGACAATTGCTGCACGGAAATTCTCTGTTGCACTTGATTTTCCTTTTGCGACACAGCACGCATGCCCTAGGACGCCCATGAAGTTAGGCGGCATTCATTGATGCAAAGCGGGCTCGACTTACACTGCAGGCCGCCTCCGTCGCTTTTGTACCTCGGGCATTGCAACGACGTCGGGAAGCAGGTAGGAATTGGAAGTATTGTAAAATAATAAAGAGAAGCTTTCCGTACTAATTTTCGCTGCATAGATTAAACCTCGAAACCGCGAAAGCGATGACATACAGTCTGTCATTGGAAAGCTGCGCACTTGTCCATCCCGCCAGCCGTAACCCGAGAGCAGGCTCCTTAACTCCACCAATCAGAATGTCGAATTGACCGGCCTTTCTGTCTTCGGAATTTACGCCTCGCTGTCATTGTACTGATGAGGCTCTGGGCGTTCTGACAGGGGCTTTTTAGTTTGTGCCTCTTGAACTTGCACTTGATTGATTGGTTTTATCAGCTCGCTATAGCTATCTGGCATTCTTCAACGTTCTTTTACTCTGCTTGCAGCTCAGCTAATCCTCCAGCTTGATCATTGTTATGATAGCTGGTTGCGAATCTATCATGCCCAACTAAAGGCAGCCAGCGAGGCACTGGGTACCTACTGTACGGCAGCCAGCAAGGCTTTCCAGCGCCGGAGATGCTGTGCCTGGCGTGGAGCAAGCAACCAGGAGCTTAGCCGATGCAGCTATTGCACTGCCCTTGCGATATGGGAACATGTATCGAAATGTGGAAACATGGTAGAAAATTGGGCCGCGGTGTCTGCAATTTCAAAAAAATTATCCATCGCCTTGTTCGCTCAGACCTCGGCAGCCGAGATAAATAGGCCGCTGCAGAGAGCCAGGGGTTTCAGTACTTGGCAGGAACAAGCGCGTGTCGTATCGATCGTCTTGGCAGCCATGTTCATTCATCCCTACTAATATTGAGGCCCGTGGATGTAATTCTCGAGTGCTCTGATGAGATTAACGAGTCTACCACAGCTCACACAAGCTCCGGTTAAGACGGCCCAGCTGGACGCATCAACAAGGCTGATTTATCCCCGTGTTCGCGATTGAGGTGATTATGTAACTGCTGAAGACTGCCTCGCAGTTTGCCCCAAAACTGCTAGGCTTTCGGTCGTGAATGTCGGAGTGTTGATAAGCCGTGGATCCGGAAGCTGCGAGAACAGCGGGCGACAATAAAAAAAATCGTGCGTACGAGCTCTCTTTTGAGTCCGACGACGACATCCCTTCTCTATTATAGCTAGCTGTTATACGTACCACCACCGACATGGCCACCGTTAAACCGATGCGAAGTTGTCCCGGCCGATCGGCGACCGACGTCGAGCAAAACTGGTACCACATGCGTTTGGCGCCAGGCCTTGGCATCTGCTCCGCCTGCTACCACCAGCACATCCTCCCGACGCCCTTCGCCTCCAACTTTGCCCACGAGCCGGACTCCTCCGGCGCCCGCCGCTACTGCGACTTTGACGTGCCTCGCACCCGCGCCGTGCTCCGCCAAGCCCTCGCCGACAATGACATTGCCGCCTTCCAGGCGTACTGGACGCGCCGCGCGGGGACCCCCCGCTGCAAGGGCGCCGGTGCCGGCGTCGCGCCCGCGGATGGCTTCTCCTGGTTCCAGCTGGCCGAGCCCCTAGCAGGGGGCAAGCAGCTGGGGGCTTGCAACGCGTGTTATGAGGACCACGTCTTAGCCTCGCCGTTTGCAGAGCGCTTCGCGAGCACGCCGGTGAAGCAGCCGCAGGACCAGACGTTCGAGTGCGACCTGGCCTGGGAGTTTGTGCAGAAGCTGCTGTGCGGTGGGACGCAGGACTGGGCGCAGGTGTCAAGCTGGCTGCTCTTCCGTAAGGGCCTGCCGCGGTGTCTCCAGGCGGCGGCGGGAGCGCCGGAGGAGCGGCGCTGGCACAGGTTGCGAGCGCCGGAGTTCGGCGCGCTGCTGACCTGCGAGGCGTGCTACTACGACGCCGTGCACGGCACCGTCGCCGCCGAGCACTTCCTGGCGTCCCCGGTGGTGCTGCCGCCCGGGTCGCTGACCGTCGTGTGCATGGTCGGCGGGCACGTGGCGCTGCGCGTCGTGCTTGACGAGGCGAAGCGCCTCGGCGACTGGGCCGTCTTCCACCGCGCCGCGCAGGCCGTCGTGCGCAACCCGCCGTGCCTGCGCGAGGGCACGCAGTCGCAAGTCTGGTACTCGGTGGTGCCGGCCTCGCCGGAGATCGACGTGTGCCCGGCGTGCCACGCATGCCTGTTCGAGGCCCTCGGCGCCGGCCACCTCCTGCAGCCCAAGTACGTGCCGCCCGGCCAGCCGCGCCTGTGCAGCATGAACCTCGCCGCGCCGCACGTCGCCGCCATCTACAGGCGGCTGGACATGGCCCTCGACTCGGGCGACCTCGCCGGCTTCGCTTCCTTCCTGCGCCTGGTCGCGGAGCTGCCCGCCTGCCCCGGCAACAAGCCCGTCGCCGGCCTGCGCTGGTACACGCACGATTTGTTTTCCTGCTGCCCCGCCTGCTGGCACACCGCGCCCATCCGGGACACCAAGCTCGCCCAGTGCTTCGCCTCCGAGACGGAGGTCTCCTCGCTGCTCAAGTGCGACTTCTACTCGGGCCGCGTGCGCGACCTCTGGCGCCTCGCGTGCATTGAGGACGATCTCGCCGGGTTTGCCGGGTTCATGAAGAAGCGGCACCAGATCTGGCAGCAGACGTACCCGGCGATCCAGCAGCAGCTGGCGATCATGCGGATGAACCTGCAGCGGCAGTCGACGCTGATGATGGCATCGGTGCTCAACACGGGCGCGAATAATATCGTCTCCGCGGCCTCCCCGGTGGGACTGCAGGGCCATTACGGCAACTCGGCGATCGGGTACGGGTACGAGACCATGGCGGGCGCGCAGGGCGCGATACAGTTCAACCAGGCGACGAGCATGGGGGGAGCGAACGCGGCGCCCGCGATGGTGATCACGCAGCTGGAGGGGCTGTGGAAGTCGGTCGAGTAATGATGAACGCGCCCTCCGACTGACATCAGCGCCGAGCTTGATGAGTGCAGTGATTCCAACACCCTGTCTATAGTAACATTTAAAGTTGAAAAAAGTCGTCATATGACTCGGACTGGCCTCACTGCTCTTGGTTGGTGTCGTTGCCTGCGGGCTCGAGCGATAGCCGGGTCTGCTATTATTAGTCTATGAAATGAGAAGCTAGCTCCCCAGTAATAATACCCAGTACTCACCTTCTTTAAACGGCCGCTACTGATAGTTTGTGTGTTAGCTACTTCCGGTAAAGTTGGCACAGGTAGGTCGGTGAGGGAAGGGCTCCACGACTCCTCAGGCCCTTATGAACGTCTCCCGCACTTAATAGTGCGGAGTGCAGCCGTCTTATTGCTTGGCCGCATATCATCATCAGAGGTCCGTGCATCAGCTCCGTATGGGCATTCATGACCTGACTGGCCGAAGCCCCTGACAGGCTATCACTCACCTTATTCGTCGAGACACAGGGGCCCTGCAATGACTGACCGTCGGTCTGCCATTGGACCAGGGGTTCGTCGCCCCAAAATGCTCCCCTTTCCGGCGAGAGGAGACATCTCGCTATATTAATATAGACATGCATACCTATAATGGACTGCCTCGATTAGGTCACAAGGGTGCACCAATCCCCGTCCATAGCTCGGCCCCGCGAATGGCTAGGGCTTATTGCAGGCCATCCTCTTGGCCATCTTGCCCTCCATTCACAGTTGGCCGTCTTGCTGCCAGTGTCTGGTTGGTACGACACTGTCCTCGCCTGGTGGAGGAAGGTGAAATGAGAACCACATCTCCTGTCCGAATTGCATGCATACGCTAAAATCCGGTGATATAGAGCATCATCCGCATGATGAGGAAACAAATCCATATACGTCGAGTATTATTGCCGATGATGAAGCCAGACTCCATGGACGCGATATAAGAGACTGTGATGCGCCGTGAGTGCTTCCAAACTCTTCAGGCTTGCCTTGCACCTCTTACACACTCCTTTATTTTTCTTCTTCATTCTTCTTACTCGAGCAGCAATGCTCTTTAATACCATCTTTACGCTCCTTTGGGCGGCAGCGCTCGTCTCTGCCTTCCCCTCCCTGTCCCTACCGAAATGGTCGCCATCGCGTCGCAGCAGTGTCGCAGCGGCGCCGGCGCAGCCCGAGCCAACCCTGGTCACCTCCGATCTCGCCACCGTGCCCGGCGGCTTTTGCGGCTGGGTGGCCGTGGAGGTGCCGGTAGAAGGGCCCGAGGAAACCAAGACTGAGGAGCACACCGGACAGCAGCAAACCGGACAGCAGCATAGCGGCCAACAGCATAGCGGCCAGCAACACGGCGGCAAGCAATCCCAAGATGAGGGACAGCACAGGGCTTCTGCGCCCAGTCAAACCCTGGCCCCGAGCGTCCACTGGAGCTGGGATACCAGCGCCGTGGAGAATGTTGAGCCTGTTGCCGCCAAGGACGATTCAAAGATGTACTACGGTGTATCTGGTAAGTAGACTGTTATACGATCATAGCTTGGCCACTGACTAACTGACTGGGAAACAGAGCCGGCCAAGGAGGGCTACTTTGCCTTCCTCACCTATCGCTTCACGCTGCCATCCGTCAACCTTGACCACTCCAACCACGTCCAGGTGGAATACACCAAGGACAGTAACCTGGTCGTCAAGTTCAAGACGTCAGACTCATTTGAGCGCGCCGTTGAAAGTTGGGAGACCGATAAGGACCTGCTGCTGATTGCGACTGCTGATGGCTGCACCGGCCCCTCGGCCGAGGATCGCTGCTACTTCCGGGCGACCAGCTGCACGGTGCACGTGGAAACGCGGGTGATTATCGCCGTCGGAGCGCCCGAGCACCCTGAGAATGTCATGGAGTCTGCCGAAACCGAATGGGGCTTGTGGGCGCCGCACAGCACACCCGGGGCGAACGCGACCGGGTCGGCTGGCAACTCGTTCAATTACACGACCGGCTCTTCTGGAAAGTAAGTCGTCGATGCTACTAGTACTTGTCAGGGTGAAAAATTGCTGATCGGATTTCCTAGGGCACCTTCCACTCCCTCACATGACGCCCACGGCTTGGCGGTTGCCTCGTTTGGCCCGTCCTTTGACAGCGCGCTCGACGACGCGCTCGGATACCATGCGCTGCTTCCTGGCTCCGAAGCCTTCCTGAACCGCATCATCGCCGACGGCGAAGCCATCGCCACTACCAAGAACACTTCGGCCACCGACTGTGTCGAGCCCGGCTCCAATGCTCTCCGTCGCCGTCGCATGCTCCAGGCTCGCCGCGCACTGCACGCGCGCGGATGGTGGTCCAACCTGTGGAACGGCTTCGTGGACGCCGTCAAGACGGCGTATAACACCGTCGCCGACGCGCTCTCCATCAAGGGCGACTTCAACGAGCCCGTGTCCTGGGACCTGCCCGGCGCGGACATCCCTCGGGAGGCTTCGCCGTGGAGCCCCAACTCGATCGCGCTGTTCAAGCACGAGACGACCTCCGAATCCGGCGAGTTCCACGAGCACGTCCACATCTACTGCGTCGACTGCGGCGTTTCCGGCCAGGCCGTCTTCTCCGGCAAGGCCAAGATCACGCCGCTCAAGGGCATCTTCGACGCCGAGGTCGCCCTGCGCGCCAACATGAAGGTCGTCCTCAAGGTCGGCGTCGACGCCGAGATCCGATTCAGCAAGAGCATCCAACAGGACCTCTTCGCGTTCGGCCTCCCCGGCCTGTCCTACGGCATCGTCACGGTCGGCCCGTACATCTCCGTGGCGGCCAAGGTCGGGTTGGAGGCGGCGGCGCGCGGCAAGCTGCTGGTGGGCGGCGAGATGGGCCTGACGCAGGCGCAGGCGACGCTGCACATCTTCGAGCCGAGCCGCAGCTCGGCGTCCGGGTGGACGCCGTACTTCAAGCCGGTGCTGGAGGCCGAGGGGGAGATCATGCTGGCGGCCAGCGCGGGGCTGCCGATCGGCATCAAGGTCGGCCTGAAGATTTCTTCGTTTGAGGCGGCGCTGGGCATCGTGGAGGAGCCGACGATCAGCGCGGCGGCGCAGGTGGCGGGCGAGGCGAGGTATACGGAGGCGGGCGGCCTGATGGCGGGCTTCAAGCCGATTGACGGGTGCGCGGGCATCAGCACGAGCTTGAACTGGAGGAACAAGCTGTCGCTGGACATCCTGGGCGTCAGCTCGCAGGTCCTCCACGACACGGGGTTGCAGCCCATCGTCAAGGGTTGCATCAAGTAAGTTACAGTCGACCCTGGTTACGTCGTGTGGTGTGTTCTAACAAAATTGTGTGACTAGTTTCAAGAGTTCTCCCCGTCCCATCGCGAATGCGGGTGCTCTGGTCTCCGTGGTGCAGAACAAGGGCAGCGTCAACAGCAGCAGTGCTGGCAACAGCAACATCACCATGTCTGTCAAGTCGCAAACCAGCACCAGCATTCGTTTGCCTAGCACAGTGTCCAGTACAGTGTCCAGCACAGCTTCCAGCACAGCTTCCAGCAGCACAGTTTCCAGCACAGCTTCCAGCACAGTATCCAGCACTCTACACAGCACCGTGCCCAGCAGCTGGCCTGTCGTCCCTTCAAACAGCTCGACAAACAGCTCCTCGATTAAGTCGACAAACAGCTCGTCCATTTCACCAGTCAAGCTGCCAATCACCTCTACCACCACCGCGTCAATCAGCACTACCAGCCTCCCCATCAGCTCTCAAATCAGCAGCACCTCCGTCCATTCCGCAACCACCACGTCCTCCAGTGCTCCTCCTCCCGCATCCCCCCTCGAAAGCAGCACGCCCAAAACCAACGTCACCTGCGTCGAGGACGATGCCACCACCACCCCGCAAGTCTTCAAGGACGGGCACGCCTTCGACCTCGCGCCGCTCCTCACCTCCGCCGGCGGCAGCATGGTCGCCTCCTGCAACGACGGCAACGTGTACGTCGCCGCCGCCTCCAACCGCACCAGCAAGACGTGCAACGCCCTATGGCCGACCTCCAAGGAGGCCGTCGTCCCCTTCGACGGCAACCTCAACGTCATGCACTACTATGCGGGCGCCATGGCCGCCGTCGGCGTCTCCCGCCTGCGCGCCAGCCCGCCGCACAAGATGCCCAACGACGCCGTCGTCGCGGTCCTGGTGCCGGCGCCCGCGGCGGACGGCTCCTTCTTCTACATGGCGGCCGACGCGAGCGACAAGGTGTTCTACCCGATCGTGTGCGAGTTTGCGGGTGGCGCGGTGCCGCGTGTGTTCTTGGCCAAGGAGGTGAGCGCGGGAGTGAAGATGCTGGAGGGCGGATCGGTGGCCGAGTCCATCACGGGCGCAAAGGTGGACAGGTGCTTCGGCCTCTCGCTGTCACCACAGCTGTAGTGTGGTCGTCGGTATTAGTCAAGTTAATGTTTAGTGTAGTGTTTATTTATTAGCCATGGCGTCCTAGCCTTGTCTCTCTTTATGTAAATAATTAGTTTTCGTTGACTCTTTCGTTGGTAAAATGACAACTTCAATGTGATGACTACTCACTAGTAACAGCCAGCTTCCACCACCTGAGGTACGTACGTAGCTGCGCGTGGATTTTCGGTTGTCTCGTACGCATCTACTAATACAAGTTGTGATGTAATCAGCGTCTTCCGCAACAATCTTCCGAAATGCCAAGAAAGGAGGTGTCATCGTCGCTTTTAGCCCACTGAAACGGAGCTTCTGATTTGGTGTGGTTGTGGTCGCTGCTGACAGCTCTCCAGAGCTCCCGTCGCGATCCTTTTTCCACCAATCGGCTAGTCTTGCTGGGAGAACCTTAGTTGCATTGTGAGTATAAAGGGATCTGGCATCGCCAGCATGGGTAAGTCTTATTTTCATTGTAGTAAGTGCTAGCTTGAACACTACACAGACTGCCAGATTCAGATTGAGTATTGCAATACCTCCCCAAGCACACACGATATACATACAACCTCGACCCTCCTCGCACAATGCTATTCAAGAGCCTCCTCGTTGCACTCTCCGCCACTACGCTGGCCCTCGCCGGCAGCCCCGTGGAAAGCGGCAACTGGGTCGAGGACCACCCCAGCTTTAGCACGCAGCAGTGCGAGGGCGGCAACGTCAGCGGCGACACCTTCTCCATCCCCAAGAGCCCCTCCGGCTCCGGCGGCGGAGCCGGCTGCTCCAACGGCCACCTCCGCGCCGAGCGCCGCTACAACGACGACTACTCCTCCGGCACCCACCAGTTCGGCGGCACCTTTCGCATCAACTCCATGTCCGGCAACCGCATCTCCATCAAGCAGACCTTCAACGGCAACTCGGGCCCGTACTTCATCATGGGCGTGGAGCAGGGGGGCCGCCTATACAGCGTGGAGGGCGGCAAGACGATCGCGGACGGCGTGGCTAAGGTGGGCGCGAGCGTGAGGATTAACACGGTGCACAACGTCGACCTCAAGCGCTTCAGCGTCTATGTCAACGGCAAGGAGATGTTTCGCGATAACAACGCGCCCGGGGGCAGCTTCTACGACAAGATTGGAGCGTACACCACGAACAGTGGCAGCGGCGACCTGAGCATTACATGGTCTGATGTTCAGTTGTGGCATCGTCAGTGATGTATTATGTGGTAGGAAAAAGGGTAGTTCAAACCACAGACATGTCCATTTAATTAGAAAGAAAAAGTGCTTTTATCAAATCAAGCGTCAATCGGGTACGTGGGCCGAGTCAGCAGCATAGGGCGCGAAATGACATCTCACCAGATTAAAGGCGCATACTGGTCATCATACTTGGAATTGCAGCCAGGTATTTAGTTGGTAGACTCTCCACCATAAGCTCGCCTTTAACAAGCCAACAAAGCGGTGCGCGAACCATTCTACGCCGCCTAGGTAGCGTAGATGCGCAAGATGCTACTGTTATCGAAAGGCAACACCCGTAATAAAGACGTTGACATACTTTTATTAGCGCGCCGGAATCAATGAAGCATCAAGACTTGCGGCGCGCCCTGTCGAGCTCCTTTATCTGCAAGGGCGATGTCTTGAGCATTTCCTGAGGGTCTGGAGAATAATTGCAGGTAAACCAGGCTCTGGTGGCTCACCTTGAAGGGTTCTTTATAAAAGGCAGTCGATGGACTCGTTGAGTTGACCACTCCTCTCTACTCATCGACCAACCGAAACAAAACAAAAACATCTACAACAATGGCCGCCCTCACATTTCGCCGCGCCACGCTCGACGACGCGCCTCAACTGCGCGCCCTCACCGAGCATGCCTTTTCCACCCCCGACTCGCGGCCCGACTGGACCGGCGACGCAGTCCTCGCCGCACACTTCACCCTGACCCTCGACGCCATGAAGGCGAGCCTCACCGCCTCCGACGTCGTCACCTTTGCCGTCCTCGATGCGGCGGGGGAGATTATCGCCTCTGCAAGCGTTGGGAAGAAGGCCGAAACTGGCCGCATCTCGATGCTGGTCGTGCACGACGCGCACCAGCGCGGGGGCCTCGGCGGCCGCGTGCTGGCGTACGCGGAGGAGCACTGCCGGCGGGAGTGGGCGGCGCGGCGCATCTCGCTGAACGCGCTGTCATCGCGGACGGCGCTGCGGGCGTGGTACGCCCGGCGCGGGTATCGCGAGACGGGCGAGACGAGCCCGTTTCCGCGCGAGTCGGGCCGGTTTGCGGCGCTTGCAATCCCGGACGACTTGTGCTTTGTGGAGATGATCAAGGACGTCGAGCCCATGCAGGGTGACAAGAAGACAGAGGAGGAAGAATAATGACGAGGAGTGCTGCGGAGAGTTGGTATAGATGTAACTGTTGCTGGAGTTGGTCCCGCTTCAGCTTTTTGATATTGAATATGGTTGTTGATACGTGGCAATTGGAGATGATATCAAGAACAAGCTGGGCTCGCCGAAAAGCGAACAATAAGTGAGGCATCTATAGCATATATCAAAGCAGGGGTGTTTCGCAATGGCGGACATGTTTCAAATGTGCAGAGTTGCTATATAGACGCTTTTAATGTTTGTAAATGGATACTGTTGCATTAAGATGATGATTTTCCCAACATTCTATCTGACGAAAGCCTTCTCTCACCGTCCGTTAAAAAGCAGCGCGCCTACCCTATAGCACAGCAAAACATGGCGAAGCCGTCTACACCATATCATAGATGGACTATAGAAGACACAGATTGTCAAAAGGGGTCAGTATCTACCAATTATCAGTGGAATAGAATTGCCCAGAGGGAGTAAGAGCTCAGCCTCGCGTACAAGGGCCTAACGATTCAGTCCATGTAGCTTACAGTGCGCACGTTCCACTTCGCACTTGGCACTGTACATCGGCCAGAAACACTCGTGAGCCTCAGTTATTATTACCTTGATTTGTAAACAACAGAGACAACAGGAACCAAGTAAATACAAAGCAATTTCGACCACCAAAATGTGTCTATTTATGCTCGTCAACTCTTCGGGGCTGGATTTTGGATCTGCAGACAGCCCTTGAAATCAGGCTCCAGCTAGGCCAGCAGCAGCACCCGAGAGTCCGTCAATCGCCTACGTAATGGCCAACACCTCCTGTGCGCCAGCAAGTCCTACAGCATACATCTATACGATTACTTGAAAAAGAGGTGAGCGATTCTCATCATGATGGTGCTCTACTTCATCTTCGTGACGGCCCTGCTGGGCTGCGCGGCCGGCCGTTTGATCATGCCCTCCGCCGACCAGTTCCGAGCCCTCCTCACCCGCGACGCTTTCCAGCAGCCCCTCGGCCCTTTGAAGCAGTCACCCTTCTCCTTCGCCGGCGGCGGCAGAGGCCCGTACGCGAGCGGCAACTTCACCCGCATCCCGCAGGACGACACCGTCTGCCCCTCGTACGGCGAGGCGCAGTGGGCCGGCACAGTCAACGTCGCCGACGACCGCCAGCTGTTCTACTGGTTCACGGAGAGCCGGGGCGACCCCTCGCGCGACCCGCTCCTGCTCTGGATGAACGGCGGTCCCGGCGCCTCGTCGCTCGTCGGCCTCCTCACCGAGCTCGGCCCCTGCGTGCTCCAGCCCGGCGCCTCCGCGCCGGTGCCCAACCCGTGGTCGTGGAACAACAACGCGTCCGTAATCTTCCTGGACCAGCCCGCCGGCACGGGTTTCTCGTCGGTGGCGGAGGGAGGACGGGCGCCCTCGACGGACGAGGACGGCGCGGCCGATTTTCAGACCTTCCTCAACGTCTTCTTCCGGGACGTCTTCCCGGAGAAGGCTGCGCTGCCGCTGTACATCGCGGGCGAGTCCTATGCGGGCCACTTCACGTCGACGTATACGAAACACATCCTCGACGCGCGCGCGTTCAACTCCAAGGATGCTTTTTGGGGTGAGATTGCGGGGCTGATCAATGTCAACGCCGTTTTGGACTGGACGGCGGTCAGCATCGGCGTGTACGAGCTGCTGTGCTCCGAGTACCGCGGGCGCGACTTCCTCGATCCGGAGGAGTGCGACAGCATTCGTCTGGAGATGCCGGAAGTTGTGAGACTGGGACAGGAGTGTCGCATGGGTACCGCAAGGTACAGCTGTCTTGGACTGATGCTCTTCTTTCTTGATCACATTGACCCGGCGTACCGGAAGCGCATCGAGGCAGGTGAACGCAACAACTACGACGGTAGGACAGAGAGACGATACTTTGCCCTTGGAAATGTGCTGACTGGTGTTTTGCAAAGTAAATCTTCCCTGCGTGAACCAGAATGGTTTTTGCGAGGACACCAAGCACGGCAACATCACCCGGTACCTCAATCAGCCTCACATAAAACAGGCCATGGGCGTGCCAGAGTCGATGACGTTTGAGCTGCTCAACTCCATAGTCGGTGGAAATTATGCCATTGAAATGTCCAAAAGTAGAGCAAAGACTTTGGAGTCGGTTCTGGACGCGCCGCCGAGAACCGGCCTCGACAAGATCCGCCTGCTCGTCCTCAACGGCAACGAAGACTACATCGTCAACACGCCCGGCCAAAAGTGGCAGTACGACAACCTCTTTTGGAGCGGCTTCGCGGACTACCGAATTAGCAACTGGCGTGAGCTGCCGGACGACGTCAAGGCGAGCGGCTTCTGGAAGGGCACCGATGACGGGCGCCTGGTGTTTGTCGGGGTGGACGGCGCGGGCCATGGCGTGCCGGGCTATCTGCCGGAGGCGAGTTACCGGATTCTGCAACGGTGGATCGCCAATGAGTGGCGTTGATGCCAATCTGGCTCTGGCTCTATCCATACCTATTACTACCAGTAGGCATCTCAACAATGCAGGCAACTCAAGCATTCGCCTCGTGCTGCCTAGGGGCCTCGGATTACATGGCGACGACGATTTCGCGTCGAGTGAGACTGTAGCATTTCACAGCACAATTCAACTTGTAACAATAGATCATGTCGCATTTGTCATGTTGTATCAAGGTAAACAACAGTGCAGGTATCTTGACGGCGACCTCCGGTTGGTCTGCTTTGTCGCATCGTGCCGCGCCTTCAACTAGCAAAGCCAGACCATCAACAAGCAACCGCACGGGTCAGGATCATCAGCACATGACCATACCCATAGGCCTAGTTTCTTACTTGTTGTCTTTAAACAACTCTAGTATAGGCTACGTTACTGCCACCTTAATATAAACTCTATACGCTACGCCACACATAGGTGGCGTGGAGCTGTTAGAACGACGTCGTTCCAATCGCATGCCAACCATTCGACCAGCGACCACCTCCATTAGGAAGTCGATTATTCTTGGCGCACGCGACGACGCGGGACAAGTCTTTCATACCGGGTTTAAATTAGGGCCTGCATGAAAATGGGCAATTCCGCAAAAGGCGCGGCGCATGAATTGACCGTCGCAGGGTTGCAGCGGGAAATAGATTGCTGTGGATGCTGGGTCGGGCCAGTCAGGATGAAACCGTTCAATATTGGCCGACGGTCGGTTTGCCATGCGAATGGCGCGCATAGGGTACAGTTAGAATATAAGATCGTACAGTGTTTTCCGGAAGTGGAAGGTAGCTGTTTCAAGTCTCAGGTTGACAGGAGACGGGTTTCAGGGTTGCAAAGCTACGATAGCTTGCTGCTATGATATCGACGTTGCGGGAGCATCAGTCCTTCATGTTACAGTGTCATGAGAGGATCCATAGGAACAAGTGAAAATTCTTCACCTCATGATCACAGGTAAATATGTTGTGGTTCACCGACTATATAGTCTTCCTCAAGTCTCGCCATTGCAGTCTGTCCAACAAGCAGCAAGCTCTCATCCCAATCAAGACATCATCAACCAATCACTCTACCGCGCAAATATGAAGGTCCTCAGCGCCGTCCTCGCTGCCCTCGGCATGGCCTCCGCGGCCGCTGCCCATATGGAGATGAAGAGCCCGCCGCCGTTCCGCTCCAGCTTCAACCCCAACACCGGCGACGACATCGACTACGACATCCGCTCGCCGCTCAACTCCGACGGCAGCGACTTCCCCTGCAAGGGAGACCTGCGCCTGCTCGACACCCCCAAGGGCCGGCCCGTCGCCACCTGGGCCCCCGGTGGCACTTACTCCTTCGTCATCCACGGCGACACCCCGCACGACGGCGGCAGCTGCCAGGCCTCCGTCTCCTTCGACTCCGGGCGCACCTACAAGGTGGTGCACTCGTACATCGGCAACTGCCCCGTCTACGGCGACTCGAGCTACCGCTTCACGCTGCCGAGCGACACCCCGTCCGGCCGCATGATCTTCGCGTGGAGCTGGTTCAACAACGAGGGCAACCGCGAGATGTACATGAACTGCGCGGTGATCAACGTGGCGGGCAAGCAGCGCCGGGACGCGTCGGTGCCGCTGGCGAGCCGCCCGGACATGTTCGTGGCGAATGTCGGGAATGGCGTGTGCACGTATGAGGGCACGGACGTCGAGTTCCCGCAGCCGGGGCCGGACGTGACGCGCAACACGAACCGCGCGCATGCTCCCGGTAGCGGCAGCTGCAACAACTGGGGCGGCGATGGCGATGGCCAGTGGTGGTGAGGGGGGCGAGAAAGCGCAGAGGTGGGAGTGGTAGGAGGATGGCAAGATACAAGGAAGCAGGCTCCTGTATATAGCGGATGTTAGGCACCCTTCACAGTATATATTTATCAAATTCTTTTGCTTCTCCGTGTAGTTGGCATGTCATCCCTGTACCTGGACAGTCGATAAGGCACCGTCGTCGGCCTCAATGCAGCACTGTGATCTCACAACGGCAACCCAGAACGCAGATTTTATGACTATTGATATTTACCAGTACTTGACTTGAGTTCGCAAGTTTGCGCCGTATTTTACGACTAGGAGTAGAATTGGTCTTGGTATTTTAGTGTATGCGTTCGACCCCTATGCTGAGCTTAGGTAGGTTGCTTGTGACGGGCATGGTGGCGTACTGGCTGGACAAGAAGCTATAGAAACAAAGTGGAAAAAAAACCGCCCGCTAGTCCTTGAGTACCCAGGTTAATAATTGTGAATGAGACACTCGTTTCTTTGCATTTACGCTCTTACACTATCTTCGACCCGTTGTAAGCATCCGTGTTGCCTCCTTTATCGGCGACCGGATGACTGTCGGGAAGGTCCTCCGGCGCCGTTCCGGACCCCTCTTCCCCCCGCTCACTATCCCGCGCGAAGGTCTGAATGGCTACTTGTGGCAATTTCGAGATGTCAGAGATACTCTATTGCGGTCCATTTGGAGGACGGCCGTCCCGACAATCCCCCTTTGGCGTCTTGGTTATAAACCCGACACCAGCCAGTCCATAAACCAACGACGGACTCTGCACCAACGAATCTACTAGAGCTCAACTACCGTATCCTTTGTTGCAGAATATGGCTCCTCACTGCCCGCCCCGCGGCATCTACGTGCCTTGCGTCGCCTTCTTCCACGAGGATGAGACGCTGAACATGGAGGCGATCGGCACGCATCTTACCCGAATGGCCAAGGCTGGCGTCGACGGTCTGGTCATCCAGGGCTCCAACGGCGAGGCCATGCACATGTCGCACGAGGAGCGCATCGAGGTCCTGAAGCTCGCTCGCTACACCGTCGATCAATACGGCAAGCCGGGCGCCACCATCATCGCCGGCTGCGGCGCGCAGTCCACGCGCGAAACCATCCAGCTGTGCACGGAGGCTCACGAGGCCGGCGCCGACTACGCGCTTGTCCTCAGCCCCAGCTACTGGCGTGAGTGAGAACCGGGTTCACGGAAGATCTCCAAACAATTAACCAGCTCGCGAACAGTCCCCGCCATGCAGAAGCCGGTCATCTACAAGTTCTTCGACGACGTGGCCACGGCGTCGCCCATCCCGATCCTGCTGTACAACTTCCCCGGCGTGACGGGCGGCATCGACCTCGACTCGGACACCATCATCAACCTGGCCGCCGCCAACCGCAACGTCGTCGGGTGCAAGCTGACCTGCGGCAACATGGGCAAGCTGCAGCGCGTGGCGCACGACCCGCGCATCGGCCGCGACTTCGCCGCCTTTGCCGGCAAGACGGACTTTATGCTGCACGGGCTCGTCGGCGGCTCGCACGGCGTCATCGCCGCGACGGCCAACCTGGTGCCCAAGGTGCACACGGTGATGCTGAGCCTGTACGACGAGGGGAAGATCGAGGAGGCGCAGCAGCTGCAGACGCGCTTCAGCCGCGCGGACTGGGCGCTGGTGCAGCTCGGCGTCGCGGGCCTCAAGGCCGCGCTGGACAAGTACTACGGGTATGGGGAAGGGCGCAGCCGCCGGCCGCTGGGATCGGTGGACGTGGCCAAGTTTGACGGTGAGGCTGGCGCGCCGCTGCGCGACCTGGTCGAGTACGAGAACTCGTTGCCGGATGTCAAGCTTCCCACTACGTTTTGCGGTACTCGTTGAGAAAGAAAAAGGCTGTTATAGACTGTGATGCGTGGTAGTTCCACGGAGGAACGCGCGTACGAGCCCTGGTGCGGTGTTGTGAGACTCGCACGTGGCCACATACTACTTGACTGCATTATAATTGATTTTTTTGTACGGATTGCGTGCGAACCTGACAGATTGATACCAATGTGCAGATGATCCAAATTCTGCCACCAGAGAGTCGATGAATCGCTGTGCTTCACTCCTCCTTAGCAAGTCCATCACCGTGTGACGGTTTGCCGATCTGTTGCCAGACCAGCACAGAAGCCCCTCCCTGATGAAGAACGGTTTCGGTGGTTTGTCTAAGAAATGCGACAGCACAATTCCGAGCAAGAGACTCGAAGGACCTTGGCCTTGCTGCCCGCAAGCGACGGCACTCTTTTCTTCGTCCCATCTGTGCAATGTCTCGAATCTTTGTGCCTTTGGCGCCAGTGTCATCAGGTTCCCCTGTCGCCCGTTCCCCGATGAATCCAATGCCGTCCAAGCGGGCCAGGGGTCCGTCGCGGCCAAGTCGATAGAACGCCCAAAAACAGTGTGCCTGCCCGAGCTTGGCGAACACAGCCCATAAAACAGAGTTCAAGCCCTCGGAATTGCGCGACCAGTTAGGATGGCTGAGGGGAGGGGATCTGCTGGTCCACATGCGTCGCGACTCAGTGGTGGCCGCTGGGTTCGTAAGTAGCGAGAGAGTTGATAGAAGAGAGCCAAAAGTACCACGGCATCATTTTTGCTTGTGTGATGTGGTTGAGTTGAGAGAACAAGATGATTCCAAGATGAAGTGGCTTTCAGGATTAATGGCCGTACGATGCTAATTTGAGACGACTCGATCGAGACATGATGGGTTGACATGTCACATTGCGTGGCTTGCCTTCCTTGCAGGCTGTTAGCCACTCTGGGCGGTAAAATGCGAGAAGCGCAACGACGTAATTTTATTTGCGCGGGGAGCCAGGAGCCATGGGATAGATTCCATGTGGGTTGTGGCCTAATAGATTGTCGAGCAAGAAAACGGTTTTTCTTTTGCAACTAGTTATGGACTATGGATGTATTGTGTAGTTACCTGCGTAGTAGGTCTGACAACTGAACTGACTGACCGGTTCCAAGTACTTTGTATTTTACTGCTACCATGAGTATGCAACGGTCGCAACCCTTATGTGTAATTAGCAGGTTGGCAGGGTCTAGACTAAACTTTGCAACGTGCATGGAATCGTGTCGGCATATCTGCCTGATTTCATCTGTACAAATTACCCATGACACGATCCTCGTTGCTGATCCTGCGGCTGGCCCTGGAATCTGGCACTGGGTAACTAGTGGTTGGGTAGTGGTTGGTGGCCATTACCTCACTAGTCAATGGTAACTGATAAGTCCAAGGGCCCTGGACCAGGCTGCGAATACTGGTCCTCGGCCCTGTTCCGCCCCTCCAAAACGGCAGAAAGGGCATAGCGATTGGTGGTGGTGAATGGCTGTGGGTGGATGGTGCAAAAAGGCTTTGAGCCCAGCCGTCCAAGTTGAGACACATTCCCCATTTTCTTTTCTCTGTGAGGTCCCCCCATCGATCTCTTCTACCCTCCTAGAACCAAGTTGAGAATTCCTCCTCTTCTCGCATCCTGGACCGTCGCTTGGGAATTTCAATTTCATCCGTCCAGCGCCTGACCCGCCCTCTATGCAGGGCGTCCGGGACGAGAGCGCCACGCTACCTAGCCACCACCGACTCAGAGATTTTTAACATCGACTTGCCTCGCTCGCTGCGTTCCACTCAAAAGAAGCTGGCGGCCACCACGTTTATTTATTAGCGGCCTTCAGCTTATCGCCTCTCTCCCCCAGCCAGCCCAGCGTTGCTCACCGCAAACCTGATTTCATCCGTCGAGGCAAGCGGCGATTGTCATAGACAAGATCCGACCATGCCTAGCGACATCACGACAATCATCTAGATCTAGATCTTGTCCTCGTCGCTGCCCGTCCCCATGGACGACCCGGAGCACTGGCCGTGGCTCGTCGCACGGCTCGACCTCAACCAGGTATGCAGCCACCCGCCGCATCCCCGCCATTTACATCGCCTGCCTGCCCTCTTTGGTGGAATTATCACCATATTGGAGTCACTCACCTACGCCCGCTGGCCTGGTTACTCGCGGCTCGGCTACATGCAGCTAACATAGATGTGTGCCCGTACAGAATACCGATCCCCGCATCAATTCTACCCGAAACGACTCGAGCGGCCAAGGCACACTCAGCGCGACGGCAAACAGCAAAAGCCCATCACTCTCCAAGCTCGGTGGCACATTCATCCCCATCGGCATTATTCTCGGAGTAACCGCCATCCTCTTCTTTTTCCTCCGTCCTAGATTGAAGCGCGTGTATGCCCCGAGAACCATTCACGCCATCCGAAGGCCGCTGTATGTGCCAAGCCCGTTGCGGAATGTCGAGTACTGGAAGGCTTGCGCTGACATTTCACAGAGAACCGAGCCCAGAGTTGCCCAGCGGCATCTTCAACTGGGTGGTGCCTTTCTTTAAAACTCCTGATACATTCATTTTGAACAATGCAACCATCGACGGCTTCTTCTTCATTCGATACCTCAAAGTACTACGGAACATTTGCTTCGTCGGATGCTTGCTCGCCTATCCTATTCTATTCCCGATCAACGCGACTGGTGGTAATCACAATTACCAGCTTGCCGCTCTGACCATCGGCAATGTCAAGGATCCCAACAAGCTGTACGCGCATCTCTTTGTTGCCTGGGCCTTCTTCGGCTTTGTTTTATTCACCATCGTTCGAGAATGCATCTACTACGTCAACCTGCGCCAAGCATACCTCTCTTCACCCCACTACGCTCAGCGCATCTCATCAAAAACCATGCTCATTACTGGCCTGCCCGAGTACTATCAAGACGAAGCCCGCCTTCGAAAGTTGTATGGGGACTCGGCAAAGAGAATATACCTCCCACGAAGCAGTAAAGTGCTCGCCAAGCTTGTCAAGGAGCGAGAACAGACCGCAAAGCGACTGGAGGACGCGGAAGTGAAGCTTATCAAGCTGGCCAACCATGCCCGCAACAACTACCTAAAGAAACACCCAGACCACCCTGTCAACGAACCGCCGCCAGGACGCGCCGAAGAACAATGCGAGGTGGATGTTGAGTCTGCAAGCTCTGAGCGACAACTTGCATCGGCGTCGTCAGCGTCTCCTACCTTGACCAGGTTCTCAAGCGACAAGCTCCAGGTTGACCTCCCTGGTCCAACGCTACTCTCCGACCAATCGATCGAGCATTTGCCGCAGCGGAATTCTGACGAGACCAAGGTCGACGACACCGAGAAAAAGGAAGAGCGCGTCAGGACCGAAGAGGATCTGGATTATGTGCATCCGTATGGCTTGCACGATACGCTACCCGACCTGCGCGGCTCCGTGGCGTCCCTCTGGATCCCGACCAGCAAGCGCCCTCACCACCGCCCGATTGGCAACTTTTTGCGCCGCGTAGACACGATTCGTTGGACCCGGAACCGACTTCGCGAACTCAACCTTCTCATCTTCAAAACGCGCCGTGTCGTGCGACGTGGCGAGGCCGGCGCGGTGTCTGCCGCGTTTATCGAGTTCGACTCGCAGGAGAGCGCGCAGGCGGCGCAGCAAGTCCTCGCACACCACCGCCCACTGCAAATGTCGGTGAGGCTGCTGGGCATTCGCCCGGACGAGGTCATTTGGAGCTCTCTCCGCATGAAGTGGTGGGAGCTCATCATGCGACGCACGGCGATCCTGGCACTCGTTCTGGCGGCCATTGTATTCTGGTCGATTCCGGCCGCGTTTGTTGGATTGGTGTCGAATGTCGACTCGCTAATAAAGCTTGTGCCGTTCCTCTCGTGGATTAATAAGCTTCCAAAGCTCATCACCGGATTCATCCAGGGCTTTCTGCCTGCCCTGGCCCTCTCACTCCTCATGGCAGCCGTCCCCTTTATGCTTCGCTTCTGTGGCCGCGTCTCGGGCCTCCCGTCCACTATTCGAGTCGAACTCTTTGTGCAAAACGCCTACTTTGCGTTTCAAGTCGTTCAAGTCTTTTTGATCACTACATTGACCTCTGCCGCTTCCGGCGCCATCACGGAGATTATCAAAAACCCTCTTGGTGCAAAGGATCTGCTGGCAAAGAGCTTGCCATCCGCATCCGATTTCTATCTCTCATACATCCTCATCCAATGTGTCCTCAGCGGCTGCAAGGATCTCCTACAAATCTGGCCATTCTTGCGTCATGTCGTCCTGGCGAAAATTACAGACAACCCCCGCAGCAGATACAAAGCTTGGAGGGAACTGACAACTCCAGGTTGGGGAGGCATCTTCCCCGTATACTCCAACATGGGGGTCATTGCGCTAAGCTACTCTTGCATTTCACCCCTAGTCCTGCTATTCGCGGCAGGCGGATTATGGTTCATCCAGATTGTGTGGAAGTACAAGCTGCTATACATCCTGGACTCTACACATGATAGCAAGGGTCTTTTCTACCCGCAAGCCTTGCTACACCTCATTGTCGGGCTGTACTTGGCGGAAATTTGCATGATTGGGCTCTTTGCCCTGAACAGTTCGTTTCCGCCCGTCGTTTTGATGCTCATCTTCTTGCTCTTTACTTTGCTTGTCCACATGTCGATAAGCGATGCCATTGCGCCGCTTTTGGTCAGCCTGCCGCAGACCATGAAGATTGAAGAAGAGATCCAAATCGAGGAGAAGCAAAAGGCGGTAGCCGCTGCGACGGCGGCTGAGGCAGCGTCAGAAGCCCCCACCGGCGCGGCAAGCAGCTATTACGACGAGGCTCAGTCATTTGGCGAGGAGCGCATCGAGAGCGAGGAAGAGGAGGGGGAGGAGGAGGAGGAGGAGGAAGGGGAAGAGCACGTGGTGACGGGAACCAGAGCGATGGAGGGCGCCAGCAGCGTGCGGTCGACGGCCGTGGAGTGGTTCAAGGGAAGCACCAAGAAGAAGATCAAGACTGAGTTTGAATCGCCGTTCCTCAAGCATTGGCTTGGCAAGATTGGCATCAACATTGGTCCGGAGAATGCTGACAAGCCCAACTTCTTTCAACGCTTCCTGCACCCGGAAGAATACGAAGACTTCATCGCCCTGCGAAAGCTCATCCCCGCCGACAGCCTGCCCAACCAGGTGTACGCGGAAAACAACAAGTACTGCAACTACGCACCGCCGGACATGTGGATGCCGAAGCCGTCGCTTTGGATCCCGCGAGACGAGGCGCGCGTGAGTCGACAGGAGGTGGCGCACTCGCGAGTCTTTACACCCATCTCGGACCGCGGTGCTGTCCTGGACAAGGATGGACGGGTTGTTGTATATTTTGACCAGGCACCGTGCCACGAGTCAAACCTGCTGTTGTAGCATATAATTCCCACTTGCAGCGAGCACTGTATTTCCTTTTTGGTATCTAGCGATTCACAGTCTTTATTCATATATTTCCTTGCTATACACGGACAGATCTAGCGACGTGCCGTACTGTATCGAGCAGGGGATAGCCGCATCCAAAGCGCCATCCACGGACCCTCATCAGTCGTGACGTTCCCATCCGTGGTCGTGGTTCTTTTCTTTTTCATCCGCCCATCCATACGCGGCCCATTGTCTGGCCTTGTCGATGCCAATCTGCATCTAGTCCATGACCAGGACGTTGCGAAACCGGGGCTTCCCGGCAATCAAGCTGTCCACCGCCTTCTGCACATCCGCGAAGGGATACTTCTCAACCATGCACTTCACCCCGTGCGTGCTCGCGAAGCGGATCGCCTCCTCGCTGTCCAGCGCGTGCCCGCTCGGCCACCCCTGCACGCTCGCGCCCTTGAGCACCAGCGACACCGTGTCAAACTCGACCGGCCCGACCGGCGCCAAGCTCAGCAGCTTGCCCTCCGGCGCCAGCGCCTTCACCAGCGGCCCCACCACCTTGGGATTCGGCGCCGTCTGCACCACAATCGCGGCGCCGCCGAGCTTCCTCAATTCCTCCGCGGCATCCTTCGCCTTGGTGTTGATGTAGTGGTGGGCGCCGAGCCGCTTCGCAAAGTTGGCCTTGTCGTCGCCCGAGGAGAGCACGGCGACCTCGTAGCCCATCTTGGCCGCGTACTGCACGGCCAGGTGGCCCAGGCCGCCGAGCCCCTGCACGGCGACCAGCGCGCCCTGCTCGACGCGCAGCTTGCGGATGCCGTTGAACACCGTCACGCCGGCGCAGAGCAGCGGCGCCACCTGCGCGGGCTCCATGTCGCGGGGCACGCGCGCGACGGCCTCGGCGCGCAGCAGCACGTACTCGGCGAAGCCGCCGTCCTTGCTGTAGCCGTTGACGAGCTCGTTGTCGCACATCTGGAACTGGGCGCGCTGGCAGGCGCGGCAGGTGCCGTCGTGGCCGCCGTGCCAGGGCCCGCCGACGCGGTCGCCCACCTGGAAGTTGGTGACGGAGTCGCCGACGGAGACGATGTCGCCGACGATCTCGTGGCCGGGGACGCGCGGGAAGACGTGGCTGCCCATCTCGCCGCTGGCAATGGCGACATCACTAAAGCACACCCCGCATGCCAGCACCTTGACGAGCACCTCGGCGGCGGCGGGCGCGCGCAGGGGCCGCTGGACGATCGAGAAGGGCCCGTTGGCTTTTTCGATGACGACGGCCTTGTAGGTGGAAGGGAGGGAGGAAGACATGGTTGGAGAGGGATGGAGGTTTATGCGATGATATGACTAGGGTGGATGAGAGAGGCTGGAGAGAAGGATTACGAGGTGAACTGGAAACTACAAGCTTTTTATACTTGCGGCGGGATTACTGGCGACCAGCAGAAGCAACCGTCGGACGGTCTGGGAAGTTTAAAACAAAATTGCATTGGTAATGCAGTCTATGCGTGGCTTTGCTCGATCCGTCGGAGACGTCTTGGTGGCGGGCTTGTCTTTCCGCCTATGACATCAACCACGTCATGTAGGAACTAGGAAGGGGCTAATAAAGATGCATCGCCTTTCTTGGGTACCTTTGACCCCGCTCGCTCGGGCGGACACAGCAAAGAAAACAATAGGGCGGGAAGTCCCAGAACTGATTAGAAAAAGGGTGCATTCATCAGCAGAAAAAAGGTGAAGGTGGGATAGGGGGTGGTGGTGGGTTGATGCAAGCAAGCCCACCTTCGGAGATGCAGGAGTGGCGCGGAGAGCCAAAGCCGATGGATTGGCGATCACTGTAGTGGTGCGGGGGGGAGCATCTAATAAACCCCGAAATCGCGGCGATGGCGATGAACGAACTGGGAGAAAAGAAGGATATGAAGGAGGGGGGCGAGGAGGAGAAGGAGGCGACTTTGAACAGCGAGCCAAGAGTTTACAGCGGTCGTGGTCGCAAATCAAAAGCGATGTTGCTGCACGTTACGTGAGGACGACGAGATACTAATGGTACGGTGTGTACAGGTTATGTGTAGTTATTGCACAATATTGTATGTATGTATGCACAAGTCAAAAAGGCTGCCATGCCACAGGGTGGCTGAACTATCCCTCAGTAAAACGTTGTCATTTTTGTGCCAAGATAATTTTATACAACAAACAAAATAGAGCAGAGATGGTGAGCAACTAATTCATCAACACTCAAATCAGTGCCTGTCTCTGTGTCTTTACTCCTCGCTCGCAGGAAGCGGCTTCGCAAGGCCGAGTCTCTCCAGAGTGCTGGTAGCCGCCTTCTTGGGATCGGCGTTGGCGTCGACGATGAGCGTCTTGGGCGCCTTGTCCACCAACAGTCGGATCAGGTCCGGGCGCATATAGTGGCCACCCTATTCAAATTTTTTGTCAGTTTTTATCTTCCTACTTTTCTTCTCGTTTCTGGGTTGACTTACAAAATCGGCGAGCCGCTTCGTCAGCAGGTTCTCGTCCAGGTCCACATCGACAATCACCAAGCCCTCGAAAGTCTTGTCCGGGTCCTCGACCGCGCGGTAACCGTCCGGTCGGTAGATGCGAGTGAAGCCGTTTCCGATGACGGCGAACTCGGCATCAACGGCCGCCTCGTCGTTCTGCAGCCGCTTGGGCAGGTTGAGGCGGGCGCCCTCGCGCGTCACCACCTGAGTCGGGGCAAGCGTCCAGGTGCCCGTCTCGTAGGCGTACGCGGGCGTCACGAGCTCCGACTGCACCTCGGAGATGTTGGTGTAGGGGTCCGGGTACTTGAGCGACGACGCGGGCGGGTAGACGGGCCAGGCGGCGACGTGGATCTCCTCGTGCTGCGCGCACGCGAGTGCCTTAAGGAACGGGTTCATCTAAGAAAAGGGGAAGCGTGAGTTTTCTGGGTAAACGTATGTAGGTTTGCGGTTGGCTGGTTTGACGCACGTTCTCCCAGCAGTTAAGGTGGCCGAGGCGGCCAATCTCCGTCTCGACAACGGTGTTGAGCGAGTCTCCGGTGCCCTCGCCAAAGACGAGCTTCTCAACGTGAGTGGGCTTGATCTTGCTGCGGTGGTTGATGACAGCACCAGTCGGGTCAATGATGATCTGGGTCGTCCCCAGCGTGTGCCCATCCACCTCGGAGTAGCCCAGCGAGACGTAGATCTGCGCAGTCTTAGCCGCGGCCCGGATCCGCTGCATCTCGACCGAGTCTGGCTTCAAGCTGTTCTTGTGGTACTCCTTGAGAAGGGGCAGTGAGTCCTGGTAGTTGACGCGCCACTGCCAGTAGGGATACCTGTATCCTGTTAGTGAGTGCCGCGCCGACTTGTGCGGTTTTGCTGTAGTTACCCAGGGATCCCTAGATTCTGTTAGATTCGGCCTTCACTCGGAGTCGTCAGGAATACTCACAAAGCTCGGGGAAGGCGATGAGCTTGCAGCCCTTCTCGCCAGCCTCGAGGATGAGCTTGATGGTCTTCTGGACGGAAGCTTCCAGGTTGAACCAACCAGGCTCAGCCTGGACGGCGGCTGCCTTGTACTGTCGGATGGTTGCAGACATGGTGATTCTTTTGCGATTGGCGTGCGATTTTCTGTTGTTGAAAGTGTCTTGAGAATGAGGTGTGTGATGAGCTGAAATGGGAGTCTCAGCTGCCCGTCTTATATACTACAGAAGTTCCATGCATGCAGCAACCCTTTTCGTCGTTTTCAGGCATCGCAACGTCGCTCTCGATATTCAGGCACGCAATTAGCTACATCTTCGGAGCACGTCGGCATCGCGGGAAACCGGAAAGACATTATGCAATCCGGTGGTTGAAGTTGGTGATGCAAGATGACTCGAACAGAATAGCAATACCTTGGAGTGAGTAAATCACAAACGTGGTCCACACGGGAGCTCGGCCGCGGGGGTGTATTAAATCACGCCATGACTTAACACAGCAGAAAGCAGCGCCGCGGAGGTCATCTCTGACATATGGTGGATACAGCATACAGTAAAAGTGAGTTGTCGGCGTGACCCGCCTCGGGCTCCCGGACGGACGCGCAGCCGTGCATCCGTGATCAGGCGGTTGGCAACAGCGTGCTGGCTACTTCGCGTTCATGGCGATCTTTGTAAGGCGAAATTCAGGGAGACGGTAGCGAAATAACCTTGAGAGACTGTATTCTGGGGGCCAAGACCGAATTAGAACCGGAACGTGCCTGATCTCGGGATGCACATGCATGCGTTCCGGTTACCACAGAGCCAGGGCGCATTTGCCGACGGGCCGGCTGCTGCATCGACAAACAGCATCCGCATTTCAGGCAGCTTTTTTTCCAGCATCGTATTCGATACCGAGATGTATTGTTGTCTATTCTTGACGGATAACTCCGTTGGTGGGACTCGTGCAGAGCCCCTTATTGTTTGGTAGACTGCAGAAATTTATCAACAGCCTTCATCGACCACCCGTTTGGATATCCGAGCGCCGAATCCAGTACGGGCTGGACATGGGCCTCGTCAGGCGCCATTGTGAAAACGAGCTCCTTGCCCGCCACGAGCGCCACCTTGTCATCCGAGTCCAGCACGACCATGTCCGCGCCGAGAAGCTCCCGCGCGAACTTGACGCACGAGTCAAACAGCGTCTCGCCCGCCCCCGACGTTATAAGCATCCTCCTTGCCAGAGGCACCGGCGCCGCATCCAGGGGCTTCCCGCCCGCTGCTCGTGGAAACGCGGCCTTCCACACCGCGGCGGCGTCGTCGGCCTCGATGGGCGACGCCCACACCTCAGCCGGGGACGGGGGCTCGAACAGCCGGATGAACACGTCCATCTGCTGGGCGGACAGGTAGTCGGTCTCGTGGTTCGCCGTAAACGAGGCATCGGTGGTCGTCATGCCCATCCACGGCGAGAAGAGCGCGACGGCGCGGAGCTGCCTGCCTTTCTCAGTGCCCAGCTCTGTCAGCGGCGGCGCGTAGGGCGACGGCCGCGCCACGTGGGCGAGCAGGCTGGCGAGCAGGTGGCCGCCCGCACTGTCGCCCGCCAGGATCAGATCGCGCGGTCGTACGCCCACATCGCCGTCGGCGCCGGGCAGGGGGTGGTTCAGCAGGTGCTTAGTGGCGGCGACCATCTGGATGAGCTGCGCGGGATACGGATGCTCCGAGGTCAGCGCGTACTCGATAAGGACGACGCGGGCGGCGCCGCAGGAGGTAGCGCACCGCAGCGCAAAGGGCATGTGGCCAGGCGCCTGCAGAGGGTTCAAGTATCCGCCGCCATGGGCGTAGAGCAGCGTCGGGCCGTTGACGGGGGCGTCAGCCGGGGTGACGACATGCAGCGTCGGACGCGGGACTTGCGGTGCAAAACTGTCAGCGAATGGATTATTAGGCAGATCCACGGCGGCGGCGGCGTAGCTGAGGCCACGGGTACGGCAGTAGGCTTCAACGGCGGCGCCGGTGAGGCGCTGTCGGGAGTGCGCGAATGTGTGTCGCGGGTTGAGCGTCCGGCGCAGGGCTTGGAGCAGAGATATCGACAACTTTTGACGCCATTGCAGCGACGACGAGTCAACGGTGCGTGATGCAAAGGTAAAGAGCGCGCGGGCAACTGTGATGCAGGGGGTCGCATTGATCAGCGAGGGCTCGTTTGTGTCGGGTGAGGACGCGTTTGTCATGTTCAAGGCCTACCAGTGAGAGGGACAAGCCACGACAATGACAGCCTGTCAAGGGCGCTCATTGGCCTTGGCACAAGGTCTTTGGCCGACGACATGACTTAATTGACGGCCAGTAACTTTTCAATGCGCAGCTTCTGAATAGTTGCGCAACGGGTTCCCTATGCTGGAGTCGGACGGAATTAATTGCAGTGATGACCTCAGCTGATGTAGCGTGGACGAGCGAGGTTAAGCGGCTCGGCCGGCCGACAAGTGCCTCACTAACTACTTCTTCTTTGGTCGTGAACTTGAGGCGGAACCGGGCCGCGTTCCCCAACATGACCGACCGTACCGTGGCGCTTACCGAAGCGGAGTAAAGCCCAGCCCGTATCGGACAACATTGCGTTTCTTCTTACCAAGATTTCCGTGGATATTCTCCGATTTTTGCCTGGATTGGGGGTGTACTAGTTATGTAACTACGTAGGCCATTGGACGACAACTCGGTGCTCGTAACCACAGCCACTCTTACCTACCCGGGAGGGATCTCCTCTACATGAATTTCATGGAAACTGCCGACTAAGACGTATAAGAAAAAAAGGTCTGGGGCTACCCGCGAGGCCGGCTATTCGCAGCTGTTCGTTTTGCAGTTGTACTATTCCAATTTTCTAGTTATGTGAGCCGGATTAACATGACTATAATAAGGGAACGTCGTGCTTCTCCGATCCCATCTCTTGTGCAGTTATTACCCGTATGAACCAATGCTAAAACTGACCAAGTATCGATTTTCTAAGTTTTTGCCCTTGTGCTAAAACGTGAATACTTTACTTGACTAAATACTAACAACTTCACGCGTAAGCATCGTCAGCCCTTTTTAGGCAACAGCCTTGCTCCGACCAGCGAGCCTTGCTGCAACTCGGCCTTCCGTTATTTGGAACATTTGCTGCAGCCACGTCACACATTTAATCACCGACAAAGCCGAAGTCTCTCTGCTCCAAAGCTATCATGCCACTAAAACTAGTAAATGAAGCAACTCATCGGCATCGACTAGCGGCAAGAGGGACGTTACTCTAGCTCCGAGCCGAAGCCGACCATCATGATGTATAAAAAGACGGCAAACCTATTGAACTGGCATCCGAGACTCGAATACCGCATCCGCAAATCCAAATAGCCAGAAGAACCCCATTTATATCATCTACCCGTACCTCTCCCTAACCATGTCTTCTCCCATGCCCCTCTCCACCAAGATCGCCCACATCACGGCGATCGAAGCCGGAGCCGAGAAGGCCTTCGTCAAGCCGGACCCCCATCTCGACAACGCCGTCGCCAGCACCGCCCGCCACGGCATGCCGGCCATCCAGGTGTCCCCCCTGCAGGGCCAGCTCCTCGCCATCCAGGCGCGCCTCGTCGGCGCCAAGACCGTCCTCGAGGTCGGCGCCCTCGGCGGCTACTCCACCATCTGCCTGGCCCGGACCGGCGCCCGGGTGACGAGCGTCGAGATCGACGCCAAGCACCGCGACGTCGCCCGCGAGAACCTCGCCGCCGCGGGGCTCGAGGCCGACTTCATACTCGGCGACGCCAAGGACGTCCTGCCGCGGCTGGTAAGCGAGGGGCGCGTGTTCGACATGGTCTTCATCGACGCCGACTGGGGCGTGCACGCGGAGTACTTTGGCTGGGCGGTGCAGCTGACGCGCAAGAACGGCTGCATCTTTGTGGACAATGTCGTGCAGGAGCTCATTACCTGTCATGGCGGTGACGTCGGCGAGGGCACGCTCGTGGCCAGGATCGGCAAGGAATCGAATGTGACGGCGACGCTGGTGCCCAAGATCAATGGCAAGGAGGGCGTGGTGGACAATGCCTTGATTGACGGGTTCGTTCTGGCCATTGTTCACTAGTAGGTATGCTTCTAGTCGCTCGACCAATCCGGAATTGGCTGCTGTTCTACAGTTCATCATTAATCTACAAGTTCGTGTTGGCTATGCCATGCTAAGTACGTATCCGGCTTGAGTGGAATGCAATGGCTTAAATTAAACGCAATCCCGTATTCTTCTTGAATAGTTGATTACCCTGAAGGAGCATGCACAATTACGACGACCTATCCTCTAATGATGCAACCATCCTTGTCTGCCAAATCCACAGCAACAAGCTTGAGATATCACGGGTGGAAAGCTCCCCTGTTACGTTTTAGATTCTGTACCGCCGGGTACAGGATCCAATGACATTGGTGACTCATCATCATTGCTGCTGCCAACTCCTGCTGATCCGCGCCTTGTGGCCGTCAACGAATCGGGCAGTTCCTTGCTGCCGGGCGAGGCAGAGCAAGCCATCCACTTACACACTCGTCGATCAATTGGCCTGACTTATTAAGATGGGAGAAAAAGGCGCAAAGGAAAGCACAGCCTTGTAAAACGACGAATTACGGCGAATACATACGGCGCCACCCCCACCAACGGAATCTTGGCAGGCCGCTAGAAGGGCTCGCTTCGAAATGTTAAAACAAACCTTCGTTTTAGCAACTGCCTAACACGGCAGGTCACGCAGGCGGCAGCCAAGAATGATGCTCACTTCTAATATCGTGTGCAGCTTGGCAAGTCTAGACCGTTACGTCGGACACGGGCAGAAACTTCCAATAAATACCTTTGGGTAGGGGACAGAATCACACCCCTCGACCCCAGCCATCGACTTGCGCAAATCCAATCTTGAGTCTTGCATCATGAAGTTCTTCTCAGCTACGGTGTTAAGCGCCCTCTTCTTTGCGGGGCTGTCGCATGCTACGGATCTCATCACTCCAGAAAAGGCTACAGATGACATTAAAGCTCGAGAGTACGTGATTTGAATGCCCTGCTGCGAGGCTGCAGGCGCAGACGGCTGACCTTTAGAGCAGACTGCAGAATGTACTCTGGAACTTGCAAAAGATTGCTCGTGATAATGGCGGCAATCGCGCCCACGGGACTTCCGGCTACAAGGCATCGGTGGACTTTGTCGTGGAGCGCGTCGTGAAGCGGTTCGGCGCTCGTCTGGACACCTACGTCCAGGAGTTCAACTATACCTATACGGGGATTCGCAACTTTGAACTCACGGGGCCGGACGGAGACAAGGTAGACTTTTATAATCACCAACAAATTCTGTCGACGCCTCTACCTGGCGGCCTCACCGCACCTCTGCTGCACATGCCTGTCAACGGCACGCGCGGCACCATGTGTCTTCCGGAGCACTGGGACGGCATCGATGTCGCCGGCAAGATTCTTCTTTTCCAGTACGCGGTGTGCAACGCCACATACACCCATATCAGGCTCGCAAAGCAGAACGGCGCGTCGGCTGTAGTTTTCTACAACAACGTTCCCACCACTCCCAGGGCGCAGAACCCGCGCGGCCTCGACCTCGCTCTCCCGTCCGGGGTCGTCCCGCAAGCCGTTGGCGAGGATTGGATTGCCAGGCTCGCCGCGGGTGAGGACCTGGACGTGACGCTCATCATCGACGCGTTCTCCGAGCAGCGCAAGAGCTGGAACGTCATCTCGGAGACGAAGCTGGGGAACCCGGACAACGTGGTCATGATGGGGGCGCACCTGGACAGCGTGCAGGCCGGGCCGGGCATCAACGACGACGGGAGCGGCTCGGCTGCCCTGCTGGAGATTGCGACGTCGTTCCAAAAGTACACCGGCTTCAAGAACAAGGTGCGCTTTGCGTGGTGGGGTACTGAAGAGTAAGTAAAGGCTGCCAATGCTCTTGGTGAAGTCGATTGATGCTGACGGTGCGGCGCAGGCTCGGCAAGATTGGCTCCCTCTACTACGTTGCGCAACTGTCCGAGGCAGAGAGGGACAAGATCAAGTTTTACTTCAACTACGACATGATTGCCAGTTTATACCCAGACCTTGTCGTCTACGCCGACAACGAAGCCCACCAATACGGTGCCCGACACCTCCTTGAGTACCTGGAATCTGCTGGCGCTGCTGTCAGGCCTGCGTATGAACCCCCCCCCCTCTCTGACGCCTAAATTTTTGGGTAAAAAGCTAACGACCGTTTTCGACAATTTCAACAGTAAATTTGGCACCGGGTCGGACTACGTCAGCTTCCTGCAAGTCGGCATCCCCAGCAGCGGCCTCTTCACCGGCTCCCAGGCGCAGTTCGATCCATGCTACCACCAGCGGTGCGACACGCTGGACAACATCAACTGGGACGTGTACGAGAAGACGGCGAGGTCTGCTGCGTATGCCGCGGCCAAGCTTGCTCTGAACATGGAAGGGGTCCCGCCGCGTAACACGTCGAGCTTGAATCTCCGCTCTGTTCGCGGCATTCAGGAGAGCTTCCACGATTGGGCCAGTGGAATTGAGGTTGTCGAGACTCATTCGGGTTGTGGTGGCGGACACGCGGAGTAGCGTTGCGGTATATAAAACTGTTGATCCCATTATATTCATTCAATCCAACCTGTCCGTCAATTGCATCGCTGGCGCCGTTTGTCTTGCTGAAGGAGCGAATGGGTCGCTTGGTAAGGATTAGTTGGGGAGCCGTTTTGACGCTGATGGGCACGTGTTCCGTGCCCATTAGTTACCTCATCCAACAAAATGGATCGCCATCACCTCCATTCAAAACGCGTTCCTTGGCTGCAGCGACTTCCACACCTCTTGGGCAAAATGAAAAAGAAGAAGATGGCGGCGCCCCCTGGTTTTTCATTATATCCAGCCCGTTATTATCTATGTCATCCGAAGTTTTCGAGAACTGCGCTCTGCGCTTCATGTATTCCACTCACTAGGCTCGTCTTGGATAAAACTACGACAATACGGGACTTGCGTTCCTGGCCTTGGGTAGCTTGAGACGGGAATTTCTCGCAGCTCCATTTCCCGTTGAGGGGCATGCGGACCTAGACGTTATTGCCTAGACGTTATTGGCTGAGACAACGACAAAACAGCAACGACAGCAAGCCACTGAATGCAACTGTGGCTACTCTCGGCGCGGTCTAGAACCAGCAGATCTCGATGAACACACCTGCGACTGCTGGCACGTATCGGTTCTTTGCTTGGGAAAGTCGAACAATGATGCGGGCCACGCCTCGGAGCCATTCGTCCGCCCCTGTACTCGCCCTGGTAAGATGGAATATAGGCGGCCTTACGAAGCTTGCGCTCGCTTCAGCTGAACAGTTCTAGCTATTATTTCGGCCGGACCTGGAGCTCAAAGTCCAACGGCGCGCCAGTTTTAACGTCTGAAATTCAACTAGTGGTCACTACGGGGTAACAGAAGGGGACTTGGCCGCCCCCTCCTGGCATATTAATAAATATGTTGAGCCTTTTGCTTTTTCACGGGCTGAGACTCTGCGGCGTCAACTTGGTCCTTTCAACCCAAATCGGATTTCTGGGGACGTCGGCCGCTTGAAGCGCTCCCAGCTTGCACCCGAATCCGAAGAACTTAGCGGAGGCCGGTCTACTAGGGGCAACTGGCTCCCCTAGATCTCTAAGAGATGAGAGTCCCCATTTGGGTTCAGCTTGCGCTGCTCGTGAGCGGCGTTGCCTTGCTCGCGCTCACCGTCGTCGCGGTCCCAACCTGGATCTATGTCCAAGGCTTCGTCATCAATGTCGAAACTGACAGTCTGGCTCTCGCAGCCTCACTCTACGCCACCAAGATTGACGCGCAGCTACAGCTGCTCAACACCATCAGCCGCACGGTTTCCACACGCATCTTGATACAGCAGTCACTTGCCAATTTCTACAATAACAATGCAACAACAAGCAACCCATTCGAGCCCACAGTCACCGACCTGCAAAGCGCGCTCGCCACCAGCAGCTTCACCGGTCTACTGCAGGCACGCATTTACTCGCGAAACCAGACGGGTGAGAATTCGACGGGCCTTGTCAGTGTCACCGGCTCCGGCGTCGGGACTCAGACTCAGAACATTCCGCTGCCGTACCTCACTCCCGACGGACTGTCTGTCAATCTCAGCGACACTAAATATGGCTACCCACCCTCTCTATACCCCAACATCACTTATGAGACCCTGGATATTCCGAATCCGTACATACCCTCAGAGAAGGCCGTCGCGGCGAGCGCATTTCCCGGTGTACTGCTAAGTGATAGTCGGGGGCTGCTGCTTGGCCCCCTGGCCGTCAATCAAACGTTTGCGCTGATATCGCTCACGATTCCTATTCGATCTCTCACCTCGAATGGGTTCATTCTAGGCTACCTGACCCTGGTTGCTGCCGCCAACTCGTTTCTCGACATCCAAACAGCTGTCGACGGACTTGGGAAAACTGGTGTGGCACTGCTCGTCACCCCCAATGACCCGTCGAACCGTTTCACACCACCTCTGCTCCCATCCAACGCTACATACCAGCCACCTAGCGGCTCTCTGAGCGACTACGCCGTTCGAATTGTCTTATCACCGGCAACTCACCCTGGTCAGGTCGATCGTCATACGGATAAGCAAGGAAAATGGGATGCACCTTTCCCGCTCTCACGATACCCAGCTATCAATGGCGCGTACTCAACGTACAATGGAAACCTGAATAATGCCCGCGCAAGCTTGACGACAACAAACGAGCAAGGATACGCGGTTGCGGTTGGTGTTGCTCGTCCACAGACGACACTAGTGGACTGGGTGATCGTGGTGGAAAAGTCGCGTGATGAGGCCTACCTTCCTATATCCCTACTGCGCAAAATACTGGTTGGGTGTGCCTTTGGGACTGCTGGTTTGGTCATGCTGCTCGTGATCCCTTGCGCATACTTCAGTGTCCGTCCTATTCGAAGACTGAAGACGGCCACTGAAAAGTCCATCAATGTGCCGGGTTATGATCTGCAGTATGGCGACGATGAGAAGAAGGCAGCCAGCGCAGGAGGCACTCTTTCTTCTGCTTCCATCAAGAGCCTCTTCCAAAGCATAGTGATGAAGTTTTCCAAGCCGCAGAGACCACTGACCCAGGCTGAAATCGAGAACCATCGCCGTGTGTTTAAGATCCCAGGCAGGGTCAAGGAGCGGTCGCATATTATCACTGATGAGGTAACGGAGCTTACTGAGGTTTACAACAAAATGACAGATGAGCTGGTCCGGCAGTACACGTCACTCGACGACCAAGTAGCGAAAAGGACCAAGGAACTAGAAATCAGCAAAAAGGCTGCGGAGGCTGCGAATGAGAGCAAAACTTTGTTTATTGCTAACATTTCGCACGAATTAAAGACACCTCTGAATGGCATTATGGGGATATGTGCGGTCTGCATGGAAGAAAACGACATTCTTCACATACAGCATTCACTAAAAACGCTCTATAGATCAGGTACGTGTTGCAAGTCGTTATCTGACATTTTCCACAGGCTAATTCTGAGACGTATTAGGTGAACTATTATTACACCTTTTAGAGGACCTACTCAGCTTTTCCAAGAACCAAATCAGCCATGAGATCAAGCTCGAGCACAAAGAATTCCGCCTGGGAGAAATTCGATCGCAAATCGTATCCATTTTCGAAAAACAAGCTCGGGAGAGCAAGATTGATCTCGAGGTCATCTTCTCTGGCCGTTCATCCGAAAATCTCAACCCACCACGTCTTCTTGTCCAGCAGGGTCTACCCCGAGCGGGCCAGTCTCATCGCATACGGGACATGTATATCCTGGGAGACCAGCACAGGATCCTACAAGTCATCATCAATCTCGTCAGCAACAGTTTGAAGTTTACAACAGCTGGAGGGAAAGTCCAAGTGCGCATACATTGGGGTGACAACGTCGTGTCGAAGCACGATGCTCGAAACAAGGCTGTGACGGAGGGCTCGCCCACGCAGAGTGATAGCAGCCACGAGGAGGCAACATCTTGGTTCCAGTCGCTGTCGAGAGTAACAACCCCGGCCGTTCAAACAGTAACCAATCCGCTTGATCAAAAAGGAGTATTGAGTGACCCGCATGTCATGTTTGACGAGGAGACACAAAGCTCCCTGACGCAGACTATCGAAAGCGCCAATGAGTACCTGTTCACATTCGAGGTTGAAGATACTGGCCGAGGTATACCCCTCAACATGCAAGACAAGATTTTCGAGCCGTTTGTGCAGGTAGATTCGAGCTTTAGCAAGGAGTTTGGCGGCACTGGACTCGGGTTGAGCATCTGCTCTCAGCTTGCTACGCTGATGGGAGGCAAAATCACAGTGAAGAGCAGTGAGGGCCTGGGCTCAACATTCAGTCTACAAATCCCTCTCAAACACATCATCGATCGAGTACCAAGTACGCGCTCCGAGAGTACGAGGCCAAGGTCGAGAGCTCCAAGCGCTGGCGGCTCTACCACCAACGGCGGTGGTAGTGGCCATCGAAATTCTCTGAGCAGCGTGCTGGCGCAAGACGCCGATACGACGACGACGACCAACCATGATAACCATAGGAGCGACATCCAACCACGCCTCGTCGGTCTCAGCACGCCGTTCTTTCCACCGAATCCCAATCAAGCTACGGCACCACCACCTACCGGCTCGACAACCGTCATCCCGCCGACCACAAGCGGCGAGACGCAAGCCGCCATTCAAAAAGCAAAGGCCGACAAGGCCAAAGATTCTTCCGGCCAGTCCGGGACCGGCAACAGCGACCTATGCGTCCTTGTCGCGGACGACAACGCGACCAACATCGAGGTGGTGCGGCGCATGCTCAAGCTGGAAAAGGTCCTCGACGTGACCATCGCCAAGGACGGCCGGGAAGCGTACGAGCTGGTGAAGGAGAACATGGAGCGCAACCGCAAGTTTGACCTCATCTTCATGGACGTGCAGATGCCCAACCTGGACGGCATCCAGTCGACGCGGCTGATTCGGCAGATGGGGTACGCCGCGCCGATCGTGGCCCTGACGGCGTTTTCGGAGGAGAGCAACCGCAAGGAGTGCATGGAGTCGGGCATGGACGAGTTTTTGGCGAAGCCGATCCGGAGATCGGCGCTGAAAAGTGTATTGACAAAATTTGCGACGATAGATGAGGAAAGTGTGTGAGAAGGGACAAGGTAGGTAGCTGTTTTTTATCGCGACGTAGTAAACGTATAGTCGGCCGGATAGCAATTGGGCGTTTGGTGTTATTGTCAAGGACTGCATTTGATTCTTCTTGGAATTTAGCGTTGTTATAAATATACTGGATTTTTTTATCATCACAATAATCCTAGTTAACTGTTCATGTTCGATTTGGCATGAGAGTGATCAGTGAGGGAGAGCTTGGCGCTGGAGAAATAACCCCACCAGGTTTCTTTTCTGCCGCTAAAAGAAAATCTGCCCGAGCCAAATTTTGCAGAAACAAGCGAAGCTACAAACAGCTACGCTCCCTCTCGCACCTTTGACCCAACGACGACCTCGAATTTTTAAGAGATACCGCAACTAACAAAAGAACTGCACGACATGCCACTGGACACCTCCACGTACTCGCTCGCGCTCCTGCGCGTCGACGGGCGCCGCTGGAACGAGCTCCGCCGGCTGCACGCCCTCATCCGCACGCAGGACGCCGCCGACGGCTCCTCCTACCTCGAGATGGGCCACACCAAGGTCATGTGCGTCGTGTCCGGGCCCTCGGAGCCGCAGCAGGCGCAGCAGGCGCAGCAGAGGCGAGGCGGACAGGCCACCAACGCGTCGCGCGATGGGGCGGCGGTCAGCGTCAACATCGTCATCGCCGGCTTCTCCAGCGTCGACCGCAAGAAGCGCGGCCGCAACGACAAGTGAGTAGAACGAACAACAGCAGCAGCAGCAGCAGCAGCAGCAGCAGCAGCCCAAACGCCGGGCTTCCTCTCGCGCGCACACGATTACTGATTGCTTCCTTGTACGGTTCTAGGCGCATACAGGAGATGGAAATCACCATCGCCAAGGCCTTCGCGTCCAACCTCCACACGCACATCTTCCCGCACTCGACCATCTCCATCTCGCTGCACGTGCTCTCGCAGGACGGCTCGCTGCTCGCCGCGCTGCTCAACGCCGCCACGCTCGCGCTCGTCGACGCCGGCGTGCCCATGAGCGACTACATCGCCGCGTGCACCGCGGGGTCGACCTCCTCCTTCGCGGCCGGCGACGACGCGGCGGACCCGCTGCTGGACCTGAACGGCCAGGAGGAGCAGGAGCTGCCGCACCTGACGGTGGCGACGCTGGGCGAGGGCGACCGCGTGGCGGTGCTGGCGTGCGAGAGCCGCATCCAGGTCAGCCGCTTCGAGGGCATGCTGGTGGTCGGGCTGGACGGCTGTAAGCAGGTCAGGCGGTTCCTGGACGGCGTGGTCAAGGCCAAGGGCGGCAAGATGATCCGCGAGGGGGCGATACAGCAGAGCGATACGATGGTGATGGACTTGGACGAGTAAAAAAGAATTGGGGGTTTAAAAAAACAGTACTTGAATTTTGGCGCCTGCGGAAACAAAAATCAACACGCGACGTGGGCTGGGCGCCTGCTACATTACAACTCGTCGTGCACTTCGGCAGCCTCTTCAGGCTCGGCCTCTTCCTCGACTACGGGTTGCTCCTCCTCAACAGCCTCCTCTACAATCTCCTCCTTTGGCTCCTCGATAATCTTCTCCTCCTTTGGCTCCTCAGCAATTTTCTCCGCTGGCTCCTCAGAATCCTCGACGATGCCCTTGGGAAGCTTCTTCTTGGCCCCCTCGCCCATGCGGATCACGTCGACCCACGCCTCGACGCTGGCGGCAGCAAAGTCGCCCTCGTACCTGCGCCACCAGTTGCGGCGCGCGTTGACGGCGACGAGCTCGACCTCGCTCGTGGCCTCTAGCTTCTCACGGATCGTCACGGCGACGCTGTCGGGCACGGCGATAAAGGGGAACACCTTTCGCTGGCCATGGATGTACTTTGTGTTGAGCTGGGAGAGCGAGTCGATGACCTTTTTGCTGTCGTCGGTCTCGGCCTCGGGGACAAGAGCCAGGATGCAGGTGTGGGATTTGGGCTGGAGGCACTGTTCGGAAACCTCCTGTTTGCTAGAAGCGGTAGGGATGACGATGATTTGGGGGGTGGAAACGGGAGGAGGGGGAGGAGCCTCGTTATCGGTCTCGGCCTCGGCCTCGGCGTCTTGTTCAGCGGCGGCTTTCTTTTGCTGGGCCTTGGAGGACTCATCCGCAGCCTTGGGCTTCTCCTTCTTGTCGGCCTTTGCCTTCTTGTCTTTCTTGTCGCCGCCCTTGCTCTTAGCCGGGGCCGGGTCCGGGTTGGGCTCGCCCGCCTGGCTGAGGAACTTGACCATGTCCGCCTTCTTCATCTCGCCGTCGTACACGACGGGCTCCCCGCCGCCGCCGGGCACCAAGACTAGCGTAGGAAACTTGTCAATGCCAAACCGTGCCACCGCCTTGGCCTCCTTGCTCCGTATCTGCGCGACCCCGACGACGCCGAGGTAGTCGATGGCGATGCTGCGTAGCAGCGCGCTCGTGGTGCCCTTTTCCGTGAACAGTATCGCCTTCGGGCCGTCGCCGCCGGCTAGGAACCCCTCCAGGTCCTTGTCCGCGAGGCGCGCGACGTGGTTGTTGATCTTGGCGGCCACGGCCTCGACGATGGCGCCCGCCGTGCGCCCGCCATTGTAGTCCTCGACGACCGGGCGGCCGGCCTTCTTGCCGGGCCGCACGATCTTGAGCGTCGGGAAGCCCTTGACGCCCATGGACCCGCAGAGCTGCTTGTTCGCGTCCTCGTCGCAGTCGACGGCGGCGACCTTGGCCAGCCCCTGCAGGTTGGTGGCGGCCTTTTCGTAGGCGGGCTTGAGGTTCTGGCAGTGGCCGCACCAGGGCGCGTAGAACTCGACAATCTTGGTGGTTTTGATTAGCGGGTGCCGTCTGCGACATTGACTAGGACATGGCATTCTTACCGAAGTGTAATTCGAGCGGTTGATCAGCCGGTCGAACGACTTGGCGTCGACCTGCAGGACGGGCGACTTCTTGGTGTACATGCCGGCCCAGGCCGTCGGCGCCGTGGCCAGCAGCACGGCGAGCGCAGAGGCGACGGTGTGCTGGTGCATCGTGGAGCTTTGTCGCGTGTCAGTTGGGAGGCGTTCCTTTTTGTTGAATAGTTGAGCTGTCGGGAAGCTGGTAGGTGATGGAGCGACAGAAGTCACAATCACAAAAGCCGCTGTGGCCGTGTGTTGATGGTGGTGAGAAAGCGTCGAGAGCTGTTCGGTTTGCTGGCAGCAAGCTGGAAATCGAACAGGTGGCAGAAACGAAACGACGGACGGGCCACAGTGGGCGGGCGGCGGGAGCTAGTGCGGGGCCGGGTCTCGTTGTGCAGGGTATTCACGATAGGTGCCTACATACTTAAATAAAGCAACATTCATTGTATTGATTACCCCATCTCTCTGTAATTCGTATTGATATTATTACACAAGTTTTTGAGTCTTAAAAGTGCAATTTTACACGCCCGTCTCTATGCGTGTCCGAAAAACGCCCAATTTCCCACCATCACCAGCCCCAGCCCTGGCTACAACCCCCGCCTCTTGTCCTCTGCCAGCCTCTCCAGCTCCCGCATCGCCTCCTCCTCCCTGCCCTCCGGCACGAACAGGTGGTCGTGGTAGAAGCCGCTCACCGGGTTGACGCCCATGCCCAGCGTCGCCAGCCTCGTCGCCACCACCGCCATGAAGCCCACTGCCTCCAGGCTCGACGTCACCTCGAGCGTGATCATCCGGCTCGGGAACAGGTAGTCCAGGGCGTTCGCCTCGGCGTACTCCTTGGTGACGATGACGGTGACGGCCTCGCGCTCGCGGAATAGCAGCTGCACCTCGGCGAGCGGGGGCAGGGTGGTAGCCGTCTTGGTGGTGTCCAGCGCGGCGAAGACAAAGGTGGCTGGGTGCAGCGAGGTGGTCAGGGTCGCGAGGAGCCTGTCGAGCGACTTCTCGCCCGGGTCTTGCATGGGGGTCGCCATTGAAAGTAAAGAATGGGGAAACTGAAGAAATTTGTCTCGCGGTTGTTACTGCCGATCAGCATGGGGGCCATCGCCTGCAGCTGGAACCTGCTGGGCAGTTGTTAGTATTTATCAAGGTCAATCAGCTCACTTTATGTCAAAGACAAGGCGTCTTGGACAAGAAAAATGCTCCAAGCTTCTGGGGAGGCAGACCTATGCAGATCTAGTACGGATTCAAGCTCAGGCTAACTACTAACCAGGCATCCGTAAAGGCCAAAATAAAACACGACCAGTTGCCGAGATCCAGCCCAGCTGTTCCACTACTGAGGCTTCCCAACCATCACGCGCAACCCTCTGCTTCCCGGTGCAGGCAGCGGCCCAAAATAGTCACCAAAGATGTCCCAATCTCTCCGCTCAGTCTCAAAAAGCTTCATCTCAAACTCGCATCCTGGACCAAATAATCGCGACACGGTGAGGTAGATGTCCATGGTTGCCAGCTCCTTGCCGATGCAGAGCCGCGATCCGCGACCCCACGGTTGAAGATATTTAGCGAGTCGCTTGTAGTCGGGCTGATTCAGCCAGCGATCGGGGTTGAACTTTTCGGGGTCAGGGAAGATGGCCGGATCCATGTGAGCATCGTGCATGCTGATTGAGATGTGAGTCTAGTCCAAATATTGGTAAGTTGACTGATAGTATGTACGGAGAAGAACGAGGTAACCCACCCCACGAGGCAGAAAGTACCGCTGGTATTCAAAGTCTGCAACCTCCGAGTAGCGCGGAAGTCTTCCTGAGACAGAATAGCTCGTACGCAAGGCCTCGTTTATCACGCCCGTGAGGTACGGCACGGATCGGAGATCTTGATACCCCAGGGCAGCGCCTTTTGCATCCCGCGCGCTCTTCAACTCGCTTCGAAGCTTAGTTTGCATCTCCGGGCTGCTTAGAAGATGATAGGTGATGGACGTTAGAACGGTCGCCGTGGTCTCGTTTCCAGCAAGAATGATGTTTCGGCAGTCACCAAACACTCGGGTAAATGTCTTTTGCTTGTCGGGAAGATCCGAGACGAGCATGGCCTGCACCATGTCCTGCGGAGCCTCCCCCTCCGGTGCCATGGGCTGGTTGAAAGAGTGTGCGGCACATTGATGTACGGTCTGCAGAGTCCGGGATGAGAGGCATGAGAGATGGAACTTTTCTAGGAGTTATCCAGACGTACCTCCATGAACACGCGAGAAGCCGCCGGGCTAAGTCTGTTAGAGATGGACCGCGGGAGGAGCGACTGCAGAAGCCAGAACGGGAGCCCAAACAAATGCCTGTTGAGCAACCCAAGACGGGCATAGCTCCAGACGGCTTGGTTAAAGGCCTTGCCAAAGTCTGGCTGGTCGATACCGCCGAATGGTCGCTGAAAGGCAAACCCGGTGCTGACGTCGAGCGCGAGGGACCGGTACGCGTCGCTCAAGTTGACGACCTGTTCGCGGCAACCAGCGAGGCGATCATGGAGCTTTTTGACCGTCTCTTGTACTTGATGTACGTGCGCGGTGACATTTTGCGAGGAGAACCAAGTCCCAAGAGCCTGGCGATGGACCCGGTGAAGACCGTCCGGCTCGGTCGTGTTGGTGCTCTCGGCGCTACCAAAGAACCTGTAGTGCGACCTTGGCTTGGCCGCCCTCGATGACAGCTTGTAGACGTCGTTCCAGTCGGGATCCTTGATGTGGACTTCCCACGGGTTGATGCGCACGATAGGGCCTGCAGATTTGCGAGATGCATGTAAGTCAACGGGCGGGGAACCGAGACACCCCGACACTTACCGTATACATCGTGCAGCCGGTCAATCTCGACCCAGTACCGGCCACCTCCGTCCTTGATCAGTTGAAAGTAGGCTTCGTAGGCGCCGGTCGCAGCGGCGAGAATGGGGCCCGGCACGCGGGCAAGCGGATGAAGCGTGAGGCGATAGACGACCACGGAGACGAGGGAAAGGACGACTAAGCCGACAGCGGCCAGGAGGGCGTGCTCTTGGACCAAATACCAAACAAGTCGAAAAGAAGGCATTATGGGAAAACTGACTTGTTATGTGCTACCTTGGTGTTTATCTACGTAATATGCAGGTGGTGGAGGGGGCGGCTGGTAGATATAGGCACATAATACGCGGCATGGCAGCGCCTTCCAGCTGAGAAGCTGCATGTGCGCTCAGCTCATCTAACAGATGTGGCTTGCGGTAGTACAAAGACCTAGTAGTAATGTCGCATGTGACTATTGAGCACTGGGTTGCACTAGTTTTGCTCCGATAATTTCACCGTATTATATGGTCGCAGGTACTTTTGAAGGGTGAGGTTACGGAGATAAAGACTGGACAGAACCACTGTGGCGGCTGCCAACGCCTGACTGCCACATGGCGGCATGCCAATCTCCCGCGCAGTTTCTTTCCCTTCAATCATTGGCAACATGCCGTGAACATCTGTCACGGGTTGGATTGGATCGCGGTGTAATAAGCGAAAGCATTTGCTGCTCGCGAGTACCTGTTCAGTCTCCTCGATGTAAGAGTGGCGCGCGTTTTGGGGGAGGGGGCATCGCCGTCCTGCACATCAAAAAAACGTCACGGGAAGCATGATGCTGTCTTTCTCAAGCCTTCGTTGTATCTGCGACGCGACGGCCGTCACAGCTTTGCCCTCGCCCGCCAGGTCCTCTCGACCGCCGCCTTGTACCCGTCCGGGTCCCTCCTCAAGTGCCCAACATGCCCGCTCCCATCCACCTTGACCAGCTCTACGCTCCAGCCCTTTCTCCCCGCCTCCCTCGCGTGTTCCTCCACGTCCTCCCACCCGATCATCTCGTCCTCCTCCGAGTAGATATAACACCGCCGGCCGCATCCTTTCCCGTCCCCCGGCGGCGGCGGCGCGTTGAGCCGCCGCCGCACCACCTCCAGTGCGTCCGGCCCCGGCAGCACGCGCCGCGCCACCTCCAGCGCGCAAAATATCGGGCCGAGTACCACTACCAGCACCGCCCGCGGCACCGCAGCCCGCGGCACCGCAGCCCGCGGCAAGCCTCCGACCACGGCGGCCCAGGTCCGGCGGAAGCCCCCGCAGCCGGGGGTGCTGTCGAGCACGGTGGGCACGGCGGCCAGCGAGGAGCAGCGGCCGCCGCCGCCGGCGCGGAGCATGTCGTCGATGGTGCACCACTGCTTGGAGGCGCCGTTGGACATGATGTGCACGTGGAGGGCGGCTTCGTCGCGGAGGAGGAGCATCTGGACGACGGGCTGGACGAGGCGCCGCTTGACAGCGGCGGGACGCAGGAAGAACTCGACCATGCTGCTCTCGACGAGGATGATGTCGGCGCGCGGGTAGAGCTCGTTGTACAGCCTGGTGTATTTTTCAATGTGGCGCGCGTCAGCGTCCGCCCAAGATAGGAACAGGATGGTCTTGGGCGAGGAGGCAGCATCGTCGGCTCCTTGTGCGCTCGCATTCAGGTGCCTCCCGGCTGAAGGCAATTGGCCATCTTTTGGAGTGGCATACTGGACAGAGACGACTTCGTTGATGCGGGTAAAGGAGGGTGGTGGCATCTCAGTAGAGGATGGAAGAATGACGTGATGGTGGCATTGATTCTTGGTAAATCAGGGGTGAAGAAGGCGCGAGGGAAAGAAGCAAACAAACGAGTTGAAGACGAGGAAACAAGGAGCGCCTATGGAAGGATTCCCGTGGCTTGTACTGGGACGGCTGACACGGCTTGTGTAGCTCCAGCGCCACCTGTTGCAGTAACTAATCTGTACGCATGCGGCTACCGTTATTTCGTGGCATGCACGACAGGGGATACGTATAAGGAGGGTGAATATCAAGGGTCAAACCTAATATGAATGCAGGAGATGCGAATTCATTCACGGAGGTCGAGGTAGAGATGAATTCCTCGATAATGACTTTCATCCATCGATAAGGTCTGTGGCTCTGGTTGCCCCCTACATTGACTACCGACTGTTAGAGCCTGGTGTGCCTCGCACCGTGAAGAAGAGTTCTCTTTACTACAGACAAAGAACTTGGGTTTCTTAAAGCAGAAGAATGATGAGGGTTGCATATCTTAGCCAAGTCCTGCACATCGTGTTCTGCGGCGTATTACGGATCTATAGCCAGTGCTGCCTCCATATCACGCCAAGCATAATGCACGAGGACGGACCCGAGAGCTGCTGTACTAGCTGCCCTATTGCAGGTATTAACCCGATGCATGCGAATGTTCTTTTGTCCTTTTTCTTAATTTTAGCATGTTTTGTGCATGCCAAGGTCATCCTTGACCTGAGAATGAACCGGACCGGCGATACTGTTACACTTCACCATATTTTGCACTTCATTCTTCACATTTAATATAAAAGAAGGCCGAGATATCACTACTCCCGTGAGTTTAAACGGTAGTCAATGCGGTGCCAGAAATGCGGTGCCCGGCAGTTAGACGGTGTGCGAGGCGGCTGTCGTGCGACAACATAGCCGTTGCACCACACGGCGCTATGATTTACTATTATTTTCTACTCTAATTTAAGACCTGATCAGCAGCTTTTCTGGACGTATGTAAATCTAATATCAACCGTCTCCTTATTTTTTACAAGCCGACATCGTGATCGGTAGCTCTGCTTCCTGGGTGGTGGTGAACGAACAAACCGAAGCCGAGGCGCTCATATTTGCTCGCCAAGGTGGCAGGCACCCTTTACGACAACAATTATACGAATACCAGAGGCCAGCCTCATTAGGGCTTCATTAGCCCAAACCGCATCAGGCCGCCGGACCGGTAAGATCGATCTGCACGATGATATGGGTGAGCGCAGCGGCGGGGTCAGCAAGTCTAACCAGGCTGACCTGAATGTAACTGGAGGGACGCGTAATTTGTGGTGGCCAGCGTCAGCTTTTCAAACAAACGTTTTGCTTCGTTCTTGATCTTCCCCTCTTCCAAATTACAGATCCGAGAAGCAATCGCGAGAATGGAAAAGTTGAACGCCATCCTGAACGACGCCGTACCGTTGGGCGACGACGCCACGGGCAAGGTCCTCGGCGCGGCCTTTGTCGTCACTAACAAAGACGGTACGTGCAAGACCCGCGATGCTGACAGCCGCTGGTATGCCGAGGCAAAAATCAGAACAAAAGAGACATTTACTTCCTGGAACCCTCTGCTAACCTTTGCGACGCTCATATGCTCAGATTTTCTGTACTCCGGTGCGGCCGGACGCATCGGTCTGGACGCCGCCTCGCCCGCCTTCGCCGCCGACTCCTTCACCTGGATCGCCTCCATGAGCAAGGTCGTGACAGCGACGTGCCTGCTGCAGCTCGTCGAGCGCGGCCTCGTCAACCTCGACGACGACGTACGACCGCGGTTCGTCGAGATGCAGAAAGTGCAAGTCCTGCGCGGCTTCGAGCCTGACGGGACCCCTCTCCCGCGCCCCGTCCTTGAGGCTCTCATGACGCCTGATTAACACGCAACAGGATGTTGCTCGCGCACACCTCGGGCTACCCGTACGACTTCTCCAACCCGCGCGCGCTGCAGTGGTCCCAGCGACCGGACCGCCGCCCCGGGCTGTTCCCCGCGCGCAGCCGCGCCGCCATCGACACGCCGCTCGTGTACGCCCCCGACGAGTACTGGAACTACGGCACCGGCCCGGACTGGGCCGGCGAGCTGCTCGCCCTCGTCACCGGTCGCTCCCTCGGCGAGTACGTGCAGGAACGCATCCTCGCGCCCCTCGGCATGCGCGACACCGGCTTCTACCCGTCGCGGCTGCCGCACGTGCACGACCGCTTCGTCCCCGACCTTGCCCGCCGCGGCGGCAAGCTGGAGCTGCAGGGCGACTCGACGGCGGTGGAGGACTGGACCATGGAGGGCGGCGGCGGCGGGCTCTTCTCCACGGCGCGCGACTTCGCCACGTTCCTGCAGGGCCTGCTCGCGGGCAGGCTGCTGTCCGAGGCGTCGATGGAGGAGCTCTGCAGGCACCAGCTCAACCCGAAGCAGGTCAAGGGCATCGAGGCCTTCACGTACGACATGGGCGTGCACGGCATCGTGGCGCCCGAGTTCCCGCGGCACGCACGCATGCAGCAGGCGTTTGGCGGCATGGTCAACGTCGACGACGTGCCGGGCAAGCGACGGAAGGGTTCGATTTCGTGGAGCGGTGCATCGGGGCCTCGATGGGTAGGTTTCGCTCTTTCGTCTGTGCGTGTGTCATGATGATTCTGACGCTGAACGTAGTGGTTGGATCGAGAATCGGGCATCGCGGGCGTCATGATGCTCAACGTCATCGAATTCGACCCTGCCGCGAACAATGCGAGCGCGCCGCCGTCGGGGCTGCTGTGGCAGAAGCTGGAGGAGGCAACGTATGGGGACCTTTTGAAATAGCGGACGGCTTCGGTGTTTATTTGAATAACGCGATACTTTTTCTGTTTTGGGTGTGGTGATGATTTCCCCATCTTACCCCAACGCCGTCCAGGCTTATCATTACCGTCATCTAGACACTTGCCACTGTGCTTGAATTGGCTGGCGTCTTGTTATTAGTGATATTTCTCAGTTTCCTGAATACGCTGACTGACTCACTATCTATCTTGGGCCTCGACGTAGTTGTACAGAGGCTACCATAGTGGTGCCGCAGCGGCCTGCATCGATACAGGAGAGAACGTGGCGCATGCAGCACACGGCTCTATTAAAAAGAGTAGAATAGAATCAAGTATCTAGGGTCTTTATTGTTAGCCCCTTTAATGATTCAACTCTCTCTAGAAATCTTAGTGCTAACCGTATGCTCTTTGTTTTATCCTTGCCTTCTTTTGTTTGTGAAATGAAATCATATAAATTAATACTGCATCACAAATACGCGCTCGCTGGGCTGTCACCCAGGCCTAAATTTATAGCCATATCTTTCAGCTACCAAGCCACAACTGAGGAGTTGGCTATATGCCAAGAAAATTATACAACGGTCCGTTCCTCCTTTCGATAGACATTGCCCCTTCGCATCGTGGCGGCTGAACCCGCGGCTGAACCCGTAGCTGAACTCGCGTCGATAAATCAGGTACACGACAGATTAAGTGACATAATCTACCATATTACAGTAAGCTCAGTTGAGCCCAACCTGCAGGGGTGCATCTTATCCCAGATGTACTGAGACAGTGCCGTTGAAGCTTGAAATAGTATATAATGATAGAATGACCCTAATCTCTAAGCGCTCTACGACTTTGCAACTAGCTCTAGGGTGAGTCATCCGCTATATTTAAACTACCTCGAGCCTCAAGTCAGGAATAAAGATGTCAGCAAAGTCATGGCGTCCGAAACTCTCCTATGCTTGGATCCTAGTATGCAACTTAGGTATGCCAAGTCTAAGCATCGTCCGCGCTGAGTGCAAAATTAACCTGCAATTCACAGGCATTCTCGCGCTGACGATTTGCGTCTTGGTGAGCTGCCGCACTTCTTCGGAGAGCAGCTATAGTCTGCTCAACATCGACCAAAAATTGTTGAAGCAAACTCTTGGCGATCAGTGCTATGAGTCTACCGAAGACTTCCGACCAGATGCCTACCGTATCGGCCTCTCAGGTATGCCCCAAACTAGAGTTTCCGAGCACTAGCAGTCCATTTATTGACTTGCCAAACAAAAAAAATACAGGCTCCTGCAGAGTCGAAGCGGGAGTTGCGAGATGCCAAAGCCATGGGCCACGAATCAGCTGGGTATCTCAGCTGAACATGGATATCGAGGCCACAAATGTCTCTGACAGCCATGTCACCATGCTCTACCAGTGTGTCGAGGCACTAAACAGCAGAGGCCCCGACCACAGTTTCACCGGCAGGTTAGCAGTGGCCATGTTTGCACTGCTAGTCATCTCCACCATCCTCGGCGTATTGGGTATCATCACGGCGTTCTTTTGCGGCTCCGGCTTTGCAAAGCCGGTCTTCATAATTGGTCTTGTTGATGAGATGATACTTGTGACCTGCATCGGCCTTTTTGTAGGCATTATCAATCACGAAGTTGGGCGATATATCCCTTCAACAACCACGCTTGGAGACATTGACAGTATGGCAGTCCTAGGTGTTGGGTTCTGGATGTTGGTTGCCATCTGTAGTGCGAGGATTCTCTCACATCCTTTGTTGTTTCTCATCACGTTGGTTGTCGCGTTGCTGGTGGTACTGTTGCCCATTTTTCTACTGTTCGCGTGTTTAGGCTCAGGCAGTCGTGAGCAAGCGACAGTCTATGTGCGGAGAAGGATAGAATATGTTTTTGCAACTACCGATGTTCCCAGCGAAACACGGCAGGAGGTGTGACAGCACCAACAGGAATTGCTGAGACATTCAAAGGGTATTGACTATTAGTACACCTGCGCTGTTCAAGAACTAAGACTTGCACCTTGTGGAAGACGATTGTCCACTGACTGTCCATGTCCACGGGCATGCCTATTGAAGAGTATCGCTTGCTCTGCTTCGGTTGCCTGTCCGATTTTCGGTGACCTGTACAGACACATGCGGCAATGCCGCTGGCGTGTACAACGTACATAGATGCGCTTGCCTAAATAAGCCGCGCGCACCTCGCCGGAGCATTAGGCGCCTGAAGACCAGCGGATAAACCTGCTAAAAGTGACCTGGAATTCTGCGACGGTATGAACGGCGGGGTTGGTGTGGGCTAACTGGTAAGGTAGAGGGCAAACATCACCACAGTCGCATTTCTTACTACCTACAGTACCTACCTACAGTATGTACCTATACTGAGGAAAAAGTTCTATATTAATGTCGCCACCGATAGGTACGATGCGCGAACAATAAAGTTCCAACGTGCCTCTTATATCCATTAAAGAAAAAGAAAAAGAAGAAGAAAAAGAAATGGAAAAGGAACATGCACTTAACCTGCTGCATTCTTTGCTTTTTCTTCTCCTTCTAATCTTCTAATGGTTTATTAAGTATGTACATAATTAAACCCCTCCAAAGAGACTTGCGTCACTGCCCGCCAACGTTAGCGTGCGGCCTCGCCGCCATCTCGGCCGACACCCCACTTTGTTTCCCTTGGCTCTTCTCTTGTTCGCCTCATGACACCCAGGACAAGCCATCCTCTTTCTCTTCCTCCCCTCAAACCCTCCCTACCAACGCACAATATCACCTCTCGATTACCGCCCACGCACCGCCCGCCCACGCACCGCCCGCCCACGCACCGCCCGCCCGCCATGTCCAACCGCCAGCTCGCCCGCGACATGCAGGTCGAGTTCCAGGCGCGCTTCCAGGCCAAGCAGGCCCGCCGCGAGGCCACCAAGGCCGCCAAGCAGGACCCCGTCCTCAAGAAGCAGATCCAGGAGCTGCTCAAGCGCGGCGAGACGCAAAAGGCCTATCAAAAGGCCAAGGTGCTTCTCGCCAAGCAGGCGCTCGCCCAGCAGATGGACCAGATGGCCGACATGGCCGAGCTCTCCGCCTCCCAGATCCAGGCCAACAACTCGATGAACCGCATGACGCACATGATGGCCTCGTCCTCGCGCGTCATGAACGTCGCCCAGAAGAACACGAATCCGGAGAAGGTGGGTTTTGGGCGAACCCGGGCTGACAAATCTTAGAGACGACCTCTTTCTTACTGACTTGCGCTCGCAGACGCTGCACACCCTCGAACAGTTCAAGCAGCAAAACGAAGACTACGCCATGTCAAACGGCATCTACCAGGACGCCATCACCCAGTCCACGTCGGCGCAGGTCGGCGAGGACGCGGTGCACGAGCTGCTGGGAAAGCTGGCGGACGACGCGGGCATCGAGCTCTCCCAGGAGCTGAACAAGGCCACGCCGGCCACGGCCGAGCCCGCCGCGGCGCAGACGAACGAACCCACGGCCGAGGAGGAGGACGCCCTCCAGCAGAGACTTCGTGCGCTACGGGCGTAGTAAAAACTAACGAACAAACGGAAGAAGAGAGAGAAGGAAAGCAAGCAGTGTTGGGGGTTTTGGGTCGTCGGTGACCCTGCGTGGTTTGTCTGGATACCACCACAATGCAGTTGGCAGAAGGACCATCGTCTAATGCCGCACTCGGCCGGACACGGCCCATCCGTTCATTGTACTCGGCGTTACTCTTTTGGTTGGAATCGATTCTTCTTGTTTATTACTTCTCTTCTCCTTAGCAGTGCTATTCACATCTGACATCTAACCAGCCACCTTGTCTGCCGCCTTTACGTGTCTTTGTAAATCAAAACTCCATGTCCTTGAGATGCATCCTTTCCACATGTATGCTCGTCCTTTTTATCAAATACAAACCCCACATCCCACCCGCGCCTACATGTACAGGCTCGCCACGGCCGTGATGTCGCGCTTGATCATCTCCTGCGCCTGCTGCATCTTCAGGTACAAGTCCGGGTCGCCGATGATGCGCGCCGCGTTCTTGACCTCTCTGCACGTCTCGTCCAGCCTTGTCATGGTGCGCACGATGGTGCCCTCCAGCACGTCCGTCAGCCCCGTGATGTTCTTGAAGCTCATCCCGCGCGCCCACTCGTACACCACCTCCATCAGCCCGAAACGCGGCCGCGACACGAAGTCGTTGGAGTCCTCCGACGACAGGATCACCTGCAGCCGCGTCTGCACGTCGTTGACCTTTTCCGAGATGGCCACGATGCGCTCCCGCCCGCGCTCCAGGTTGCCCGTCAGCACCGGCTCCACCAGCGTCTTCTCCTGGTACACAAACGCCGACAGCAGCGCCGCGATCTCGGCCGGGTCGAAATCGGCCAGCACGTTGTCGAGGATGAGTTCCGTAAGCACCAGCTCGTCGCCTGAGTGTACCTCGCACGCCACCTTGCCCTTGAGCTGGATGCGCGTCGCGTCGTCGATGAAACCCAGTTCCTTGAGCACCTGCACCCGCTGCTCGTAGTCGGGCAGTAGCTGCAGGTTCTGATCCGAGAGGGATGACTTAAGCTGCTGGATGTGCTCCTTGATGAGCCACTCGTCGTGGCACATGGCAAAGTGCTTCAGGAAAGCAGGGCACGACATGGCCGGCGACGTGCTCATCTTCTTGGCAAGCTGTGTTCGCTGCTCCATGATCTCCTGCAGCTGCAGACTCTTGATCTTGGCCATGTCCACCTCATCCCACTTGTCGTCCCACGAGGCGCAAATCTCTTGTAGCTTGTCAATCGCCTGCAAGGCCACCTCGCCGCGCTTCATGATGTCGGGCACCGTGCCCTTGAGCACCCATCGCGTCAGGCAATCCACGTCGCTCAGCGGAACATGCAGCGTCTTAGTGTGCATGCGCTTTCGACCCTGTGGAAGCTTATGCAGGTACTTGCGGTACTCCGGTAGGAACGGCAGCAGGTCGGTGCCGTCGCGACGATCCCGCAGCGGCTTGAGCGCGCAAACATGCAGGGTAGGGTCCTCAATTGTGCTTCGGGGGCTCACACCTTCAGTAAGCAGGATGCCGACGGTCCGGATGCCGTCCCAGTTGAAGACAATCATGCGCTGCTGCGAAAACATTCGGCGGCCGATTGTGATCTTGAGTAGACCCTTGTATAGTTCGGTGGTAAGCTGCTTGTAGTCTTGTGCAGTTTGGTGACATTCATCCACGGCGGTGTCGCAAATCTTGCATGACTCGCGCTTTACCTTGTCTAAATCTGCCTGCGCCAACTTGACGTCCTTTTCATGTTCGGGAAGGAGTTGCTGTGTTGCGTGCTCTGAGAAGCTTCGCTTAATCATTTCTTCAATTTTCAGAGCTTCAACCCGCAACAGGTTAAGAATCATGTTGTATGTCAGTCTAAACTGCGATCGGAGCTTTGAGGGTTCGCCTAGAAGCATGTTGCGCAGGTCTGTGACCGGTGGCACGTCATCACCCCCCGGCGGCACGATAATGACTGACCCAACCTTGTCCAGACCACGACGTCCGGCACGGCCTGCCATTTGCGTGTACTCGCCGGGCAACAGGTTACGGAACGAGTGGCCGTCGTGTTTGCGGTAGCCGGAGAACACGACCGTTCTGGTCGGCAGGTTGAGGCCCATAGCGAAGGTCTCAGTGGCAAACAGCACCTTGACGAGCGTCTCGGCAAACAAGATCTCAACCAGCTCCTTGACAATGGGCAATAAACCGCCGTGATGCACTGCGATACCTCGGCCAAGAAGTTCTCGCAGGCGAATGATTTGCGGGAGGACACGGTCCTCCGGCTTTAGTCGGGCAATGGATTTTTCAATGATCATGTGGATGTGACTCTTTTCGGATGCCATACAGAAATCTTGGTTGCTCAAAGCATCAGCATTCTCCTCGCACCGCTTTTTGGAAAACACGAATATGCATGCTGGCAGCAGCGTGTTGCGCTTGAGATATTGGACCAGGTGCACCCAGAGGTTCTTGTCCTGCGCTGCAGAAGCAAATCCGGTTCTGCCAGACCGGCCCATGTGGCCTGGTGCGTGGCTCGCTCGAGGAGGGCCACTGCCGCCGCGACCTCCTCTCTGGTTCCCGCCTCGTTGTCCACCGCCGCCGCGTTGCTGAGCTCCGCCACGGCCACCGCGCTGTTGCTGGCCACCTCGCTGGCCGCCCCGAGGATTGCCTCCACGCATCGCGACAGTCGTCTCCTCACCCTTAGGCTTTTCCTTACTCTGAAGCGTCGTGTGTGCATCTTTCCAGCCTTTTTCGATAAACTTCTTGTCCGAGTCCACAATTTTGTGAATATCTTTGCCAGCCCAGAGGTAGTGCTCGAGGGGCACCGGTCTCTTGGCTGTGGAAATGACATAAATGTCCTTTTGCTTTGTGCGTCCAACCCATGACGCGAATTCGTGGGTGTTGGGCACGGTGGCGGAGAGGAGGATCAGCGAAACATGCTCAGGCAGCATAATGATGACCTCTTCCCAGACCACACCACGCTCAAAATCGTTGACGTAGTGGACCTCGTCGAAGATGACAAATTCGACATCGCGGATCAAATCGGCACCGCGGTACAGCATGGATCGCAGAATTTCCGTCGTCATAATGAGACAGCTCGCCTCGGGATTAATCTGGACATCACCGGTAAGGATACCGACTTCATCGAATGTCTGTCGAAAATCGCGGAATTTTTGGTTGCTCAATGCCTTGATCGGTGATGTGTAGATGGCCTTGGTCATGTGCTTCGCGGCCAGAGCAATGGCGTATTCTGCAACTACAGTCTTGCCGGCGGACGTGTGAGCGGCGACAAAAACAGAGTCACCATTTTCGAGATGGTAGACTGCTTCCTTTTGAAAAGTATCCAGCTCGAATGGCCACTCTCGCGCCATGTCAGGCACTAGCTCTCTGAAGTTGCTCATTTCCTTGCGAATATCCACCATGTGTGCCCATTCCTTGCCCGCCTTTCTAGCACGAGACGTGGCGAGCGCGCCATGTGGCTCAAGGGAGGGGAATTCGACGGGCAGAATGTCGTCAATATCATCGTCTTGGCCATCTTCCTCGTCTTCCGCTGTCTCTTGTGGTTGATCTCCGTCCTCTGGGCTCTCGTCTCCCGTGGCACGTTCCGGGGCCTCTTCCAGGACTTGCTTCACAGCATCTTCAGCTTCCTGGTCCTGCTGGGTCTTCTTTTTTGAAAAGTCAATGCCTCTTTCTAAGCCTGGTGCTAGCTGGAGTAGCCCTCCATCCGTGAATTGGATGACTCTGTCGAGCTTGTTGCCCCCCGACTGGCCGTCTCCGCCGGGACCAGCGAGAACTTGATCCTCCAGAGCGGCAGTGGCCTCGATGCCGTCTAGGCCGCCGGGAGCAAAGGGAAAGAATCCAGCGGCGCCCCGGACGAAGTCTGCACGATTGGCGGGTTTGCGGAGCAGACTGGTCGAGTTTTTGGCGTTGGCGCTGTGGCAGGGAACCGTGATGTTCTTGTAGCCAATGACGCGGCCCTCGAGCCCCTGGCGCTGAAAACGCGTGACGGTCCTGGTTTGCGTCGGTGCAATTCGGAATAGAGACGAGTAGTCAACTTCATAGTCCCAGCGCTGCTGCAGGCGGTTCAGCCACTCGTCTGAGAATTCGGGTGACGGTGAGAGGTATTGCTCCTCAAGCTGCGCCTTGATACGGGCCGGGTCGTGGGCGACTTTTGGCAGGCTCTGGATGGTGGACTCATCTGCATCCTGTGCCAGCAAAAGGTCATCAATGCTGGCCATATTCTCCTACCCTTAGTCTCCAGTCTGGAAGCTACAAACTGAGGTTGAAGATGTCTGGTTTGCATCTACCCCACCATCAATCTGAGTGGTGATGTTTAGATGTGGAGCTTTGTCATATGTAGCTGGTGCCAAGTACGGCGTAATCTACCAGGAATAAAGCAGTATTTCAAGGTGCCATTGGGGCCAAGGTCTAAAAGTTCATATAGCGTAAGAAACGGTCAATTATTTTTTACACGTTCTCATTTCGTTCATCAAAGCCAAAACCCCTTTAAAACCACAGGCAACCGTTCCTCGCCCTCGTTCAACAGCATCAAAGTCCAGCTAAATCGACACCAGTCAGTGCTACCCTTGACAAACTTGACCGACGGAACACGTTCCATGGATAGCGTTAAGCAATCGTGTGGTCGCTAAACTGAACGGTTGAAACTGTGTTCAATAAACTTATTCATAATTCAACTTGATTTCAAATTAATAGTTGGCATGATAGCTTACCACTTTAAGCAAGCCCCCCCCCCCGAATCACCATTGGGTTTTTCAATTTGCACTTTGGTAGCGCCACTTTCTCTTACATCACTGAACGAGGAGTAAACCGCCACATCGGCTTGATAATAGCCATAGAATAAAAACCGTAACTATTGGATAAGCAGCGCACTTTGTGGTTGGCGCCCCGGTCAGGACAGCCTGATCCAATTGAGCTGCCGGATGAGGCTACTGAGTTCGCGAGCCTTCCCGCAGCCAAACTTGCAGTTGAGTTTTGAACTCAAAGACGAGCATTTTAGCAAACAACTAGGTAGTTAGTAAGGCGGGTGCCAGGGCTAGCGGGCAACGACACCGCCGCTCGGTCATTGCATGTTACTAAGACCTGGTCGATCCCCGAGGCTGTAGAAAAGTCTCCGCGCTGCCAGAGCAGCGATCACTTGTAGAGACCTGTGCAACTTCCCTACATTTTGTCTATCTTTTTTCAATATCAAAAGTGTCCGTTTCGAACCTCAGAGCAGAGCAATAGACACACGCGGCCATCTATTCGGTGGCGCTACTACCACCGTGTAAGTCATCAATGGCCGTCACGCACAAATGAGTCACGACGCTGAATTTGACACATATACTAGGACTTCATAATACATTAAAACACTCCTTAAGCATGAAAAAAGACGCCGATAGACCAATCCGCGTCGGCGTCGTCGGCGCCGGCGTCGTCGGCCTCACCCTCACCGCCGGGCTCCTCTCCCACGGCGTCGACGCCGTCCTGTACGAGCAAGCCAGCGTGCTGCGCGAGATCGGCACTGGCATTGGCCTCCTTCCCACCGCCATCGCCGCCCTCGAAGCGCTCAGCCCGGCTGTGGCCGCCGGCGTGCGAGGCGTGTGCTTCCGCTCCCCTTACTTCCTCGGGCTCGTCGACGGCGCCACCGACGAGGACCTGTCCCTGAGGACGGAGGGCAAGGGTCTGTATGACCTCGTCTTGCCGGACGAGCAGGGGCGGAACCTATACACGACGGCGAGGGCGACGCTGGTGACGGAGCTGCTGCGGCACGTGCCGGCGGAGAGGCTGGAGCTGGGCAAGAAGGTGGTAGACATTGTGGAAGGGTCGGACGGCGACCCGGTGACCTTGGTTTTTGCTGACCGCACCACCGCAGAGGCAGATGTCGGTCAGTGAACAGCCCCCCAACCTGAAATGATAAAGCCCCTGCTTACATACTTCCTGCAGTTGTCGGTTGCGACGGCGTCAAGTCGCGCGTGCGCCGTGCTATGCTCGGCGACGACCACCCTGCCGCCTCGTGCCAGTACGCCCACGAAGTCTGCTACCGCGCGCTCGTCGACGGCCCGTCTCTGCGTGCCGTCCTCGGCCCGCTCGCCGACCGCACCGCGCTGTACCTCGGCCCCGGTGCCTACCTCATCGTCTACCCCGTCGGCTCCCGCGCCAACATCTCCCTGTACGTTGACGACCCTGGCCCGCCACCGCCACCCGACCGGAGCCACGGCCGCTCGGCTCCGCGCGCTGAAGCCGTCGCCGCGCTGGCCCGCCTCGGCCCGAGCTTGCGTGCGCTCGCCGCGCTGCTTCCGGAGGAGGTTGGCGCGTGGGCGCTGCACGACCTGCACGAGCACCCGCTGCGGACGTACGTCCTCGGACGCGGCGGGGCGGTGTGCGTGGCGGGCGATGCGGCGCACGCGGCGACCTCGCACCACGGCGCGGGCGCAGGGGTGGGCGTCGAGGACGCGGCCGTGCTGTGCGAGCTGCTGGCGCGCGTCGCGGTGCTTCCACGGGGTCGCAGGGCGGAGGCGGTGCGCGTGGCGCTTGGGTTGTACGATGGCGCGAGACGCGAGAGATCGCAGTGGCTCGTCTGGAGCAGCCGGCGGCAGGGCCAGCTGATGAAGTACACGGTACCGGAAATCGGCGCGGACATGGCCAAGATCGGGGAGGACCTGCGCGGGCGCGGCCGGACGCTGCTGACGTGGGACGTGGATGTGGTGTTGGCGGAGACGCTGAGGAAGCTGGATGCGCGGATTGCGGCGATGGGAAATCGGGGCGAGGCAGGGGACTTTGAGGAGGAACATTCGAAGCTGTAAGACAATCAACGGGGAGTGCTGTTGAAAGTTTTAGATGAATTGTATGCAAATCTGTACTGCAATCGTATCAAATGTTATATGATATCTTGTATTCGCATTGTCAGTTTGATCTGTCGCGAAAATCACGGCAAAGAACATCTTGAGAAAATTTGACAAAGCGCCGAGGCAGACAAATGAATCATTAAAGACACTATGGTCGGGATATACAGACAATGAGGAATACAAGTACAGGTCCCAGCCGTTGTGTCCGTCTATCAGGTAAAATGTGCCGGCTCACCAGCACGTAAATTCTCTGCGGCCGCGCCACGACTCTGCCATGCATGGCGTCACCGATTGCAGTTAGTCACGACCGACAAGTTTTTTATTTTTCTCCCACTCAACAGCGCACGCTGCTTAAACCTTGAGCATCTTGGCGGCCCAGTCCTCAATCAGCTTCTCGGTGGGGAAGCTCATCTCCTCGAGCTTCTGGGCGTAGGGAGTAGGCACTTCAGCGCCGGTGACACGCTGGGCAGGGCCGTCGAGGTAGTCAAAGGCGTACTCCATGGTCAGGGCGAGAATCTCCGAGCCGACGCCGAAAGCGGGGAAGCCGGACTCGACGGACAAGAGGCGGCGGGTCTTCTTGACCGAGTTGATGATGGTCTCAACGTCGAGGGGCTTGACGGAGCGCAGGTTGATAACCTCGGCCTCGATGCCATAGTTCTTCTTGAGGTTCTCGGCGGCCGTGAGAGCCTGGCCGACGCAGCGCGACAGGGTCACAATGGTCAGGTCCTTGCCGGAGCGCTCAATCTTAGCCTTGCCAAAGGGAATGACAAAGTCGTCCTTTTGGGCCGCCTCGGACATGGGGAAAGTCTGGCCGTACATGAGCTCGTTCTCGAGAACGACGACGGGGTTAGGGTCGCGGATGGCGGCCTTGAGGAGACCCTTGGCGTCCTCGGCGCTCCAGGGGGTGACGACCTTGAGGCCGGGGATGGAGCCATACCAGGCAGAGTAGTCCTGGGAGTGCTGGGCGGCGACACCAGAGGCGAAGCCGTTGGGGCCACGGAAGGTGATGTTGCAGGGCTGGATACCACCGGACATGTAGAGGGTCTTGGCGGCGGAGTTGACGATCTGGTCGATAGCTTGCATGGCAAAGTTGAAGGTCATGAACTCGCACTGGGAAGGGTGTTAGCCTAGCTGTATAGCTCCGTGGCAACTTCAAAGAGGGCCAATGGAGGAGATTGGAGCTATGAACGTACAATGGGGTGCAGGCCACTGAGGGCAGCGCCAACAGCGAGGCCGCAGAAGCCGCTCTCGGTGATGGGGGTGTCGATAACGCGCTTATCGCCGAAGCGGTCGAGGAGACCCTTGGTGACTTTGTAGGCGCCATTGTACTGGGCAACCTCCTCGCCGAGGATGAAGGTCTTGGGGTTGGACTCGAGCTCCTCGGCCAGGGCCTCGTTGAGAGCTTCACGGACAGTGTACTCCTTGACGCCGGTGCCGTCAGCGTAGGATCTCGCGTGGTTGGCGCCAAAGTAGACGGGGCGGTTGACGGCGCGGGTGTACTGGGCGACGGGGGCGCGAGCGGCGGTGGTAGCCAGACGGGCGGCAGGTCGGAGGAGGCGAGACATGATCGTGTTGTTGTCGTGCTGACGCTGTGCGGACGAGGTGGTGTTTTGTGTTGAGGGAGTTCCAGGGAACGGCGAATGAACTTCAGACGGGGAAACGATGGGGTCAATTCGCGACAACAGAAAACAGCTAACCACGAGCTTGTTGAAGGTCGCAGCAGATGGCAATTGAGGGCCGCTGGAGGGGAGGAGAAGAGTCGGAGTTGGTGAGAGAGGATGCTGAAGGAGGTTTGAGAGGGAATTTACGGAGCACGGCGAACGCAGCTCTAGCCTGTCGGACCCATGCAGCTTTTTTTTCTCCTGGACCAAAAGTCAAGGTCGAGCAAGCCCCATCCACCTGCAGGCCGGTGCCGCAGGACGCTAACGATACTTGCCTTACCCTGAGGCACCTGGATTCCAGTGGCTCCCGTTGAGGCCCGCTTATCTCGTACTTGTTGGGACGAAGGTGCTTTATCGTGGCAGAGATAACAGGCAGCATGCGCTATTATTATTGCCATAACTGCAATTATTTACCATCAATTAATGCGCTGCGTTCCCTACCACAAGCTACGATTTATGTCACGCTTGGCACAAGCCCCTAACGCAGCCATGAGGGAAACTCGCTTCCACGGTGCTGTGTTTGTCCGCCCCGACGACGGCTGACAGCTGACCTAATCATCAGTTCATTCTCTCACCTAGCAAAGCTGACCACTCGAGAATATGAGAAGTCATGACTTAAATTACGGTTCGTTTTCATCAGTCGTCACCACGGTTTCTCGATACAGCTTGCGGGCGGAAAAGATGACTCCGGCTTCTCGCCCAGCTGCATATCCGGTGCAAAGTAACACTGCACTGCCGCGCTCGAGACGCCCATACTGTCTTCCACCGAGGAGTGCTGCCCCCGATGCCACGATAGGTGACAGGGGATGTGGGAGACCTGTCGCTTGCTTATCGGCACAAATTAGCCTGATCAAGCCATGGGTGATATGACTGGTTTTGACAAAGCTTCCTCCCGACAGGATCGCATGGCCCAATGAGTCCTTGAGGCTATTCGCGATCATACTCTGACAGGAGGAAAGGGGTACTGAGAATGGAGCTGTCGGTGACCCCTGAAAATGCAGATATCATTATGGTGAGAGCCTCCACTGCCCTGCCACAACTCTTATGGCGGCAAACCTGGTCATGCGATTAGCAGTTCCTCATACACTTCGAAAGGAACACCTAGAATTGGATCAAGAGATGATGTGAAGGCTGTTGGTCCACTAGATTAAAGCAGCGCGCAACGCCAGGGGGTAGTCGATCCACCCCTTTGAGGGATAGCGCCGAACAATACTTCCACAACTCGTAAAACAGACCACCACGATCAAAGCCAGACAACATTGGGAAACAATCAAAAGTTATTAGGTACGTCTATATATACACACGGTATGAAGCGTTTTGAAACCACCGTCACTGGTCCATCCCCATCCTCCCGATACCTCTAGATAAAACTCCGATTACAGTTGCCGCATTAAGATTTCAACTTCTCAAGACGATGCTCGATGTTCTATAGCCCATGACCTTACTCAGGCTTGCGAGCAACCATCAGGTACATAGGAGTAAATAGGTGCTCCTTGCCACCAGCCACCAGGCAGTCAGCAGCCAGCGCCAAGCTGTCAGCGGTCTTTTTGGTGCCCGCAGGAGCCAGACGGATCGTCTCGAGGGCGCCGGCAAGGTTATGAGCAATGAAGCGACCCCACTTCGTCATGCGAACAATGGTGAAGATGTCGCCAAGGGTCTGGATATAGCGCATCTCACCGGACAGAGGCCAGTACCAAGGTGAAGGGTCAGGGCGGTCAGCCAGATCCTCGTGGTGCAGCATTTCGAAGCCAGAACCCTTGATGGCATCAAGAGCCTCCTGAACCTTGCACATGTTGGAGATGCCGTCACCCTGCTCAATTCCGAGACGGATCTCACGATGATGCAGGTTGTCGTTATCATACTCGTCGGTCATAAGCCACTCGTAGACACCAAACACACCACCGGGCTTCAGCACGCGAAAAATCTCGCTGTAGATGCCCTTGAGCGTGGGCGCGTGGACTGTAGCCTCGATAGCATAGACGGCATCGAAGCTGTTGTCAGGGAACGACATTTGCATGAAGTCACCCTTAACAAACTTGAGCTGGTTGGAGAGTCCCTCCTTGGCGGCGTAATGGGTGGCGCGATCGATCTGGTAATCGTTGTTGTTCAAGCCGGTGACATGGCAGCCGGTGAACTTGGCAATCTCGCGGGCAGGGCCACCAACACCACAACCAACATCGAGGACCTTCATGCCCTCCTTGATGCCGATGCTGTGGGCGAGGTAGTGCTCGTGACGGGCAATGGCCTGGTGGAAGGACTCGCCGACAGAGAAGCGGCAGAAGTGGAAAGACTGGCCCCAGCCATATTCGTATAGGTCGGTCGCGAGGTTGTAGTAGCTAATAAGGGATTAGTAGGGCTCTTCTAAAGAACGGGGAAGGTGCACCCAGGACTCACTGTCTCGTAAGCGTGGCATACTCGGCAGTACGGGCCTGTATCGGTTCCGTTAGCAAAAGTATGAAGTGAGAGATGCTCAATCCAAACTCACAGCACGCTCCTCGGCGGTCTCGTTCTCGGCGGGCTTGTTGTCCCAGTGTTTGAAGTACTCGTCAACGGCGGCCTTCTTGGCGTCGCCGCCCTTGCTGAACATGGCAGCAATACCGCCCTTAGCCTGCGCCGAATTTCCATGCATAGCCTTGCTGAAGGCAGCATCGCGGGCGTGGTCCTCGCCCTCGAGCTTCTGGGTGCCAGTGGGAGCCATGTTGAATGCCTGGTGGAGCAGGTGTAAAAGATTGCAGACAATGAGGGGGAGCGAGACGGACAGTCTTGAAAAGCGACAAAATTAGATGATGAATCTGTCTTGGAGGCCAGAGAAAAGGAGAGAAAGAAAGCAGCAGGGTGATGGAGGTCAATTGGGTGCGGGACGAGGGAACTCTTAAAGACAGTGTGCAACGCGGGTCCGGGGGGTTTGGAAGTTCGATTTTCTGGACGCTGCCCACACAAAAACACCGCCCCTGACAGGTGGACTGGGCAATTAAAAAAAGGGCAGTGGTTGGCTTGTGATGTGGGGTCTGTTGGCAAGATTGATCGGGCTAGACCTACTTCAGAAAGCGGTGAAGACTTTCTGCGAGTACGAATCCGAGCTTTAGTGCGTGGCGGTGTTAGGCTGTGGCTGAACTCCGACTAGACATTCTTCGGTGGCGTGGGAATTGTAAGCAGGCATTTTTCAGTCTGCGCGTATCAGATATCAACTTGCTACCTATCAACCAAACACCCCATCTTACAACCACTACCACAGCAGTCATCACTGCGAAACGACCGTCGCCATGCCTCCTCAAATCAAGCAAGACCTTAACCGCTCCGGTTGGGAGTCTACAGACTTTCCATCCGTCTGCGAAAACTGCTTACCAGATAACCCATATGTCAAGATGCTCAAGGAAGATTACGGCGCCGAATGCAAATTGGTAAGCTAAAAGGAAGACGTGAAGAAACTGAAACATGCTAACACATCACATGTAGTGCACGAGACCGTTTACGATATTCAGCTGGAGCGGCACCCGCGCGCAAGGACGACGCAAGACAACCATGATCTGCCTGACATGCGCCCGCCTCAAGAACTGTTGCCAAAGCTGCATGCTCGACCTGTCCTTCGGATTGCCCATTGCCGTGCGCGACGCTGCGCTCAAGATGGTCGCACCCGGCCCACAGTCCGACATCAACCGCGAATACTTTGCGCAAAACAACGAGAAGCTCATCGAGGAGGGTAAGGGCACCGAAGAGTACGAAAAGACGGACGAAAAGGCGCGCGAGCTGCTCCGCCGCCTCGCCGCCAGCAAGCCATATTTCCGCAAAGGAAGGACCGTGGACGAGTCTGAGCTGGCCGGTGCCAGCACCGGTGGCAACGCCGCGGTCGGCGCTGGTGTTGGCGGGCCCGGGCCTATCCGAACGAAGGACTCGAGAGCTGCTAGGGCTGCCGGTGCCAAGACCGGCACTGGCAAGGGTCGAGGCACATTCCCCAGCGCTGCACAGCTGCCACCCGGCCCCAGCGACTGGTTGCCTCCGGACGATAAGAATATCATGTCGCTGTTTGTGACGGGCGTAGAGGATGACCTCCCTGAGTTCAAGCTGCGCGACTTCTTCAAGGCGCACGGCAAGATCAAGAGCCTCATATGCTCGCACATGTCGCACTGCGCCTTCATCAACTACGAAACGCGCGAGGCGGCGGAGAAGGCAGCGGCCGCGTGCCAAGGCCGGGCCGTCATCGCTGGGTGTCCCTTGCGAATCCGCTGGGGACAGCCCAAGGCTATCGGAAACATGGACAAGGAGCAGCGCTCGCAGATGCTGCGCGACGCGCGTATCCGGCAAGCCTCGCGGGGGCGGCAACAAGGGGCCATCGAGGGCGGCCAGGCCGCGTCGTCGTCAACGAGTCCGGTAGCTGCGCCGCCTGGCGGCGAAGACGCACCCAACTATGCCAGCTTGGCTGGAGAATGATGAAAGACACCAGGTTTTGATTTCTATACACATATTGGCGTTTAGGTAGCATTCTCTTCATGTACAAAATCGTGCCGAGAGTGGGCACGTGTGGGAAATGGCATATTCGGACGGGAGGGTATCATTAGCGTCTAGTTGATATGATCATATAGTACATGGTTTTTCTAGTTATACAAAGCGATTTGTTGTCTTTAATTTTTGGAGCCACCGCAGCAGCCGCCTCCAGCGACGCCAGCGCCAGCCGTTTTTATGCTCTCATTGTCGCCTCGTTCGGTATGCTCGTGAATCCGTAGCTCTGCAGCTCAATGATTAGACAAGTACATCTCGACCCAACCGTCTCCTTTGCCCTAGAGTCAGTTTCGACTTACTATATTTGCCCTCCCCGCCTTCCATCTTCTTGCCCTGTACCACGTTCTCGCGCAGAAACTTGGCCACCTGCGTGGCGTGCTCAATCCCCTCGGCGACACTGCTATCTTTGGGGTCGAGGGCCTGCTTGCTTCTGAACTCGCCTCGGATCTGGCTCTGCGCGGCGAGGAGGATAGGGGCATCGCCTGTTGTTGCATTCGTCAGCAGACTGTCCGATGGCGGTGGTTTTCGAAGCGTGTTAGGATTTACCTTGGAAGGCAACACGAGCCGCGCGCAGGAGGTTTCGATACGCTACAAGAGCCGCCATTGTGTTGTGCTTGGTGAACTGAGGCTTCGGAGATCCGGTACGCAAATGTAGAAATTATTAGAAGCAATTGGCCGTTGATCCCGGAGACCCAGTTCAGCCGGGTTCCGCCGCGAAACAAAAGTTGGTCGGCGCCAGGAAGAGTTCGCCCCACCAGAAAGCTTTTTGTGTCTGCGCCAAAGAATAAAAATCATCCCCACCAGATCTAGCTGTGCTTTTCTCCCTCCTATCAATTCTCTACCCATATCACCGCAACCTCACAATCCGTCGCCATGGCTTCCATTGCCCCGGTTGAGCTGCCGCTGCCGGTCCTCCCTGAGGGCTGGAGCGCTGACAAGGACTTCAAGGCCATTGGCAAGCTTTCTGCTGCCACCCAGCGCAGCATCGAGCCTGTCGGCCCTCACTTCCTTGCCCATGCCCGCCGTGCCCGCCACAAGCGCACCTTTTCCGAGGATGACCGCATCCAGGCCCAGGAGAGCGCCAAGAAGACTGAGGATGCCGACGAGAGCGAGGAGGAGGAAGAGGAGGACCCCATGCTGCTCCAGCGTGAGGCCAAGGATTGGAAGGTAGGACTTCGGCACTTTATATACCCCCCATATCTGAAGGCAGCTGCTAATTTCTGTTACAGACCCAGGACCACTACAAGATTCTCGGTCTCTCCAAATACCGCTGGAAGGCTACCGAGGAGCAGATCAAGAAGGCCCACCGCAAGAAGGTCCTGAAGCACCACCCCGATAAGAAGGCGGCCTCTGGTAAGACCGAGGACGACCAGTTCTTCAAGTGCATCCAAAAGGCCAACGAAGTCCTCATGGACCCCACCAGGCGTCGTCAGTACGACTCTGTCGACGAGGAGGCCGACGTCGAGCCCCCCGGCAAGAAGCAGCTCGTTAAGGGCGACTACTACAAGCTGTGGAGCAAGGTCTTCAAGTCTGAGGGCCGCTTCTCCAAGACGCACCCGGTGCCCATGTTTGGCAGCGCCGACGCCGCCAAGGAGCAGGTCGAGGAGTTCTACAACTTTTGGTACAACTTTGACAGCTGGCGCTCGTTTGAGTACCTCGACGAGGACGTGCCGGACGACGGCGAGAGCCGCGACCAGAAGCGCCACGTCGAGCGCAAGAACACCAATGCGCGCAAGAAGAAGAAGGCTGAGGACAACCAGCGCCTGCGCAAGCTCGTCGACGAGGCTCAGGCCGGCGACGAGCGCATCAAGCGCTTCCGCCAGGAGGCCAACGCCGCCAAGAACAAGAAGCGCTTCGAGCGCGAGGCTGCTGAGAAGGCTGCTAAGGAAGAAGCTGAGGCTAAGAAGGCCGCTGAGGCCAAGGCCGCGGCCGAGGCTGAGGTCGCGGCCAAGGCTGACCGCGAGGCTTCCAAGAAGGCTAAGGAGGCGGCTAAGAACGCGGTCAAGAAGAACAAGCGCGTGCTCAAGGGCTCCGTCAAGGACGCCAACTACTTCGCAGCCGGCGGTGACGCCAGCGCCGCGCAGATCGACGCCGTGCTGGGCGACGTCGAGCTGGTGCAGGGCAAGATTGACCCTGATGAGATTGCGGCCCTTGCTGGCCAGCTCAACGGCCTGACGATTGCCGACAAGATCAAGGCTGTCTGGAGCGCCGAGGTCAAGCGCCTCGTGGACGCTGGCAAGCTCAAGGACGGCGACGTCAAGACTCTTGCCTAGGTGTGGGATGGTACTGTTGGTGTCTGTTTGGGACGGATTTGAAAAGAACTTAGACGATGATTTTGAAGATTAGATGACCATAAACATTCAATACAAAGCTTCTAGAATGTGACTTGCGGCTACTTACTACGGCTGTGTACACCCACACCTTACCTTGTTGCTGCAGCAGCGTGAATTGCTGGGGTGCTGTTGGGTGGACCGATAATATGTGGCAGCTCTACTCCATCACGTTGGACAGGACACCTCACCGTGCGTGCTTGCGAGTTTGTAGGAAGGGTAGAAGCTAATTGTTCTTGTTCACAGACAAAATTTGAGGAATCTGCGCGGGAAAGTCACGGGGAGACTAAAGGCGAGTTGCCGAGCTGTTGAAAGACAGGTGATGCTGGACTCGATCACGGAGTCACCCGGTGCGGTATGCGAGAACATCATGTCCGTCTTGCGTAATGTAGTCCGTGCATGTATGCCGCATCAGTGCTCCTCGGCGCCTTTGGTATAGTCGCGAAGTTTTTTGTCGACGTTTGGCAACGGCTCCGACGATGGGGCCAGGATATTGCATCCAATTCGAGACAGTCAGCCAGACTTCTTTTTATCGTTACACGGGCGGCCGCCGCTGAGTAGAGGACCTGCTCGACGTCGGGCTGGCAATGTGCGAGTTGTAAAAGCCAGTTGAGGTGTGGCTAGCACCCCGCAACCAGAGAGTGGCAGGGGCTCACTCATATCGGTGTCATTTTGCCCCGGGCATGTCTTGCGGAATAGTAAGACGCGGATGGGAAGCAGCATCTGGAAACACGGCCGACGCAGTTCGCGGAAATAAGAGCAAAAGCGGGACAAACAGTGGCGACGTACTGTCCGCAAAGTAGCGAGACTCGTGGAAGAACTTTGACGGGACCTTGTCCGAGTCCGCGCCGGCCCCATGCGGGATGCCGACTTTCAAGCAGAAGCCTACGTCTTTTTCAAGTATGACATAGGTTTGGCCAGGATCTCCGATAAAGATGTCGACTTGTCTCGTCGTCGGCGACCCCCTTGCCGTCCACGGTGGTCAGCTCGGCCTTTGCGCTGTGGAAGCCCCGGCAGAGACGACAAGGACTGGTCGGGTAGATCCTTCGCGCCACATGACGGCGAGCGGCTGTTGTTGTGGGAAGAAGCCTCATGGCTGTTCCATTGCTTGTCAGACCTTGGCTAGACGCTGGAGTAGTCCATCATTGGTGCTTGCGCCTTGGAGCAGAGCTACGGAGTTACTTTCCATCTTACCATGTGGCATAGGGAGAATGATTGATCCCTCCGCATCCTGATACTCGTTTCCTGGTTAATAAAATCTACCCGTTTAGTAGTTGGGCCGGTGACGACCAGCGAATACTGGCGGTTGTATATTCTTTCCAATTATTCTTTCCAAAACCAACTCTTCTTGTTTACCCTCCTCTTACTCACAACGCCGGCTTTTTTATTCGCGCAACAAAGACGATAGATGGTCTAGTTGCCAGACGTCTCTTGCGACTCCCAAAGCGAGCGCTTGCGTCGCTGGGGATAACCAAATTACTACACTTGCCTGCCTGTGTCGTTGCCAACACTCTCACCTCATAAAACCACTCTTACAGAGGTGACCCGTGTGCAGAGGTGACCCTGTGATTAAGTCTTTCTTAATGCCTCGACCAGTCTTTCTCTTTCCCCACGCAGCCGGTGCGTTTTCAGATGGGACGACGCTGCCGAGGATAGCCAAATACTAGTTACTCTTTTTGATAATATAAGACTTGTCCATTCATTATCTCTTAATACTGTACTGTTTTTCCTTGGCATTTGCGCCTATACCTTTCGTGTCCCTCCCTTTTGTAATTTTAGAAGTTTTCGTAGAATGCGCCTCCAGCAGTCGATTTCTTACCTCTTCGCCCCGGGCGAAATCAAGAGCCGTCCTCCCATCTCTCGAAGGTGCATCGATATCTGCCCCAGCCGCAAGCAGCTCGTCCACCACATCCGCATACCCGGCGCTGGCTGCGATCTGCAAAGCTGTGCAGGTCTCGTCGCGAGTCGAGCTGGCATCGTTGACATCTGCCCCTGCGTTAAGCAGCAACTTCACTACGCCGAGGTGGCCGCGCTGAGATGCCGCTGTCAGAGCCGTCAGGCCATTCCACCTAGCGGCAACGATGTTCACTTCCGCGCCCGCAGCGAGCAGCCGTTCCACCACGCCAACATGGCCGCCTCTAGATGCCCCCTGTATTGCTGTTTGGCCGTTTTTAGAGGGAGCGGCGTTTACATCGGCGCCGGCGGCGAGCAGCCGCTCTACAGCCTCCAAGTAGCCATGGCTAGACGCCTCCTGCAGAGCCGTGTAGTGGTGAGACCCGGCCTTGTCGGCCTGGAGGTCGGCCCCAGCACCGAGAAGCCAGTCGATCATGTCAACATTTCCACCTCTAGATGCAGCCTGCAGAGCCGTGCCACATATCAATACGTGACTCTCCTCACTCCCGTCACACTCGAAGCTCACCTCAGCTCCAAAGTCAAGCAGCAACTCGGCTGCCCTGCGCTGTCCGAATACACACGCTATTTGGAACAAGTCATTGAGGCAGTACGAGGACCAATCTGCAGCCCTTAGCCAGATGGCCAGGTCCTCCGTGTTGTCGTCCACTACTAGACTCATCATCACATTCTTCACTGTAAAGCGGGCATGTTCATCACTACCACAGGCGTAGCGAGTGAGTGCGTAGTGCTGCCTTTCTATGCTCCACTGCATCAACTGGGTCACATCCTGCATCAGTGATCCAGGCCATGATATCTCGGCCGGGCTGGAGCCCCCAGACATTATCTGAAGCCACAGATCCCAAGTCACCGACTTTTTCTCGTGAAACCTGGTCGTGTGAGGGAACCAGTATTTCGCCGCGTATTTGAGAAACGGGTGGCTACTCTTGAGCTCTTCCATTTTTCTGTCCTCAGTCTTGATGCATCTCGCGACAACATTGGTCAGGTCCGCGTCTGCCATGGGCTTGTCACCGCCAAAGGCCAGCTTGGTCACGAGACCAGAGACATGTGCCATCTTCGGCTCTTGGCTGAGAACCGCGGCCGTGATGTCTGCTGGCTTCACATGAATGGGACGCTGTCGCCGGGCGATGGATTTTGTAAAATCACTAAAGCTTAGGTACGTCACGCAGATCTCGCCGGCGAAATGGTCTGCCTCAGCAACATTAGCGTGAAATTTGGACAGTTGAGGCGATGTGGCTTCGCCGGTTATGAAGTCACGGATGCTGGCATGAGCAAACTGGACTTGAATGGGTTCCTCTTCTGTGAGGTGAAGCAGATTCTCGGACCACACAACGATTCGGTTTATGTTTTGGGGAATACGCTCCCGTCTCCAGCTCTTTTGTCCTATCTCGATCGAGATAGCTTCGCGTAGCTCATCCAGTGTCAGGGGTCGTCTCGCTACTGCTACCCATTGAAATGCCTTCTGTACGAGCTCTGGGTGCCGCGATCGAGACAAGATACGCCAAAGTGCTCGCGCAAAGGTTTCTTCCAAGTTCTTTGGTAATCTGCGCAAGGATTGTCGAACTTCGTCATCGCAATTTGCAGCGCAAATCTCGTCGATAAGAAAAGTAACCCAAAGAAACCTAGACGAAATTCATTAGTGCAAAAGATTTTTAATGAAGCCAGCCACAGGCACTCACATCCCGTCTGCGTGCAGAGTCAGGGCGTCATTCACTTCCGCCAACAGCTCGGTATCCCCGAATGCCAGCTCTTCTCTTTGCAGTCGTTCTTGGATAGACTGTTCGACATAACTGCGAATGTCGGCCGTGAGGCAGTCGCCTGCCATGGAAATTCGCTGCATGTTGAGAGATCCACCTCCAAGATCCAAGTGAACGCTGTCGCGACTCGAGAGGAATACTCGTAAATTTGATGCGGCAGTGGCAAAGAGCGACAGTGCATGTAATATTTCTCGTCTTTCAACCGTCTCGCATTCATCAAGGCCATCGATTATAATGTAAAAGGTTGTTGGTTGCTGGACTATTTCTCGAAGCAAGTCAATCCATGTGTCGAGCTTGATGAAGATGGCGCGGTCTAGTCGGCAGAGTTCGTTGTAAACGTACTCTGGCATCGCTTTAGGGTCAATGAATTGCCGTATCAACGATCGGATCATTGTTTCGGCTTCAAGGGATTCGGATTTACCACGTTCCACGAAGAAGAACGAGGCTTGTTCGTCACGGCCCTTATTCCGGAAGATATGATTGACAACATTTGAACTACCACGTCTTAGTGAACATTGAAACACGGGGCAAAGGCGAAATACAAACCACAAGACGCTCTTTCCCGACCCAACTAGGCAAAATTAGCCATGAGTCCTGGTTGATTTGATGTGACGTACTTTTCCCTGAGCACCACAGCAACGGTGGCGCACTTCCTTGGTGCCATGATTGGAACTCGGGTAGGGTAAAGATCCAGTCCGCCGTCCCATGTTGACGTTTTTTACAGGCTTCCCTGAACGGCGTGAGAAAGTCATGGGAAGAGAGCCATTCAAGAAGTCGCTGCCTTTCCTCTCCTTGTTTCGCTGTCAGCTTGTAACTAGCAGCTGGCCAAGTCCCAGGAAAAATACCCACTGCTTCTTCGGGCTGATTGCTGCATTTGCATGTTCTTTATCTCACCAACATCTTTCTCCACCCTCGGGATGAATTTCCGCAGCATGGACCGACTTTGAGATGCAACTTTTCTTTCTTTACCCTGGAGCGCCTCATCGTCGCGTTGCGCGCGTGCTGCGGCCAAGAATATCTCCTCCTTTACGTCCGCGCCCTTTGTCTGAATGCTCTGCATGTCTGCCTTCATCTCATCCTGGAAGGACTGAAAAATGGCCTTCTTCAGCAGCTGCGTCCCTGCAGCATGTCAGCAGCGATTACAGGAAAGACAAAGGTCATCGTACACGATCGTTGGAGCACTTCAACCACGTGCTTGCAACAACGGATGATGGCCGCGTGAAAGTCGCAAAGGGCAGTTTGAAGTCTTGTAGATGTAGGGTACAGTGCCTGATACTCGGCAAAGAGCGGACACTGATTCTTGACCGTCATGAAAAGGCTAGAGAGAGCCTCAAAGTATGACGTGAAGTTGACCGCAATCTACAATCGTCAGCGCATGTGCAAGCAAGCATTCGTGTACACAATACCGACAAGCATGGTCATCTTGAAACTTCCCCAGACCAGAGCGGCAATCTCTGGGTGCGACGCGACAAACGTCTCGACCACACTGGAAAACGTCTGTACACACCGAAGGACGGAATAGAAGCGACTTGCGACACCAGGACGGACTGCCCGGTTCTCATGGTCAAGCTGCGACATGAAGATGAAGACGGTGTCGGCATCGCAAATCGCACCAAGTTGGCTCAGCTTACGGCGTTGCTGGTCTGTCAGGATACCCCGGAAGTCGTCGACTGCTTGCTGTAGCGCCGCTTGCGGGTCAGGCGAGGCGCTCCCGGCGGCGGAGGGCAGCACGGCGAGATCCATCCCGTCTGAGGCTTTCGAATGGTTCGCGATTTTGTCAAAATGACACGTCTTCGCGAACTTGCATCGTGCGGGGTAGCCTTGCTGACTACAAATGAACAAAGTAGGCCGGGCAAGGTGCTCCGGGTACGGATAAGGTACGGTACCTTATACATAGAAGCGCAGGCAGCGGCCAGCTTCGCGACGCAACTGCAGGGATACACCGATCGGGAAAGAGGGGTGCAGCAAGCTTACCACCACCACCAGAAGCAAGAGTAGCTTTAGGGTATGTTAGTAGAGGGAGTCGATAAGCATCCCTCTAGCAGGCTCTCCAGGATCCAGCAAGATGACCATGGCCGAACAGGCGGCCGCCCGGGTACGCCGGCGGGAAGCCGGCCCGTCCATCGTCTGCATCTCCGCTGGCGGCGGGGATCGAGGGGAGCATGGGGGTAGCGCTGAGGCGTGCAGAGAAGAATGATGTGGTGAATGTGAGATGTGTGCGGGGGCGCAGCGCGAATTGTTACGACGTGCTGATTGTCAACTCGGACGAAGCGTGAGCGCGAAGGAGAGTCTATATGGGCGACAATGTGTTAAATGATAGTAATTGTATCTAAATGTATCCTTTATACGCGACATAGGACGCCTAGGGGGGAGTGTAGGATTGGTTGACCAAAACAGTCTTCATATTTTTTATAAATGGCCAGAGGCGCAACGACCTCCCTGTCCTCTTCCCTTGGCGAGATGCGTCCAGTCTCGCGCTGCTCCCCCCCCCTTCCCCAATGCCGGTTTCTTGACACTCGGTCCATACCACACAGCGTCGGTATTGAGGACCCATTCATAGCAGCCCTCTCTCCTCGTTAAACTTCTTCACCACACCGCGGACCACATCCGCCACCTGCGCGGCACCGGGCGTATCGCTGTGGATGCAGAGGCTGAGCGGGGCGGAGCCGAGCCCGAGGTCGACCAGCCGGTCCTCGGCGCCGTGGCACGGGATCTTGCCGCTGCGCAGGACGCGCTCGACGCGGCGGGCCAGGGCGCGCAGGTCGGGCGCGTCGTGGGTTCGCGAGATGATGCACGCGCCGTCCTGGTCGTACTCGAGGTCGGCGATGATTTCCTGCACAAAGGGGATGCCCATGTCGCGGCACGTCGTCTCCATGAAGGTGCCGGCGGCGCCGATCATGGGCACGGGCACGCCGTCTGCGGATGTGAAGCGTTTGGAGGCGGCACAGACGGCTTTGCAGATGACCTCGTCTTTGCACATGACACCGTAGAGGGCTCCGTGTGGCTGGCAATGATGGTTAAAAAAAGAGAGAAGCAAAAGGTGATTGAGGTACCAAAACTTACACTGACATGAGAGAGGGGAATCCCTTCAATATCGAGAAAGGCCTTGAGGGCGCCAATCTGGTAAATGACCATGTTCTCGCACTCCTTGGGGTCCATCTTCATCTCGCGCCGGCCAAAGCCCTGCAGGTCTGGAAAGGAGGGGTGGGCGCCGATGCGAATGCCGTGCGTCTTGGCGGCGCGGATAGTATTGTACATGACCATTGGGTCGCCGGCGTGGAAGCCGCAAGCGATGGAGCAGGAGTTGATGTGCGGCATGATGGCCGTATCGTCGCCCTACCCGATGTATCAGCCGGCCTGTCAACAACACCACTGCAATGTCCTTTGAAGGGAATGGGAGGTGTTCATATGCTTGCCATACCATGGTCCAGTTGCCAAACGCCTCCCCCATGTCACAGTGAATCTCAATCGGCTTTGAGGCCCACGGTAACTTGGTGTCTGCCATGGCTGACGGCAAGTGTTTGATGGGCTCACAAGATGAGGAGGCAAGTTGGGTAAGTCGTGGCAAGTGCGACGATGATGATAGCCCTGGACTCTTACTCAGGGACCAGAGTCGTTTACAGACGGGACAAGAGAGCGCGTGCAATGTGGGCAAGAGGGACGGTGTCACGGATAGCGATAGCATGTAGGTTGGTTCTAGGTTGGTCTCGAATCGGCTACATTATATTATACCTCTGTTTGGACAAGATATGTAGACCCGATAACGCTCAGGTACGTACTCAATTTTAATAAATGGCTGCATAAATTGCACAGTTGAAGGATCATCGCCCTTGTCTGGTTTCTGTGAAGGATTGGTCGAGACGAGGCGGCATGAGTAGATTGGACGATCGCCCCGGGGTTCCGAGTGCTAATGCACTCATTCTGGGAGGGGTCGTCGTAGAGATTGCCTGATCTGGATATACCAGTTAAATATTAACGCCACGGGGCGGGCTGTTGTTGTGTTGCATTAGCAGGGGGCTGGAGCTGAAGCTGAAATGCCATTATACTAATTAAGTGTGCAGGTTAAGTTTAATATCTGTCTGTGGCTGGTAATCGTGGAGCCGACTAATCCCTTTAGGGAGCATCCGTCAAAATGAGGTCCTCCCCAAAAGGGGGATAGCTTCAAGATTGATAGCTCGCCGGGAAGTTTCGTCTTGCACCCAGCGACCTGTGTATGTAGTTATCTACATACATACCTAGCTACCTAGCTACCTACATAGCTACCTACATACATCCATAGCTACTGTACCTACATAGCTACCTAATCGGCTGTTTGCTTTAGTTACTTTGTTTGCTCTGTGCGGCTCCACAACACCATTGGATTTAGCATCATCATCATGTCCAACGGTTTTTGCCCTCCCTCCCACCTCCCCTCCCTCTGTCTGTGGGTGGCGTTTGGCTCAGGGAACATGACCGTTGGCCCACCTGTTGGTTATTCCTTCGTGGCTTCGTCGGCGAGATGGATGGCGATCCCCTCCGCCACCCCCGCGGCAATGAAGGTCTTCATGACAGGCCTAACTACCGAACTGTGACCATTGGGGACCCTTGGGGTAGCTTGGCCACTAAAGTCTCCCTTGTTGGATGCATCCCTAAATGTCTTTTTTTATTTGACAAGGCTGTGCCGTCCGTTTTGGATTCAACAATGAGGCGTCAATATCGATTCACCCTCTCCGAGACCGCTCCTCATGTCACAACATCACCGCGTGGCCTCCCCTCCGCTGGACCGGTCCCTGCGACGATTTCTTTTGAGGCTTGGGGCACGAGACAAGTGCCATGAAATTATCTGTTATCTGTCCGAGTGAGTGTGGCTGCTGTATAAAGAGACGTGCAAATACCAAAAACAGGCGACGAAGAGTTCACACAGGTCGCTTGACAGCTCTCAGGCTTGTTCTCCTTACCGGATGTCTTCACTTTGAAACTTTTTCTTCTTTCAAATCTTCTTTTTTCAGAAAATTATATCCATTACCGGCCACCCTGTCATCTCACACATACACACATACACACATACACACATCCAGCCTCAATGACGGAACCCAAAATGGCATCCCTCAAATTCTCTCGTCGCCTCACCTTCAACCAGAACCTCATCTCTGGTGCGGTCCTCTTCTTCACCGTCGGCGTCTACCTCGCCGTCCTCGGCCTCGGCGCGGGAGGTGGCAAGCCCTCCTCCCAGCGCGTCAGCGATATCTCCAATAGCTCCCTCTACGGCATCTACGCCGTCTTCGGCTTCTTCACCGGCGCCATCATGAACAAGCTCGGCCCTCGCCTCACCATGACCATCGGCGTGGCCGGCTACCCGATCTACGTCGCCGGCCTCTTCTACTACGACCGCACCGGCCACGACTGGTTCCCCATCCTCGGCGGCATCCTCCTCGGCCTCTCCGCCCCCATGCTCTGGAGCACCTCGGGCTTCATCCAGTGGGCCTATGCCACCGAGCTTGAAAAGGGCAAGTACATTGCCATCCAGTACTTTATCAACCAGGTCGGCAGCGTCGTCGGGTCCCTCGTCGCCTTTGGCATCATCCTCGGCAGCAGCAACGGCAAAACCGCCACCTCCATCACCAGCGACGGCTCCCCCACCAGTGTTTACATTGTCATGATTGTCCTCATCTGCCTCGCCTTCCCCCTGACCATCTTCGGCCTCGTCGACCCCAAGACGGTCCGCCGCGCCGACGGCACCCCCGTCGCCGTCTTCCACAACCTCTCCCTCGGGCAGGAGATGCGCGGCGTCGTCGCCGTCCTGCGCGACTACCGCGTGCTCGCCATGCTGCCCGTCATCTTCAGCTGCGAGCTCGCCCTCGGCATCCTGCCCTCCGTCAACGGCCGCTACTTCAACCTGCGCACCCGGTCCATGAACAACGTCATCTTCTACCTCGTCCAGCTCCCCGCCTCCGTCGGCTGCGCCTATCTGACCGACCGATCGCCCTTTCGCCGCCGCCGCGATCGCGGGTACCTCTCCGTCAGCATCCTCGGCGCCTTTGTCTTCGCCGGCTGGATCGCCCTGCTGGCTTGGGTCTGCACCTCCTCCACCTGGGCCTCGCCGCCGGAGGGAGGCGTCGACTGGACCGACTCCTCCAACTTCCGCGGGCCCTTTGTTCTCTATCTCCTCTTTGGCATCGTCTACGGCTCCCACCAGCAGATTGGCATGTGGGTCATGGGCACCTTTACCAACGAGCCAACCGTCCTTGCCGTGTACGGCGGCCTCTGGAAAGGTGTCGCTGCCGGCGGCGTGGCGGTTCAGTTTGGAATGGGAGCCGCCAAAGTATCTTATGAGTACGCCTCGATTCCCTTTTGTCCGTCCAGATTGAAACGGCCATTCAAGTTTTGTGCTAATCTGTTGCAATAAAATAATAGAGCCCAAATATCGTTTGCCCTTGCACTGCAGGTCATCTCCATCCCGATCATGCTTCTGCTCCTAACCCGGACCAGCGAGACAAACTACAACAAAGAAGGTAGGCCTCTTTTAGTGCCGATGCGATTGCTGCCGAGAACAAATGCTAACGAGGTACATGCAGATAATGTGATTGCTCCTCACTATGCGGAAACGGCGAGTGTGAGCTCAAAGGCTCCAGAAGTCATGGTAGAAGAAACCAAGTCCACTTGAGCTTTTGGTCAAGACTAGGTTGTCTAATGAGATTCTTTGCGCGCATTCGAAAGGTGAAAAGTAGTGAGCTGTGATGGTTTGAGGAAGAGTTGTTTACGCTGTGTATAGACGTACATATACAGTTCTTTTATGTTGATCTAGTCTGTAGTTTGATAGGAATAGCGTTTGAGCAACAGCTGGTACCGCACAAGAATCAGGCCATAGAGTGACTATTAATTTTTTTCTCAACAACTCATGCTGAGCTTGTGAATGGTGGAAACCTTTCAGTGCAAAACATTTCAAGGACGCATATTATACATCAACATATATCACCACTGTTGATAGGCTCCAAAGCGAGCTACATAGATTTCTTTCTTTTTGCGACTAATATATATATATATATATATACTTACATATATACATTATTTATATGAAAAGAAAAACAAGTGTTAATTGGTTAATTGGCATGGGAGGGATATTTCTAAGCATTGACCAGGCGGTCAATTACGCCCATCGTTCCGACAACGGCTTCATCCTCATGCGTCAATCCGACGACCTGAATGGCCACTGGCATTCCCAAGTATGCGCTATTGTCCCCTATTTTCACATACGGTTAACTTCTAAAAGAAATTGAGGCAACATTGTGACGTGGGGAAAAAAAAACTCACAAAGCTCAGCATTCTTCCGGTCCAGCTCACTGACTGGCTGATACCCGTCCGGATAGGCGTCGCCGGCTAGCACCTCGCCCGCGGGAAGCACGCCGCTCGGGAAGTCGAGGAGATTCCAGAGGGCGCCGTATCCCCACCAGGGCTTGACGTCGTGAGGGGTGGCGAGGATGGGTGCGGCCGGGCAGATGAGCACGTCCATGGGCTTCTCCTCGGATGTGCTGCTGCTGTGCTTGGCCGTCTCGGCCCAGCGTTGAAGATATTCCGAGCGATACTGGTCGCGTGCAATGTTGAGCTAAGAAAGGAAAAGGGGGAGTGTGTTAACTTGGTTTTTTTTTTTTCCCTTTTCTCTTCTTTGTTTTCGAGTTATGTTGCTTTACAAGTTATGGTCACTCTTACCTTCCAAATCTCGTGAACGGAGCGCTCCCGGACAATGGGATCGTGGATGAGCTCGCTTGCGCAGGGAAGCATTTCCTCTTGTCCTGCCTCGAGGGTGCTCTTAATGTCCTTGCCGCCGTCGGTGAAGTAGAGAGGCAGTAGAATCTCATCCCAGGCGCGCTTGTGGTCATATGGCTCAAAGTCAAAGACTAAGCAGAAAGTAAGCTTTCCATTACACCAATCACAGCTTGCACTCTTGCCAAGAAACCATAAAGATTTTTTCTTCTTCTTACCTTGATGTCCAGCTTGTCGTAGCTTCTCCGCCGTCTCGTCCAAGACTCTCGTGATGCACGGATGAGGCATGACGACCTCATCCCACCTCATGACCCCAACCTTGAGCTTCTCCTGGCCCCCCGCTAGGGGGTCGCTGCTGCTCTCCAGCCGGGACCTCCACGGCATGGCCAGCAGCGGCTCGCGCAGCCAGGGCCTCGCGTCGGCCGTGATCTGCATGAAGAGATCCAGGTCGCGCACGCTGCAGGCAATCGGCCCCGCGACGGCGGTGATGGACTCGGCGCCCAAGTTGGTGCACTCCCAGCCGCCGGTGGGCACGCGCTTGCCGGAGGGCTTGAAGCCGTACACGCCGTTGAAGGCGGCGGGCACGCGAATCGAGCCGCCAATGTCGGAGCCGATGCCCAAGGGGGAGCCGCGCTGGGCGACGAGGGCGGCCTCGCCCCCACTGGAGCCGCCGGCACCGAGCTTCAGGTTCCGCGGGTTGAGGGTCCGGCCGTAGATGTTGCTCACCGTCTCGAGCACCATCATGCACTGCGGGTTGTTGGTCTTGGCGTACAGCACGGCGCCCGCGCGGCGCATGATGTCCACGATGTGCGCGTCCCGGTCCTTGGCCTCCTTGGTGGTGCTGCCGTTCTTGGCGTAGGCGATGTAGCCGGCTGTGGTCGGGTGGCCGCGGACGTTGTAGTGGTCCTTGACGGAGACGGGCACGCCGTGGAGGGGGCCGACTGGCCGGCCGGTCGCGTCGAGGATCTCGTCCAGCTCGCGGGCCCGCGCCAGGGCCTCGTGGAAGAAGACCTCGGTCAGACAGTTGGTCAGCTGCTGGGCGATGGCGGCGCGGTGGCAGAAGGCGTCGGCGACGGCGACGCAGGACAGCGTGCGCTGCCGGATGCGGGCGGCCAGCTCGGTCGCGTCCAGGGCGGTGATGTCACGCTCGCTTGGGGTCAGCGCGGGCAGCGCGGCGTTTATGACTTGGGGGTTGGCCGCCTGCTTCAGTTCCTGCACCTGCGCCGAGGGGAGCAGCCACTCGGTTGGGATGGCGGCGTCTCGGGATGCCTGATAGTACTGTGAATGGATCAGAAAAAAAATAAGAAAAGGAAGAGAAAAAAAAAAGAGAGACCGAGAGCGAGAGAATGGTGGTTGCTGCCTCTGGGGATAGGGAACAAACCTCAGCAATTGGTTTCCATGGAGGGTTTGCCATGTTGTCTTTCTTGGTGATGCGATGATGCAAAGACTGACTCAAGTGGTGTTGAAAAAGTCAAAGGTACTGTAAGTACAATGTAAACAAAGATGCTGAAGGAAATGAATTGGCGATTTGAGGTAAAAGATGTTGTTTTTTATTTTGAACTCGCAATAGCATACAAACCCCGGATCCGATACATACAAACCCCGGATTTGGTTACATACAAACCGACACATAGCTACCATAGATACATAGATACATAGTTACATAGATATAAGATTAGGGGAGCAAGATTGGCCGATTGTCGGCGGTGGCGCATCCATTCCTCCATTAACCCGCCAACTACGGATAATAGCTGTTTTACTTTGTCATCCTTTGAATCCTGTGACAATTGTTCAACAGGAGAGAAGGCGTCACCTGGCTTCTCTTGTCGTCAAGGCACCCCATTTTTGGGTAAAAGAAATCAACAGAATGCCAAGACGGATGAACGGAAGCATTACTAGCCGATTCCCTCTTTTCTTTTTAATTGTTGAATTATTTTAATTTTATATGTTTTTTATTATCTGGCATTCCGTCATCTCCTGAAACATGGCTTGCTCGTGGCGGAGGATCCTACATAATTGGCCATGATAAAGTGTAAAAAGAGACGAAAAAAAAAAAGGCTCGTAATATCAATGCAATAAAAAAATGCCTTGTCAAGCCACATGCTATGCGTCAACATGGCTGAGTTCACGACAAACAAACTTTTGGCGTCATCTAGTTTGGGGAAGTTTGGGGAAATACTTGGCGCGTGACTCTGGGGAACCCTGGTGAGGGAGGGGCTTGACAGGGCCTATCTATTCCAGCTTTATAGACCCTGAACTATTTACAATTTGCCGTATCCATAAATCATGTTCCCAGTTGAGAGGCTGGCTCGTGGAAGAGACCAGATTGGGAAGCCAAGCCTTGGCTGGACGCGACACGTTCTCTCGCATCTTGAGTCTCGTCAATTGCCTTTTTCCAACTTGGCTTTTCTACGACCGAGATGCAAGGATGCGACAACTCACAAATCGAATTTTGCAATCAAGTCCTCTACCTACCGCTCAAGTCCTCTCCTCACCCCCGCTCCGGCTCATCTCCCTTGTGCGGAGTCAATAAAAGAGGCTTGACACTCTTTTCCCCGTCCAATTCCCAACAGCTTTACCCGCCACAGCCGGTTTTCGTTTCCCTGCCCCCACAAGCATCAACCTTACCAATAATATAAAAAGAAACTGGGATTTATGCATTACCCCTTTCCCCGCTCTCTGGGTCGTGGAATAGCACTTGTTCGGGAGTGGCAAGAGAATCGGCCGATACCCTCCCTCCTCCCCTCCCGCATTTGCCACATCAATCTCGCCAGCTGATTGCCTCAGCTCGAGAAACTAAAAACATCAACATGATTGGTATTATATTTAGTCTTTAATGATTATCACTTTTAGATTTTCAACTAGACAGCTCAAATTTGCTTTTCAATTCATTCACTTTAAAGTACATAGAGTCTCCCTTTTCCTCAGACATTGTCCTCTTTCGTATTACGCTTCATATCTCGGCCACTAGCATCACATCACACAGGCACACAGGCACATTTCTTCTCAAACCATGGCGCAACCCTCACAGCGGCGACGCCTTCTCATCGCCAACAGGGGCGAGATCGCCTACCGCATCCTCAAGACCGCCCGCCGCCTCGGCTACTGCGTCATCGCCATCTACATGCCCAGCGACGCCGCGAGCCCCCACGTCGCCGACGCCGACGTCGCCGTCCCCGTATCCTCCTACAGTGACCCCGCCGAGATCGTCTCCGTCGTCCGCGAGCACGGCGCCCACCTCGTCATCCCCGGATACGGCTTCCTCTCCGAGAACACCGAGTTTGCCGCCGCCGTGGACGCCGCCGGTGCCGTCTTCGTCGGACCCGAGCCGCATCACATCGACACCTTTGGCATCAAGGACCGCGCGAGGCGCTTGGCTGCCGAGGTCGGCGTCCCAATATGTCCCGGCTCCGGCATCGTCGGCTCCGAGGATGAGGCCGTGGCGGAGGCTGCCAAGATTGGATATCCTGTAAGAGCTGAGAGCCCTAGAAAAGCAGAGAGGAAGCGATATTGGACAGTGTAGACTGATTTTCCTTTTTTTTCCTTTTTTTTTTCTAGATTATGCTCAAGAACTGAACGAGAGAGTCAAACAGTCAACAACTTCCCCGTCTTACACACGTTACAGGGCCTACAGATATGCAACGATGAAAGCCAAGTCCGCTCCTCCTTCAACAGCGTAGTCAGTCGAGGCCAGGCCCTCTTCTCCAACCCGGGCGTCTTCCTCGAGCGGTACTACCCCGTCTCGCGCCACATTGAGGTCCAGGTCTTCGGCGATGGCCGCGGCGACTGCGCCGTCCTCGGCGAGCGCGAGTGCTCCATCCAGCGCCGGCACCAAAAGGTCATCGAGGAGTCTCCGAGTCCGTTCGTCGAGGCCCGCCCCGCGCTGCGCCGCCGCCTCTTCGCCGTCTCCGCGCTCCTGGCCCGTCACATCCGCTACCGCTCCGCCGGCACCATCGAGTACCTCGTCGACGACGCCACCGGCGACTTCTTCTTCCTCGAGATGAACACCCGCCTGCAGGTCGAGCACGGCATCACCGAGCTCCGCTTCGGCATCGACCTCGTCGCCCTCATGCTGCAGCTCGCCGAGGAGCCGCACCAGCAGCAGCGCTTGGTCGACGTGGAGGCGCTGCAGCGGATGGAGCCCTCGGGCGCGTCGATCGAGGCCCGGCTCTACGCCGAAAACCCGTCCAAGAACCACATGCCCAGCCCCGGACAGCTGCAGCTCGTCGAGTTCGGCGCAGGCCCCGGCACCCGCGTCGACACGTGGGTGCAGACCGGCACCAACATCTCCCTCTCCTTCGATCCGCTCCTCGCCAAGGTCATGGTGCACGCCGCGGACCGGCCCGCCGCCGTCGCCAACATGCTGCGCACCCTCGGCGACACCAAGCTGCAGGGCGTCGTCACCAACACGGACTACGTGCGCCGCGTCCTCGAGACCGACTGGTTCCGCGACGGCCGGACGACGACCTGCGTCCTCGACACCTTCCCGTACACGCCCCGCGCGCTCGAGATCCTCTCCCCCGGCGCCGGCACCACGGTCCAGGACTACCCGGGCCGTGTGGGGGTGGGCTTCGGCATCCCCGAGGGCGGGCCCGCCGACGGCCTGCATGCCCGGCTGGCCAACTGCATTCTCGGCAACGAGCCCGGCGCCGAGCTCCTCGAGATCACCCTCAGCGGGCCCACCATCCTCTTCCACGCGCGGGCCGTCCTCGCGCTGGCCGGTGGCGTCGTCGCCGACGCCCAGCTCGACGGGCAGCCCGTGCCCATGTACACTCGCTTCGAGGCGCCCGCCGGCTCCCGGCTCGCCGTCGGCGCCGTCTCGCGCGGGTGCCGCACCTACCTCGCCATCCAGGGAGGGTTCCCCGGCATCCCCCTGTACCTCGGCTCCAAGTCAACGAGCCCCGTCGTCGAGATTGGCGGGCACCAGGGCCGTCCGCTGCAGGCCGGCGACATGCTCGAGATATCCGAGGCGGCGGGCTCCCTCGTCCCCTTCCAGCTGCCCGCGTCGCTCGTCCCCGCGCTGGACCTCGCGACGGTCGGCTGCCTATCCGGCCCGCACGACTCGCCCGACATCATGACGCCCGCCGGCGTCGAAGCCATCTACACGTCCGACTGGACCGTCTCGCACCAGGCGTCCCGCATCGGCGTCCGCCTCGACGGCCCCAGCCCTCGGTGGGCCCGGCAGACGGGCGGCCAGGGCGGCTCCCACCCGAGCAACTACCTCGACTACCCCTACTCCCTCGGTGCCCTCAACTGGACCGGCGACTCGGCCGTCGTGTTCCCCGCGGACGCGCCGTCCCTCGGCGGCTTCGTCTCCTCGCACGTCATCCCCCGCGCGGAGCTGTGGAAGGTGGGCCAGCTGCGGCCCGGCGACCGCTTCCGCATGGTCCCGGTCACGATCGAGACCGCCATGACCCTGCGCCGGAAGCAAGACGATTACATCGCCGCAGTCGCGCAGCTTGCCCCGGGAGGAGGAGCCGCCGAATCCGTGGCGCCCCTGGCACTCGAGCTTCGGCCGGCTGAACACTTGACGCAAGGCATGGCGTCGACGGCCGTGCTGGATACGTACAACGACATCACCATCCGCCAGGCCGGCGAATCATACATTCTCGTCGAATTCCTCCAGTCGCTGCAGCTACAGGTCCGCTGTCGAGTGCAAGCAGTCACCGAGGCAATAAACAAGGCCAAAATTGATGGCGTGGAGCTGGTGACACCCATCGGATGCAGTACGTGTTTTTGTCCCTTTACCCCCTTCGACCCTTGAAGTTTGCGGACCACCGAGAAGGCTAACCTTTCTTTCTCTTTCTCTCTTTCTCTCGCCATAGGTCTTTTGGTGCAGTATGATGGATTCACCATCTCTCAGGCACGATTGGTCGAGGCAATCAAGCACGTGCTGAGAGCAGACGTCGAGTCGCCATCTCAGCTCAGCACCAAGCTGTCCAGCCGCCACATTCGGCTGCCCATGGTCTTTGACGACAAGGTGAACAGGGCCTCCGTGGAGCGGTACATTGCGACGCAGCGGCCGACGGCCTCCTACCTCCCGGATCCGGTCGAGTTCATCGCCCGCTCCAACGGCCTCCAGTCCAAGCAGGAGGTCCTCGACAAGGTGCTCAGCACCCGGATCCTCGTTGTCGGCGTCGGCTTCTGGAGCGGCACGCCGATTGGCTTCCCCGTCGATCCCCGCTGCCGCCTCATGGTACCCAAGTTCAACCCTTCGAGAACGTTTTCGCCCGCTGGCGGCTTAGGCATCGGCGGCTGCTTCTTTTCCTGCGACCCCATTGTAAGCAGTCACACCCCCCTTTTTTTTTCCTCGTTCGTTGCATCCGCAATCTTCACTGGATGAAAGAAGCTAAAGAGTTAAATGTACAGGATGCACCCGGAGGCTATGTCAACTTTGGCCGGACGCTCCCCGGGTGGGACAAGTTCTGCGTCAATAAAAGCTTCGGCGGCCGTCCCTGGCTCTTTCAAAATTTTGACCAGCTAAGCTTTTACTGCGTGGAGGAGGACGAATTTGAGCGCATCTACAGCCGTTTCCAGGCCGGCAAGTACACGTTTGACATGACCAAAACAGAGTTTGACGTGGACGAATACACGAAATTCTGCGACAGCGTCGCCGATGAGACTGCCGAGTTCCAGGCAAAGCAGGAGGCTGCCACAGCCAAAGAAACTGAAAGGTTCGAGAGTCCAGATTCAATTTTATCGATTAATTTTTTTGGCTAAACTGTTTTGGCTAAACTGTTTTGCTAAATTTTTTGGCTAAACTTTATGGCTAAGCTTTTTGGCTAACCTTTTGGGCTAACCTTTTTGGCTAAACTTGTCTTGCTAATCTTTCTTCCTCCAGTGAGAAGCGTATTTTTGCCGAGTGGCAAAAATCGCAAAGGGTGGAACGAGACGTTATTACATCCATCGACAAAATTGGTACGTACCTTGTTAGGATGTTCCAGCTTCCGGCCTATGCTGACTCAAATATAGACGACAGATTCAAGATTCAATCTGATATGCATGCCAGCATATACAAAATCAAGGCACAAAAGGGCGACACCATCAGTGAAGGTGAGATCCTGGTCATTTTGGAGGCGATGAAGATGGAGGTCAACGTTCGAGCGTCAGAGTCTCAGGCTGGTCTGATCGTAGAGGGTATTCTTGCCGCGCCTGGCGATATTGTGAAACCAGGCGATGCCCTCATGGTGCTATCGCAGACGCGGTGAACCAGATGTAGGATAGAGCAAGGCATAGTTGAAGGCACGCTTGGTAAACCTTGAACTGCTCGCTCAGCAGATTCGGTCTGTTATGGGACCAAATTTGACGATAACATGGCTTCCAGCCTATCATAGTCGACAGTGCCGTAAAGTGCCATATTCTCCCAGCAATATTCCAGAGTCTCCAATGCCCGGGATACATGCTAGAGCTACCGTGAGCAGGGGGGTTTGATAATGTAAAACAGCTGGTAGACGGGGGAAAATGCGTACCTTGAAACCAAAGCACCTCATGCCGTTCAATTTCATGCGGCACCGATCTTGCTTGTCGGGGTCAATCGTGGCAATGCCCGCAGTCAGAATGGGCCATACCACTGCCAGTTGGTTCAGACCGCGCGAGAAATTTAGCGCCAGGGTCAATATCCTATCCACGACAGAATGGATCGCATCATTGGGATCCGCACTTCTGTTCCTTCTGGTGGCAGCCCTTTCGAGATAGACATCACACGCCAAGGCGTAGCTTTGGACGCAGGAGGTGATTGTCAAAGTCTTAACTTGGTCGTCGGACGCGCCTTCAGGGATACCATCGAGGTTCACCAATTGTAAGAATGCATCGGGGACACTGTCATGCCAGTTTCGGAGCCTTTGTACCAGATCGTTGTACATCGTATCTCTCTGCAGAGGACAAAGACCGGTCCGGCGCAACTTGGCGAAGATGCCAATTTCTGTTTGTATGGACATGACTCGGGACCATGCGCTTCGCACCTGGGCAAGGATGCGTTTCTCTGTATCAAGCTCGGTGGTAGAGTCTGGGACCCCCAAGTTATATTGCCATCCGCCGCCCAAGGATTCCCAGTAGTCGCCTGGGAGGAGGGGCTCCTCGCCAGTGGCACAGGAAGCAGCGACGTCGAGGTATGACAAAAGTGACACTAAAAAGCGGCGTATAGGAAGAGACTCGCTGGACAGGGTTAGTGAAGTGCCTGCATTTTGATCAGCCGTCGCTGGACCGGGAGAGTACATGGATCGCAGGATCGACGCAGCTCCCCGTAGATGAGCCTTCCAGGAAGCGTCGGTGGCGGACATTTGTTCAAACATGCAGAGGAGTAGACAAACCGCAAACAACTCAAGGCTAGCAGGCTGGGCAGCTTCCGCCGCAAGGGCACGCCTAAGCTGGGTGACGATGTGGGTGTACATGCTGACGGCTGCTTTGCGATGGTGTGAGCGGTTCTGGGCCTGAGGGAGTTGGGACAGGTGCATGGCGCCGAGGGCTTCCATGGTGCCCTGAAGGATGTCGGAGTGCTCACTGCCGACGTGGCCAAGCAGCGTCCGATAAGGGTTCGAGTCGGAGGTGGTATCAAAGATAATGAGGAGTGTGGAAACGGTCATGAGGTAGTGTTGATAATACATGTCATTCTGCGACTGAAATTGAGCTGGTAGGTAGAGCTGGAAAAGTGGCGGGCTGTCCCTGCTACGCGAGGCCGGGACTATTTGACGATCCAATGGCAGCTGAAGAGCCAGTTGATCGGACGACGTGGGATGCCATTGGAAATAGTTGCCCGTGTCATCAGCCGCCTCCTCATCAGCTTCGATAACGGGTTCCGTATGCCGGCGTTTTAGTGAAATCGCGGAATCCTTGGAATGACCCGACGATGGGTTGTTGACGGATAGGGGAACGAAAGTGAGGCTAAAAGCGCATTTTTTATGCAGTCGCGTGCAGTTGGCGCACGAGGGCGTCTGCTCGTCGCATTTGACGTGCCTCTGGCGGCAGTTGAGGCATCCGGTGAAGCCGCGCGGATGCCATTTCCTTTGCCGCTTGAGAGTCGCACTCCTGGGATTTTCTAAGAGCGCAGGCGCTGAGTTTGTCGACTCCATTGTCAAAGCTTTGTCGATTCCATTGTTAAAGCAGGAATAAACAGATGAAAGGCAAGGCGATGCCAGGAGAACACGGGCTGGCTGGCGAATGTTGGATGCTCACATGATCAGGTGCGCCCAGCAGCACACACGAGGTACCTTGGTTTGTAGGCAAATTACACACAAATTAAAGTATCTTTTCTCTTTCTCCACCACACGAACGCCGCCACCACCGCCGCCACCGCCAGCGAGCCTCTTTAGACTTCGCAACGCTTGCTAAATAGCTTAAAAGATGCATCTTTACGAACATGTATATAACTCACTTAATTGTAGCAGTAGTAACGGTAGCGGGGGAAGTGTAACGGGGGAAGTCAAGGCCCATGATCGTGACGAAAGACTGCTATTCTAGGAAGGTACCTCTATTTTGATAAGAGACACACTAAAAAGGCGAGGTACCACGCTAACTAGTGAGTCCGTACGAATAGCAATAGAAGTATGTATGTATGTATGTATGTATGTATGTATGTACTGTACGTACGAATAGCAATACTCTAAAACAATCTCTTTTCCTTCATTCTCCCTCACTTAATAATCACTCTGGCCGTGTTTGCTAGATAAAGATGGCTGAGTAGGGTTGTCTTTTAAACGCTTGTGGAAGAACCTCAACAGGACCTTCTCAAGCTTCCATGTTGTCAGGTTTGACTGGCCTCAAAGCTGGAATGTTTGTGAAACGCTTGCACGAAACCTGTGGATGCAGTTTGAGAAGCGACCTGCTAAATTAACTGTAAAATTGTTACACGCGGAAGATCGCCCGTCTAAAAAGAGCGAGCCAGCGGCCCGAGTGACATGAAACCGGCTTACTGTCTATCCATGGTCGTCGCATCAGAATAAGTAAAAGATGCTAAATTACAAAAGAATTGAAGTCGCAAAGAGTTCATGTGAAAAAAAAAAAAAAAAAAAAAAAAAAGTAAACTATCTTATGCTGCTGCCACCGAGCCTCCCTGTTGCCTCATCCTTTCTCCGCAGAACCATTTCTTGACTTGTTCTTCTCATTGCCCGTTGCCCCCTTTTCTATTCCTATTCACCACCACCTGATTTTGCCCCCTGTTACCTTGTCTTGTGTTGGCACCCACCGTCTGGCAGTTCTCGTTGACGTGGGTTGCCAGGTACGCATCCGTGATGTCCCCTCCCTGGACTCCGATCTCCTGCGCGAGCCTGGCTTTGGCCTCCACCATCTGCTGCTGGTTCCTCGGCCTCGCGCAGACGGCCCGGGCGGCGTCGGTCGCCATCAGCTGCAGGTACTGCTGGTTGGACTGCAGCAGCTGGACGGTGAACTGTCCGCCGAACATGGCCGCGCCGCTCCCGTGCGCCGGCAGGACCTTGACGATGCCGTTCTGCGCCAGGATGTCGTCGCTCCTCTGCAGCTGGTTGCTCTGCTGCTGCGTGTTCCGGCTGACCAGGAAGTTGAGGGTGCTCTCGAGCTCATCCCCCATGAGCGCGACGCCGTTGATCATGGCCACCGTTCCGAGCTGGGTGTGGGCCTGCACGTTGGTCACGTTCATGGTGCCGTCCTGCATCGCAAAGGTTTGGAACTGTCCCTGCGCCAGGGCGACGTCGCCTCCGCCTCCGAGGCCGAATTTCTGCACGAGCGTGTCCTGCGCCACGACGGGAACTTGCCGCAGGCTGTTTGCGTTGCGCCCGGAGACGTGGTCGCCGTGCTCGTGGCTTAAGATGACCTTGTCGATGGCAAGTCCCGTCTGCTGCTGCAGCTCCTGGTTGCAGCTGTCGGCGAGAACCTCTGCTGTGGAGGTGTCGAACATGAAGACGGAGTTTGGCGAAGCCTTGACGTAGTAGACCATGACGCCCAAGTCCAGGTTCGGATCGAACCCCTCGTTGCCTAGGTTCACCGTCTTGGGCTGGATCCCCTGAGGTATCTTGTCAACGTCAGGTGAGCCGCCCGCGTAGCAGCCATAGATCTCTGCGTCGACATTTTGAATCCTGCCAAAGAAAATGTTCACTTGATTCTGCCCTTGTTGTCGCTTTGACAAGCTCCTTTTCATCGCCTTGTTAGTTTCCAAGAGGTATGAATCGGATCCCAACCAGCCTGAGTACTCACGGCACGTATGGGGATGAATGATGCAGACTCGGACCAGGCCCGCGAGCCCGAAGTGCTTCGCCGTGAATGCAGGCTGCTGCAACGCTAGCCGTGGCCGAGGCTATTGCGAATTTTTGTAGCTTCATAGTGTGATGACTCTGGGGTTACGGCTCGTCTTTGGAATACTGAGGTGCGTAATAAATAGGATGAAGGATTGACTATTTATTGAGAAGCTGATTTTTGCGACCATCAGTTATAGTTACGACTTGAAACCCGGCAGAGCTGTCGTTTGAAACGGTAGAAAGTAACAGCCTAGTACAGCCGGCGAGAGAAATCAATTCGTCAAACCCCCTCCTTGGCGGCCCTAGTCTAGTCTAGCTGACGCTGCTACATCAATGCAAGGTCCATCATTAGGAAAATAGCATTTGCAGATCCAATGCTACGTTTTATGTTGTATTCACCACAAAGCAACGCGGTTCATACAAATTGCACCCACGCCCTGGTTCGGAGACGGCTGCTGGTGGCCAGAGGCGCCGCCAGGCCAAAGAGACCTACATAAGTTCTAGCATACGTTAGAGCTTCTCTAACGCGTTTCAGGAATTCGAATAGAGTTGACAGACTCTTAAGCATCTCAATATTTCTAATATCGTGTAATTTAGAAGAAACCTTAAACGTTTTCTCGCTTCTTCTTTCCCCGTCGCTCTCTTCCTTCTCTTTTTCCTCCTCTTCTGCCCCCATCAGCAAGAGAGCAAGCCAGCTAGCGAGTGTGCTACCCAGTGATTACCCTGGAGGCCTCTCTCCATACTACTTTTCTCGGGCATGTCCATCTTATCTTCAACAGCGCTCAAGACGGATGAATAATACCTCCGACCATTCAAACTATTATCGCCCCCATGATATTCAAGCTCAAGTCTAACAACGGGCGACCCCGCTGTCAACATCCACCCCGCGCAACTCCATCGCAGCCTTGCTTGTCCTCTCCCCTCCATCTCAGAATCCTTAACAGGGGAGGAACTGCTGTAACAAGAGCTGAGCAGGGCGCAGCATCACTTGAAAAGGATGCCGCGAGAGCATTCCAAATAAAAAACCAAACGCAAAAAAAGCCGTCGGGCTCTGGTCCAGAACTTGGGGTTGAGCGGCAGTCCCTTGATGATTGATCGGATGCTGATGCCCATAGTTGGCTGGCCTACACGACCCGCAGCTGCTGATCTACAGCCTCGAACGTGAGCGGTTGACTTGATGCTGCATATTTGTGTCCAGCGCATGCAGGGGCCGCGACCGCCTCCATATCCGCCCTGTCGTGCTCTACCTTCTCACAAGTTTATATTTATTTACCTTGCATTTTCAATAGTTGAAGTCAAGCATCTCTTAGTATTCGCTCTACAGCTATAGTATGAAGTGGCTAGGTAAGCTATCTGATCTTATCCCACACCGCAGTCGGACCCGGCGACAAAAGTCCACAGCAGCTGAAGCGATATCTCCGGCTCCGGCTCCGGTCCCGACTCCAGCCCCTGCTCCGGCTCCAACTCTACCTCTGGAAGGAACTCATCCGCATTCGTCTCGCCCTTCCCCAGAAACAGGCAATGCAGGACGGTCAGGATCGGTGTGGGCCCCCGCCTATGATGAAGCACTCTCGCTGCTTGATAAAAAAATACGTTTCGTGGTGGGCAAGGACCGGAATTTGGAAATTCTGTTTCAAAATTTGAACGAGACCAACACCAAACAAAAAGACGAGTCGACTTTTAGACGAGGTGTCGCCAAGGTTCAAACGCCCATGAGAGTCGTAACTTCGGCAATCAAGATAACATCCCCTCTATTGGGCAGCTTTGACCCAAAAGTCGTGGCAGCATTCAGCATAGTTCAGAGCATGACTACGGTAAGAACAAACATGATGGGATATTCGTTGCAACCCCTTTAGCTAATCGGATACGCCACGTATAGTTGCAGTGGGTGTCTGTGGCATAGAGGATCGGTTGAGCACCCACATCGCGGACATGTTGCGACAAATCAAAGTCATTGATGAATGCGACATATTGGGCCAGGACTTTCGACGACGAACAGCTTATACACGAGGTATGATTCACGTCCTCGGCCGCGGGTCATCACAGGAAGCTAATCACTACGCTTAGGCCTTGGTATATGTTTACAAGGACTCGTTATTTTATCACCGTCGTGCATGTGCTCACCAAAAAGTCCATAGCTCTGGCTTGGATATCGGAGCAATTCAATGAGCGAATTCCTCCTGTGGTGCAGGACTTTCTCAAACACGCCAGCCTACTTTACCAACACATCGACAATGCCACGACCAAGGTCATCAAATCCATCGAGTCTTCACTCCTATATACTGAGAGTAGAACTTCAAGTGTATCCCGGACCGTTGCATCACATTTACTGACTGAGAGTAGTTCGGAAAGGTTCTATTTGGGGCTTAAGACGAAGACGGCCAATGACGCATGCAAATGGATACTGGAACATCTGGTCTTTTGCGCCTGGCACGGAACTACTGTGGCCAACCCCCTGGTTCTCTATGGCGAGATGGGCTGTGGCAAAACTGTCACCATGGCCTTTATGATAGATCACGTCATCCAGCTTAACCAGGGACTCATCCCCAGCGCCTTGATATACTATCATTACTGTAAGTTAGTGCCTACCTTGGAGGGTACTATGTGCGGGGGCTATGGTTCGGTCCGTGTAGTTCGCGATCCACAGGGACCGGCCAGAAGCCTTCGAAAATGTACTGAAAGTGCAATCAAGCCAGCGAGGTGCCGCATCTCTGCTGTTAAAAAGCGCCCAACACCTTTGAGTTAATTTGAGTCTCAGGTGATGGATCTCAACCATCAACGAAGTAAGCGCCCAACATGTCTATCACGTGCCGCGGCTGCAGGTTAACTGTTGCAGCAAATATATACCCCCTTGCGAGGCTGCGGCGCCCCCTCTCTGCTCTCTGCTGTCAGTTTACCTTCTTCAACCTAAACATTTTCCACCATCATTTATTTTCCGAGTGCATGCACTGATCAGACATGGTCTCTCCGGACAACTACACAGTTGGATGGGTCTGTGCTCTACCCGTTGAGGTTGCTGCGGCCAAAGCACTTCTAGACCATGTTCATGGCGAGCTTCCGGCGGATCTGAGCTCGGATGATCCCAACAGCTATGTGCTGGGAAATATCCAGGGCCACAATATCGTGCTCGCACACCCGCCATTCGGCTCCTCCGAAGCCACGTCCACCGCCGCAGTCGATGCGCAGATGCGCGCAAGGTTCAAATCCATTCGTTTCAGCCTCATGGTAGGCATTGGAGGAGGAGCACCAAGTGGGAAGAATGATATTCGCCTTGGTGATGTTGTCGTGAGCAAGCCGACATCGACACGGCCTGGCCTGATGCAGCTCGATCTTGAGACCAAGCCAGTGGGTGATCCAGATACCAGCAAGACAGCGCTGAGAAAGCCATCGACTTTACTTCTCACTGCTGCTGGCAAGGCCGAGACGATTGATATCCTCGGAGAGAGCATGATTTCATGCTACATAGCCGAGATTGCAAACAAGGATGCGTTTACTTTCACGCGCCCCACGGCGAACAAAAATGTTTTGTCCGATTACGATTGTGAGCGCACAAGTACCGAATCTGCGGACGGCGGGTGCAATACTTGCGACACAAATGAAACCCAGTACGGATCACCACGGGAGGTGCAAGTCACTAGAATTCATTATGGTCTCGTTGCTTCGACCACCCGGCCGATGTGCCATGCCACGACGCGAGACAGCCTAGCTCGTGAGCATGGTATCCTTTGTTTCGAGACTGAGGCTTCGGGTCTCATAGGCACTGACCAATGTCTCATAATCCGGGGTATTTGCGATTATGCTGATTCTCACCGTTGCAAGCATTGGCATGGATATGCGGCAGCGGCATCAGCAGCATATGCAAAAGAGATTCTGTTGCAGATTACCGAGGCCCCAACGCTGGTGTCTGTGGAAGCCGACATGCATGCAGCGGCCGCAACTATTCTGGATGCTTTGCTTCTGACTAGACCTGAGGTCGACCGAAGCTCACTCATTGCGTTGAAAGGGCGGAGGGCGGAAGGAACCTGCGAGTGGCTTATACAGCACCCAAGCTATAGAGAATGGCTTTCAGGCACAGATCCACCGCTGCTCTGGATCTCGGGTGGGCCAGGAAAAGGCAAAACTATGCTGGCAATCTACATTACTGAAGCGCTTCAACCAAGCGTCGCCTCCCCAGACTATGTTTTGCTTTACTACTTCTGCAGTAGCCGCGACAGGAATCGGAACACGGCGGTAACCATCATGAGAGGCATCATTCATCAATGGCTCACTTTTCATCCGCAGTTGGTCCAGCATATAAAGAACTATTTTGAAGGGTCTGAAACAACAAAGTATACCATTTCAAATTTTGTTTCACTATGGAGACTATTCTTGATTCTTATGCAGCAGAGTGCATCCCGCCAAGTTCTATGTGTGCTCGATGGCCTGGATGAGTGCGAAGGTGACTCTTTAAAGCAGCTTCTGGATGCCATGGGTGAATATATTTCGAATCGTGAGGAAGCGACATCAGCAAAACTGAAAATCATCCTCCTCTCTCGCCCACGACCGCAAATCTTGGAAAGCAAACTCGGCCATCATCGACGGATCAAACTTGATGATGCGGATGTGGAGATTGGGCAAGATGTTGAGAAATACATATTTGCTAAAGTTGCGGAACTTGCGACCGAGCAATCTCTTTCCGAGGACATGCTGCTTCAAGTTCGACGGACGTTGATGGCTGGCGCCGAGGGAACATTTCTGTGGGTGGGATTTGTTGCAGATGAGCTGAAGGGGAAGAGCTGGCACAAAATCGAGCAAATTCTTCAAAGAGTTCCTAAAGGCCTTGGAGGCATTTATCAGCGGCTGTTACAGCAGATCGAAGCCAAAGAGAAGCTGGTTCCTGTCCTCCAATGGATCGTTCTCGCCGCGCGACCTCTCACCGTTGATGAGCTGACAGCCGCGACGGGGACCACGGCATCAAATGACCTAGCGGCTACCGAGGTGATGAAGAGCCAGCTAGACTCCTGCGGACTGTTGGTGAAAATTGAAGGCGAGGTAGTAAATCTGGTCCATGAGTCGGCGAAAGAGTTCTTCCAAAGCGATCAAGTCAATGTGGAACGGATCAACATGTTTTATATGAACCACGCCACGCATCGAAAGCTAATGCGAGCCTGCCTGAGAATCATCGAGGAGAGTTACACGTCTCCTGACGGTGTTAGCGACAAGGCCGTTCGCACTACACTTTTGCCGTATGCAAGCTTGTACTGGCCGGAACATTTTCGAAATGTGCAAGACATCTCTTCCGAGCTCTCTCGCCCGTTCTTCCACCCCGAATCTTTAGTCCGGCAGCGGTGGTGGGAGTTCTATTGGGATCAGGAACAATATGGCGGAGCCCCTCCTTCGTTCACGCTTTTGCACCTGGCTGCTTATTTTGGAGATATATCCTGGGCGAGAAGCCTGATTCACCATCATGGCTCCGACCGGACGTCCCATGCAAACCTTGTCTCGAGAAAGGATAACTATGGCCGGACGCCCCTTTTTTGGGCCGCTACCCAAGGTCACAAAGACATGGTAGAGTTATTGCTGGATCATGACGCTCAGGTTAATTCAAAGGACCGAAGTAATTTAACAGCGCTCCATATCGCAATCACTAGTGGACACAAGGACATCGTGTCCGTGCTGCTAGATCGATCCGCGTCGATCGAGGGTAAAGCCATTTACGGTGATACGCCGTTAATTCGAGCTATCCAGGCCAACTCTGAAGAGATTATCGAGATTCTTCTCCAACACGGCGCACGAGTCGATGGACTGCCCAACCCACCGGGGTTTCCCGCCCTTAAAGGGCCGAAGGATCCGTTGGAAGAGCGTGTGAAGCAATTACTTGGGCTTCAAGAGCAGCTCTTCGTCGCGAGATACGAGAATTCGTCCAGAACGGTTAAACTTGGCATCAGAACCCTAACCCTTTCCTTTTACTTGCCACCTCTTCTCAAATTAGTGAAGTTGTATCTGAGGCACTCCTGGGTTGGACGCTGGGAGGTAATGCATGTCTTGCAAGACCTTGTCAAGAATGGTAAGACGGATAGACTGCGAAGATGGGCTGAGGCATTTATCAAGTTCGGCATACCTATAGTTGAGTCACGGAACGCCAAAAACCTGACTGTTATGACGGCGCTGTCTGTACAGATATTCCAAGTAGTCTCTACTGAAGATCTGAAGGCACTTTTAGTGATCGGAGTGCTGGTAGGGTCGGCCATCATTCTGGCGGCGGCTCAGCGCGAATGGAGAGAAGGTGTGGATATCTCCGCAAGGACGTTTGCACAATTTGCTTCCTTGGCCTATCACAGAGACGCGGGGGAATCACTTCACTACGGGGTTCGTGAGTTCCTAGTCGACTTTGATCGATGTATTTGGAGCGCAAAGAGGCATGAGAATGTGGCCCGGACGGTGGTTCTCTTCAGCACGCACTTGGCTGTCCTTGAAACTCAGGACGAGCTCTCAATCCAGTATTTTTCAACAGTCATCGCGGAATATTTCGAAAAGTTTATCGGCGGCGGCTACGAAGAACAACTGTTCAATGATGCGAACCGCGCGTGCGCCCAGGAGCTGGCGGCCATCAGCAAAGACCGCGATTCGCGCAGACTACTTCTTTTTCTGACTGCCATCACTCAATTTGCGAAACGCTCAAGAAACAAGGGAAAGGACCGATTCCTGAACATACCTCCCGCATCATGCCTGGTCCTCTGTCAGGGTGAACTGGATGTCCATCGCTGGCTGATTGCAGAGGCAGTCCCAGAAACAATGGGCGAATTGTTATCAGAACAAGAACCAGGGCCGATTCAACAACGGATCTTTCAAGCGCTTGTTGAGTGCCTGGTTATTGGAAAGCAATATGGCTTGACAATGCCTGTAACACGGCGCGAGAAGGTGAAGCAGCATGTCCGCGTCGTGGATGGAGCAGATAAAATGTTGAAGCAATTCTTCAGATCATGAGTTTTCTCAGAAGTATCGATTCCTTCTGGTGCGATAAGACAAGCCTGGATTGTTAGGTGATGGCTGCCCTGTTCAACACACGGGAAGCAACGAATGCCAACAACGTCAATCAGCTGTTTTAATGACGAACAGGATGCATTGGAGAAAGCTGCGTTTTTACTTGAGAATTTACAGACACTCGGAAATTATGTGGAGATTTCAAGTACTTAGGGTAGCTGAACATCTATACTAATTGACCGTCCATCATAATGTTTCTATGCTAGGCGACCATTGCACATAATTCCAACCTTGATCTCCTAAAACTCTTCACCGTAAGCTGCTAGTTTATTGAATCGGGTCCAAAGTTTGTGCCCTTGAGCTCCAATCTGTTTACGATCTTTGACCTGCTTTGTGGGCAGCCTGGATTTTGCAAATGTCCAATGTATGGCACGCTGTGAAAGCCTGCATTAGGCCAAAAGTGTGTATATACATAGCACACAAGATGCAGACGTGGAAGATTTGATGAGAGCTGCACCAAATATCAAATTTACCGGGAGCAAAGCGTTCGGGAATCCGGAGCTGTATAAAGTAGTCAGATCACAGGACGTTTCCCTTTTTTTTTTTACAGACTTACCGCATAAAGAGTAGTCCCACTACCGTATATAGCCAGCTCGAGCAGATACCAGTTCATTCCCGAATACTGAGTCATGTACTCGAGGCCGTATAGCTGAGACCCATGCAGTAGCGGGATGAGTGCCGAGGCCCCAAGCATAATGTATGCACTAATTTTTACCTTTCGCCAGCGTAGCGTGCTAAAGACAGGTATGCAGATCAGGGCAGCTGTGGAGGATCCCGAGATGATGACCTAGATGGGGATAATGTCAGTATGTGGCAGAGTCGAAGGCCTGGCGGCGAAGAAGGAAAGGAGTAAGTATTAGGGTTGACCAACAATGAACCAGTGAAATCTTTGCAAGGAAAGTTGACAGAAAAAGATGTAATAGATTCCCGGGATAAAGGTGCCCATCGTTACAATGACGATGCCTAGTAGGTCCATGCGATGCCAAAAATGCTCGACTTCGCGCGAGTGTGCGCCAAGTAGGTGGAAGGCCGTGCTGAAAAGCAGACAAAACTCAGCGGACCAAAAGAAGATTCCAAACATGGTGTAGTCGGTCCCCGACACGACGGAGAATTGAGACTGCGAGAGACCCCGTAGGATCGTGGTGGCGATGAGCGGTAGGAGCACTGCGCCGATTAGGTGAGTGTACACATTGCACGTTTCGTTGTGTAGGAAGGTCAGGCTGGTAAGGATCTCGAGATAATCGGCCTTTTCGCGACGATAGCCGCTGAGGATGTACTTGCTGTCGCGCTGCCACTCAGCGGCCTCGTGCCACGTCAACGTTGGGCCTCGTTTCGAGGTTGACGTCGTGGAGGGCGGCTCCATGGTGGTGCTCGTGCCAGCGCCCGTTGCGTTGCGTTTCTTGACTTGCGGCTGCGGCATTCTTTTGCTGGGTGCAGGCTGAGTGCTCTGGTGTTGAGCCCTAGGATGGTGCGGCAGACCGATACGAGAGATGGAAGTTGGGGGAGTCTGTGATGGTGGTGGGCTGAGGAACACGAGGGGGGGAGGGGGGCGAGTCCCCAGGGGTTATCTAGCACGGGTCCAGGAAAATTACCCCTCTGAAAAAGTGTCACTCCGGCGAAAACCGTGCCGGAGCTGAGGCCAGGTCATTATAATGAATAATGGTGGCGCCCAGCTGTCGCTACCCAATCACTCGCCCGTGTGCCACAGCCGAAAGGATGAAAGGACGAAAGGCTGACATGGTTTGATTGGACTCGGAACTCGGAACTCGGGAACTCGGATACCGTTGGCTAGCCTGCTACTAGTCTGCCACTAGAGGGCATCTGGGGAGGGATCAGTTCAGTCGGGCTCCATCCGACGCTTGCATGCCTTTGTCCTGCCCCCCCCTCTCCTTCCACAGCCTCGTCTAATGGTGGGTTACAAGGGGTTGATGGGCGGTTACAGAAGAGCCAGAGTAATCCGTACGTCGCCGACCACTCAACCAGCCTGTCAAGTAAAACATGATTTAGTCAGGTATGCACATTCCGGAACTGCACGACACGACTGAGTTGAACCGACGCTTGCATAGGTACGTATTGAGTTGACCGCGGTAGGGAAAAACGCAGTCGATGACGGGGAATTCATCCAGTATAGAATGCTGGTTTCCAAGAGATACATCAATTTATTCACAAGTTTCCATAGACTTTTTAAGTACTACACTATTTTCAGCAAAATCAGCCTTCAAATACAGCAAACGAATCCACCCAAATACAACGACGATGGTAGAGTAAATTCTATATTAAATTTAAAATGACTAGATGTATAAACATCATTTTGGTATACTTTCGCAATTAACACATTAGAAGCGCTTCTTCAACAAAAATAGCAGCAGGGCCTGGCTACGGTGTATCTAGTCATTGGGCGAGGAGGTAAGTAGGTAGCTACCAAGGTTGTCCCCTTACCTTGCCACAGCCAGTGTGCTGTATTTAGTATTAAAAGAAATTGTCATGCTTGCAGGGTGGCGCCTCCACGGACACTCCGTAGCCTGATCCAATATCGATTTACCCCGTCCCCCTCTTTGTCCCATATGCTAGCTTCATTTCTTGCACTTCGTTTTGTCTAAGCACTGTGGCCAGTTCGAAGTTGCAGACTTTATATTGACCAACATGGATCCCGAGGACTCCTTAGACCTGTGGAGGACTGTGGTAGGCCACTTGGCTAAAGAGCGAACCGGTAAGACGGCGTCGCCGCCGTCGCTGAGGGCGCAGCGGTATTCCGCCTGGATGCGCAGCCACGCATATCTGCTGCATGAAGCTTTGGAAGAGGATGGCCTGACTTCCTCGGAAGACATAGACAAAGGACTCGGTGCGCTGGAAAATGTCTTTCAACACGATTCTGACGACGACTCAGACCCTGTAAGTCTTTATTTTGCAAAGTGGCTGTCCTTTTTTTCTCTCCTCGTTCGCGCACGGCCAGCCGACTGATGTGTCACTCGACTGCAGATTCTACGCAACGCCGTGCCCTTCCCGAAACTGCAAAGGATCCGTAATATGATCAAGCAGCCGAACCGCGAAAACCAATCCGATGTTAGCTCGACGATTCGCATCAGCAAACGTCCGCGAGAGAATGAGGCTGTTATCCAAGAGTTTTCACGCTTGGAAAAAAATGCAAAACGACGCCGAGATATGACTCGTGAAGAGCCGACCGCCGTTGATGATATAGAAGAGCCTGAAGTGGATTGTGCCATTCTACTGAGACGATATTCCGAATCGTTACATCAGGGATTGCGAACACAATGGGCTTGTGTCTGTCAAAAGTGCTCCGGCCTCAGCGTCGGGCTTGCGTTACCTCCTCGGAAAACAAGCTGTGGAGAAGGAACCAGCTTCAAGATGTTCTTTTGCGTACGTTCTTTCTCTGAGAACGCATTGAAAGAGGCCAAGATAACAGTCAAGTAAGTTCCCGAGACTCACTGACGAAGAGGAATCGGCTGACGAAGTGGTCATCATACATCAGAGCCGTTCAGGGTAAGACGGGCAAGAGCACCTCTGAATTCGCAAACATCTGCAAGTCCATAACGGAGTCGCTCTCCCAGAGCAACTGCTTGCATCTCCTTTACGACGGGAACAGGTTCGAGACACTCCGCCCGGAGCCAAGGAGCTTTGGCGGCTACCAAATACCACAGGCAGTGTCCCTGTCGGTCTTCTTTCAGCGCCAGCAAGAGCTAAGAGGCGGGTCATCGGTTCTACCACTTCAAGCGAAACGAATATTGGCACTCATTCTCGCCAAGGCCTTGCTGCCATTCTTAGAGACTCCGTGGGTGCAGCCCTCGTTCAGTCATTCCAACATTCTATTTTTCCAGCCGCTGCAGTACGGAGAGTTGCCGAGCATTACGAAACCGTTTCTCAACATGGAGCACGTTGCACTCATCTCAGGCAACGCAGTAGGCGATAGCGGCGCGCCCGCTGACCCATCCATTTCCAGACACATGGTACATCCCAATGCCAGTGTGTTGGCGCTAGGGATTCTCCTGTGTGAGCTTCACTACTGTACGCCGGTGGGCCTATTGAAAAATAACGGAATGGGAATGGGAACCGAAGACGTGAATGCTAGCTATTACGCCAGCATTGAAATCTTGAAAAACTTGGAAGATGACGCTGGTGTAGATTACTACCTCGCAACTAAAGCCTGCCTGCAGTGGGAATATTTTCCTGCAGGAGAACAGACAAGTTTTGAGTCTATTAGCGTCCAAAAGCTGTTCTATCAGAACGTCATTAAGCGACTCGAATCCGTACTTTTCAAGTTATGGCCTCTCAAGTCTCAAGACCTGAGTTGTCTTGATGCTTACGAAAATCAAAAGTGCTGGGGCGAGATTGGGCGAGACGTTCTCCGCCAACAAACTAGCAATTTCGGGTCTTCTGCCAAAAGCGACCAAGACAAGGCAGCTTCTTCACCTCCGATGTCCCTGCACTTTACTCCCCCGAACCCGGTTGTGCAAATGCCGGCTCAGTACCCTAGCTCCATCCCAACTACTACACCAATTGCGAGGTCTTCTACCGAGCGCTTGTATCTATTTGATGCAAGCCATCAGAAGAGCTCCGACGACGAGTAAGCTACTGTATGCGTTTTGTTCTCCATGACTTTGCTAAACCTTTTCAGTGCCGACCTCGCTGACAGGTGGATGGATGATCTCATCTCCTCGCTCCATCCCCATGTTGATGCGTTTGATGCTGCTGCACGCCCCCTCGATACATCTACCAAGAATGCTTCAGATGCGCCCAAACCAGTGAAAATAGCGATCCTAGATTCCGGGTTCGACCCTCAGAACCCTCTCTTACGCGCTGATGGGCATCAGCTCGACCCACGAATCAAGGACGCCCGAAACTTCGTTCAGGGCAGAGGACCCTTCGACTATCAAGATGAAATTGGACATGGCAGTCATACCCTCGGAACTATGCTCAAAATCGCCACATGTGCTGAGATTTATGTTGCAAAGATTGCCAGTAGCGAGGTTCTCGGCCGCGAAAGCTACGATGCCATCACACAGGCAGGGTCTCACCACTCCGGAGCAGTCCGCGCGATACATGCTAATGATGGGAATAGGCCATTCATCACGCAGTCAAAGAGTGGGACGTGGACATTATTTCGATGTCATTCGGCATTCGGGAATACAACGGACCCATGACTGAAGCAGTGGGCCTTGCCCTACACAGTCAGAAACTGATGTTTGCTGCGGCTTCCAACGACGGCGCAAATTTTGGACGAGCTTTTCCAGCGAAATACACGGGCGTCTTTTGTATACATTCGACTGATGGAAATGGAAACCCGTCTTCCTTCAATCCTACAGCAGATGACAAGGATGTCAACTTCAGCTTACTCGGTGAGCATGTCCGTTCTCATTGGCCAGCCGGAAAGGGTGGTCACAACGACAGTGTCAGAGTTCTGTCAGGAACTTCAGTAGCAACCCCCATCGCCGCTGGACTTGCAGCTATGATTTTGTCATTTGTCCGACAACAAGACAATGGCTTGAATGCAGACAGCGACAAGCTGGGGCCTTGGTTGAAGGACTCCCATGCCATGGATGCGGTTCTCCAGAGCATGGTCCGGCAGAGGAGAGGAGTAGGCTACGACTATATCACGCCTCACATACTTATGGATGCGCAGTCATCTAGGGAGAGCATCTACAACAAGATCAAGGAGTTGAAAAAACACATGTATCGCTAGATAGTTTTGATTCGTCAAGTTTCGGCCTCAAGAACTCTGGCCAGTTCTCAGAAAATAGTAGCCGTGGCTAAGCCGGGACACAGTAAACCGGAGCATTCTCGGTCGCATCGGAAACAAAATCTGCATTTTCGAGAGTAGATCCATCTACATCGTCCGCCACTATCGGCTCCAGATGATTATACTTGCTCTCGTCTCCATTCGCCAGGAAAGCACCTTTGCGGTAGTCTTCGGTACGGATGTTCCGCCCAACCCTAATCCTCTTGACACGGAAGGCAAAGATGAATTCAGACTCGCGACTAAACTCTGTCTCGTCATCATTTGTACTCGACCAGCGGCCTTTTGGCCCAGCAGTGAAGCCAAGTGGAGGCACGTCCACACCTAGGTTCGCCGTGACAGCGGTACTGCCCGACGACGAGTGGTGGATTCTGGCGCCCTTGACGAGCTTCATTCCCGTCACGAGAAAAATCGTCACGACGGGGGAAATTCTCTGCCTGGGCTCCCGCAGCCAGGCCTGCACAGTCGGTGTCTTGACGGCTTCCTCCACGTACAGTGGCGTCGGCTCAAAGGATAGAGTAGTCATGGTGTCAAAGGCGAAGACATTGGCCATGTGGCGGGACCATTCAACTTCGACTTGAGGACCAATGCCTGACACGCCCACAGCCAGCTGCAGAAACTGCGCATACACCCCCAAGCCGAGTCCCGTCCTCGTCGACACCGTCTTCCGCCAGTCTGTTTCCACCTGGGGCGGGGTCGGATTCGCCACTGGAACGACGCTGGCGACGTTGAGGGGAAGCTGCGGCGCAGATGTCGAGCGAAGTATAGAGCCGAGGCGCAGCGGACCCGTCGGTGGCGGGTAGATGAAATCATCTGTCGGGCAGAGGAAATAAGTTTTGGTAAAAGACATGGCCTGTAGCTTTGAATTGGAACCGAATCGCGGTCAGGGCCCGTTTGGGACTTGTATGTCGGAGTCGGGTGCTTTGAAACAGACACAAGTTAGTTATTTGGGGGACAGTAAAGTGCAAAAAGTACAATACTCTCCTCTCCCACTGCGCTGTCAGGTGTGGGGGACGGTTGGGCTGCCAGGTTGGTACCTTTGCGCTGGGCTGGTTAATATGAGCCTCGCACTGGGCCAAGGAGGAAGAAGAGGGGGCCTCCGCTTCTCTCGGACGAGTCCTTCTCCCAACTCGCGTTCTCAGCTCGACACAAGGTGATTTCCTCCAGAGCTTGGACTCGCTCGACGCTCTATTCACAGCTACACGAGACTTTCACAAATATACGAAAATAAGCACCGCAGGTCGTGCCTTCTTGACACCGTTGTATACCGGCCATTACTGCATTTCTGGGTTTACAAAGTTGCTGGCTGCCATGGACCTGAATCCCGCCGACGACGTCTTTCTCCAAGACGACGCAGGATTGACCATAGCCCAGCACGCACTGCGATGCAACCAAGCATTCCAGGCATGTATGGCCGCTCCGCAAATCACATACGATCCGACCATCATGGAGGATCAAATGGCACGCTTCACTCTATGGGCGGCCAACATGGATGTTTTTGGGCCGCCTAACGTCTCGTTTGACTACCGGCTTAGATATAGCCCCGTGGTAGTAGAGATTCTACACCAGCTCTTGGACGTTATTCTTAATACCCTGGTGTTTTGTAAGTTGCTTCACAGGCCCGAAAGGCTAAGGTTTACGTACCTATCTAATTGTCATCGACGTGTCAGTGAAGCCAATCGACAAGTCAGCGGAAACACCGACCACAAAGCGGCGGCGCACTTCAGAATCGGGCCGTGCGGAAGTCACTAAAATATTTCATTATTCAAGCGAGACCGACAGTGAAGGAGATCAAGGTGAAAGCCGTGTTTCCTTAATTACTTACACAATTGGTGGCACAGTCTCGCAGCTCTTCCTCTTGTCCAACGCAGTGCGGCGGTCCGCCAAGATTGCACGGGCGGATAAGATAGCGGGATATAAAGCCGACGAAAAGACAAATAACGCGATCGAAGAGTTACGTCTCTACACAGCGTGCTACATTCGTTTCCGATTCCCTCACGCGCCAGAGGCCCTCTGCTCTGTGTTGGTGGAGGCGAATGCGCTGAGACTTCGACGGCTGTGTTATCAGAGGGCACATCGCAAGCGTGTCGCTTTGAGCGCCCAGCGTCCACCGCCGGCGGCTGTGGTAAAAGTTCAGCTACCGAAGGCAGTGCCTCGCGTGCCGGCCGTGCATTTTGCTTCCCGCACGCCACCGAAGCTAGGAGCCTTTCACGGAAAGCCGACACCGCCTTCTGTTCCCCCAGCACCTACAACCCATGCGACAACGGCACAGCAGACCGCCGTCCGTGCATTTTACAACGGAACCAAGACAGAGGCTCCTCGCGCCAAGTCTGTCGCAGTGAACAGTAAGTTGTCTCTACCTGCCGCGCCAAAGACAAGTGAGTGTCCGTACTGCGGCGTGATTCTTGAATTAGACGAAGCTGTGAAGTCCCAACTCTGGAGGCAAGTACCGTTTTACCATTTAGCTCTTTAAGAAACAGAAGCTTATCGGCCTCAGCAATCACCTTCTTCGAGATTTGGAGCCTTTTGTCTGTGTTATCGGTCATTGTACTGATTCAGGCGGCCTGAAGGAAGGCTCACTGACATTTGACACTTCCAGGGCTTGGTTGAGCCATATGGAAAATGCCCACGGGCATGTATGGGAGTGTCGAGCTCCATCTCATCAACCCATCATCTTTCAACAGGAGGCCGAGTTTCAGGAGCACTCCCGTACAGAGCATGATGTACCTGAGGCGTATGCGGGGACCTTGAGCGGCGCAGCCCGAAGGCCAGGCTTGCAGAAAATCACCGAATGCCCCTTCGGCGACGAATTTGCAGCTCCTGAGAATATCGAGTCCAGTACCGTCTTCTCAAGCGAAGCTCTACAGTTACACATTGCTACCCATTTAAAAGAGATTTCTTTGCTCGCATTGCAGAAACTGCCTTGCGACGACGATGCCGACAATTCAGAATGCATGGCTAGCGACCTGCTGTCAGAGGTTGAAGGGGTTGCAAAGCTGCGGGATTCCATGTACAGTGTACTGGATGACCAAGACTTTGACTTTGTGCATGAAACGGACGACCAAGAGACCAAGTCTTCAGAACGTGCTATTGCATCGTCTGTGCAAGCCCTCGATTTGGAGGACAGGGATGAGACTGGAATGACACGGCTTCATCAAGCGGTGTGCGAAAGAAATTCTTCCCTGATCAAGTCACTGATAGACCATGGTGCCAACTCGCGCAGTAGAGCTCACGGCGGGAAGACAGCATTGCATATTGCATCCGAGCAAGGGTATGTGGAAGGGCTGAAATTGTTGCTAGACTGTGAGACCAGAGACATTACCAGTTTGAAAGACAGTTTTGGCCAAACTCCCTTGCATTATGCTGCGAAGAGAGGTTTCATTGAAGGAATAGCAATCTTGGTCGACCATGGTGCTTTTGTTGATACCCCGGACGAATATGGGCTCTCGCCATACCTCTGGGCTGTCATGGCGGGCCAAGCCAGCACAATGGAGGCTTTCATGTCTCTTGGCGTTGACGCAAACTCCCTCGGTACAGATGGAACATCTGCATTGGCTTGGGCGGCCCGCCTCGGCCATTTATCTATTGTTCAATTGCTGCTGGACCAGCCATCGAATTTAGGCCTTTGGACGCAAACCCCGCAGTCGATGACATTGGAAGAAGCGTCAGCGCGTGGTGATGTTCCCATGGCTCGACTTCTACTTGACCACGGTGCGGATACAAATCGTCGTGACCGTGACGGATGGCTAGCTGTACACCGAGCGGCTGAGGAGGGCCATCAGGACATGTGCGGGTTTTTGTTCGACGTCGGCACTCATATTGATACGACTAGCTTCTACGGCACCGGACTGCTCCATTGCGCTGCGAATGGAGGAAAACTTGGCACAGTAGAGGCGGTTCTCGATTGGCTCAAGCACCGCCCCCAGTCAACAGATCCTGGTGCATTATTAACATGTCATGGCTGGACTCCACTTCATCATGCCGCCTTCATGGGACATGTGGATGTGGTACGTTTACTTCTGGCCATAGACATGGGGCGGGATCGAACAGACCATTTTTACAAGGACAACCATGGCTGGTCGGTGCTCCATCTAGCAGTTTATGGAAGGCATTTGGATACTGTCAAGGTCTTGCTCGAGGACCCCTTCGTGTCAAATATCCGCCTCCAATGCGACGAGAGTGGCTTCACCGCAGAAGACTGGTTGGATTTCGAGATCGATGGCCATTCATATAAGACAATCGGCGATTTGGCTTTCCGAAAATCACGCTGTTGTAGAGCAGTTACCGAACTACGGCAGGCTGCTCAAAGCGGCAACGTTGCTTTGGCTGGATTTCTTCTGCAACGGGGGGACGACGTCAATGGCACAAATTCTAGCAGACGGACTGCGCTATATTACGCAGCAAAGAACGGCCACACGGCCATGCTGGACCTCCTGCTGGAAAATGGTGCCAATCCCAACATGCTTCCCATTGGACGCAGGGCCTGGGAGGGGTTTATTTCGGACGACGCAGTATTACAGCGACTTCAACGATTCGGGTATGAGAAGCCACCACCCAGCGAAGAAATTGATGAACAAATAAGACTCGCTCTCAGACAGCAAGGACATTCGAGCTTCTTCCGCTCGTTGGGGGAGCGTGAGATCCCACAAGAGTCCCCTCAGGAAAGCAGCCCTTTGAAGCTTGAAGTCAGTCAGGAGAGCGAAAAAGAAGAGGAAACAACCAGATCAGACGAAACGAATCGCACAGCAGGCTTGAATAAGTTGTGGAAAACGCTGAGAGGGCGATAGATAATGTGGTGTTTTAAATGATAGCCATGTTGTCAGATTGGTTATTCTTGTTATTCTGATTATTATCATTAACACTTATCTCAACCCTCTTGTTCCCTACTACTGCTACAATCCCACTTATTTTCACTGACAATTGTAGCGGGGAGCACGCTTTGAATAACGAGCCTTTACCGGCGCCCTAGCCTGCGCTGTGGGTAGCGCTCCGGCGAGTGCCCTAGCCAGCATGCGTGTCCATTTGAAGCTATCGCCAGCTGGCTCTCCAGCAGGTTCTCTAGCAGCCTCTCTGGCGGACTAGTAGAATATAGTGGTGATAGCCTTAAAAGCGTGGATTTAGTAGGCAATAGGGGCTTATCATCCAGGACAAGCATTGAATTTTGTGACTTACTATAGGGACGCCAGCATCGTGTCGCGAAGCCACAACTAGCCACAAACGGCTCAGCAACTAGTAAAACGAGCTCGTCACCTAGATAGGCTTTTGATATTTTGATAAACTGTTTGCGGGTGATGAAATTGCAGCGAGCGCAGTGAAGCTTGTCTCGCTGATATGGACCGTTGAAGGGCTGGGCTGAACAGTGAGCTTTGGGGCGACACAACAGTAACGCTGGGTATTGGGGCGTGACATTTATTTTACAGCAAAGTGCCTACCAAGCGGAGAGTCCTACCCTAGCGTATAATACAGTGATAGCAACCGCTTCAAATACAGACTGCCTGCTATTGGTGGTGTCGTGGTTTATCATCGTCCAAAAACGGAGGCCTGAGACTCTAGAAACTGAGCCAGAGGCTTCATCCGCCTGAGTTTAAACGACTACAAGAAAGAGCTTGACGAGAAGCAGTGTATTATAGTGCCTATGGCCGTATGTGACAGCAGGTGAGCAGAGTCGATACATGAGGGCGCCGTAGAGTCTCCCGCTGCGACAGGCTCCGGCCGTTGTGGTTGAAGAGTTTCATAGGTGTAGGACGCATCTTGGTAGGGAATCTTACTGGTAATTGCTGACAGTACTTACAGGGAAATACTAAAAAGCAGAGAGCTGTGATACAAGCAGGGACTGAGTTGGCTGCTGGCGCTTGCCTGATGAGGGCACCCCCGGGATGTCTTGACGCAAATGTCGATGGAGACAGGCTCTTTGTGGCAAGGCTGGCAAAGCAAAGGATCTGGAGAAAGGAACAGATCCCGGAGGATCAGCGAATTTAGAAGCGAACACGTAGCAGGGAAAAACGTGTTTCTGCCTTCCCTTACCCTTTTCTGGTAGAAGAAAAAATTGACCCCATCCGACCACCCGCAACTGAGCCCCGAGAACCCGCGGGCAATCTCGACCCTCGTCAATTGTGTGGATTTCAGCATCACTATCAGCATGCAATATGCTATTTGCCCCAGACGTGCCACCGAAAGATGATGCTGCATATATTGGCGACCCCGCGCAGATCGGCTGTTGCCGTATCGAGGTAGAGCCCGCCTGTCTTGGATCCTCCTGTACGTCGTTGCAGGATCTAGATGCATCCGACACTGAGCAGACGAAGTTCAAGTGTAATAAATGCACCTGTCTATTGAATACGATGTTACACTGCGCAGAATTTCGCTCCTGACCCCAGAATCGCTGCAACCTGGCTTCCCTCGCACCACGTCAGAAAGTCCCCGAGCCTGACAACAACCACCAGTCCGCACCTATATAAAGCGCCGGATAGCATGATCAGAAACAGATGTCCATTACAGAAATCACTTGTCGTTCACAGAGCAATTCCAAGTAGCATCACATTCTTCACAATGCAGCTTCTCACCCTCCTCGCGCTCACCACCGCCGCCTCCGCCGTGCTGATCAACACCAGGTGCGGCAACAACTACGGCCAGGAGCTCTGCGCCGACGGCGGCGCGAGCGACCAGTACCACTACGTCGCCGTCTGCAACGACCAGCATGTCTGGGCCGTCCGCCAGACCTGCGGACACCGCTTCTGCTGCAAGGACAAGGCCGGCGGCGGCGCCTACTGCGCCTGCTGAGAGGGGAGATCTCCCAGGCGTGGTCCATGGAGACGGATTAGTGGTAAGCAAGCCTAACCGGACGTGAAGAAGTGGATTGACAGATGGTCGAGCAGGAGGTGCCGTGACGGATGCTCGGAACGGAAAATATCAGCAGAGAGTTGGGTGGCCTCAGTTATGAGCAGGAGCTATGAGGAATTGAATGCTAGGAGGGAGCGACAGGTTTGGGAGTATTAGTGCAGTGACTTGGAACAAGATCGCGTTGTGTAAGCATCGGGCACCAATTACATATTATTCATTCAAGCCGAAATGCTCTATTGATGTAAAATCACACCGTTTTCCTACCCATATACTAATGTAAATGCGTCTAAAAACGAGGTATATATGTATATAGATACATATATAGGTAGAGTTGAGATGATTAGGCCTCTCGGTCCAGCGATTGTCCGAGGACCATTTCGTAATACACACCCATTTGCGTGATAAGCTCCTCATGCGTTCCCCGCTCAATAATCTGCCCCTTACCAAAGACCACAATGGTGTCTGCATCGCGGATGGTGCTAAGCCGGTGCGCCACTGCAATCGTCGTACGGCCTGCGGCGGCCCGGTCAAGCGCCTCCTTCACCACCTTTTCAGACTCTGTGTCTAGGGCCGATGTGGCCTCATCAAGGAGGAGCAGTCGCGGTTTGCGAATCAGCGCGCGCGCGATGGCGATGCGCTGTCTCTGGCCGCCCGAGAGTGACAAGCCTTGGCTGCCACAGGTGGTGTTGAGGCCGTCAGGCAGTGACGAAACAAAGTCCCAGACGTTGGCCTGTTGGCAGGCGGAAATGATATCGGCTTCTGACGGCTCGCCGTACTCAATGCCGAGTGAAATGTTGTCGCGTATAGAGCCCTGGTAAAGCACAGGCTCTTGCTGCACGAGCGCAATGTCGCGGCGGTACTGCGACCGGTCATACTGCTTGGCATCAAGACCATCGACACGTAGCTCGCCGGACGTTGGATCATAGAAGCGCTGCAAGAGCGCAATCATAGTCGACTTACCACAGCCCGAGGCGCCGACAAAAGCCATCATGCTGCCGGGCTGGATGCCGATGTCGATGCCACGGAGAACCTTGAGCTTGGGACGCAGCGGATACGCAAATTGAATATCGTCGCAAACAACATCCTTGCCCTTCACGGGTTCATTCGATTTTTCAGCATCGGTGAGGCTAGATCTGCCGTCGCTGTCGTTTAGGATGCGCGTGCGGCGTAGGCGTAGGATATAGTTGATGGCGGTGCCAGCCTTGGTGATGCTTGTGGTGTACTGGAAGAAGAGCGCAGCTGCTTCGCCAGAGAAGATTATGGCGATGAAGATGACGTAGAACTGGGATGTGGTGTACTCGCCAGTGGAGACGAGCTGGCCGCCATACCAAAAGCCAAGGCACATGACCAACAGGGAAACGGACTGGCTGAGGGAGTAAAAGAACATTTTCCAGCCAAGGCCGGCAATGGCATCCCTTGCAATGTTCTGCAGAGAGTCATGGTACCGGGAGATGATGGCTTGCTCGAGGGCGAGCGAGGACACGGTGCGGATGCCCATGACGGCTTCGGAGGCGAGACCACTGCTATCAGAAAATCGATCGGCAGTGTCAATTTCAAACTTGAATTCGAGTCGGATACGGATGTAGCCTGACGCTACGAGGACAGGGAGTCCACCCAAGGCCAGTACGAGACTGAGCTTCCATCCGTAGCAGAGGGCTAGGATAACGCTGGAGATGATGTTGACGACTGTGATGAGAATCAAAACACAATTGACCGAAAGGAGCTCCTGCAAACTGGTAGGTTCGGAAGCCACACGAGACACGAGAGCGCCGGTATTGTTTTCGGCCTTGTCGAAGAAGGTCATGTCCTGGCGAAGAGTGTTGTCAAATAGCTCAGCTCGGTAGAATTTCATGATGTACTGTCCAATGCCGTTGATAAGCCAGCCGGAAATGGCGTAGAGTACAAGATTCCCAAGCGCAACGACAAAGAACATCAGAGCGTAGAAATTGGCTTTGGGCACATTGATGGTGGTGAAGGCATCCATGGTCTGCGCGAACAGCACGGCAATCGCTGGATAAGTGCCACCACCAGCAATACCGCAAAGCCAAATAACGAAGAGAGACCACCATAGGCTGGGCTGCTCTTTGATGATAATCCACAAACCCCTAAATAACCCGTAGGTTTGCTCCTTGTCGGCCTGCTCTTGAACGCTCTGCGCACCAGCTGATGCACGAGAGGCAGCGAGCGCGAGGACCTCCTCGGGTTTCTGTTCTTCTCCATTTTCATCGCTGTCTGCTGATCCGTCGCTGTTGCCAAGATCCTGGGCGCGTACCAAAGCAGCATACTTGCCGTTCATCTTAATCAGCTCAGAGTGCGTGCCGGTTTCAAGCACCTGGCCCTTGGATATGACAATGATCTGATCAGCGGTGCGGATCGTGGAGAGACGATGGGCAATGGCAATCATGGTCCGACCCTTGGCTACATTGTTCAGTGCAGTCTGTACAATCTTTTCCGCGTTCGGGTCCAAGGCACTTGTGGCTTCGTCGAGGAGAAGAATCTTGGGGTTGGAAATAATACTACGCGCAATGACGATTCTCTGCTTCTGGCCACCGGATAGAGACGCACCCCGCTCGCCAATCTTGGTGTCGTAGCCATTGGGCAGCTCGGAGATGAAGTCGTGGGCATACGAAGATTCGCAAGCTTCCTGAACGAGACGACGCTTTTCTTCCTCAGGCAGGTCAATCATGGCGGTACCAGATAAGCCATCAACGACATTTTGGTAGATGCTGCCGGTAAACAAAGTGGGCTCCTGTTGGACGAGGCGCATGCTGGTGCGTAGCCATTGGAGGTTGAGATCTGTTAGATTATAACCATCGAGTGTGATTTTGCCTGCCGAGCTGGAATACCATCGTTCAAGTAAGCCAAACAGTGTACTCTTTCCAGAGCCGCTGGCACCGACAAAAGCGGTGGTCTTGTTGGCGGGGATCTCAATGCTAAAGTCCTTAAGGATTGGCACGTCTGGGCGAGAGGGGTACGCAAAGTCAATGTTGGAGACTTTGATGCTTCCCTGAAAATCGGGAATGGTTTTGCCGGCAGTAGAAAGGGAGTCAACGGCGGATTTGCGGTCAATAACTGCAAACATGTCGTGAGCGGCGGCGGCGGCCTTGGATATGGCCACAGTTTGCGGGGCAATCTGGGTTAGTGCCTGGGCAGCGACGAGCACAGCGAAGATGACACTTAAAAGTCAGCATTGATTGAAAATGTTTGAAGAATTCAACAGACGCGAAGAGGGTTCGGGAAATAAAAAAGAGAAGAAAAAAAAGAAAAGAGCGCCGCACAAGTAGAGGAGACTCACGTTACGACTGTACCTGGCTGGGCAATCTCGCCGCTGGCGAACATGCGCATGCCCTGCCAAAACGCAAGGCCATAGCCAGCAAAAATGCAGAAAAATTCGAATGGGAAGAGGATGGCATATATTAGTGACTTTTTGTTGCCAACGACGCGGGCCTCCTCCAGAATGTTGCTGAAGCGGCTGGAGAGTTTGGGGAAGGCCCAGAAGGCGTGGGCGGTGCGGATGGTCGCAAAGGCCTCCTCGGCAATGGTGCCTGACTTGCTGTAAATATCAAACATTTTGTACTCGTAAATCATGTCAAACATGACGCAGACCACGGTGACAATGATGTTGACGGGGACGATGGAGATGACGATGAGGGTCAGCTTCCACTGGACGATAAAGGCTACGATAAAGGCAGAGACAAAGGTTGACATGGCCTGGATAGTGATACCGAGCTTCTCAGCGATGCCGTTGGTAATGAGATTGCCGTTTGTGGTGATCTGACTTGAGATGGAACTGGATGGCGCATCGAAGAAAGGAATTTCCTGGCGGAGTGTCTGGCGGACAAAGTCGACGCGCATCTTTTTCACGACGCGGATGGAGGTGATGGACACGGCGACCTGAGAGGCGGGCAAGTTAGCGGCACGATCCCTGAGAGGGCTGGCCATGACTCACCGTCCAGATGTATGTGAGTATAAACTTTCCGATGAAGAGGTAAATAAAGTAGAGACTGTCGGGGTCAGCTGTGGTTCAAGCGTAAGTGCGGGCGACATACGCATAATGGGCAACCTGCTTGCGGTAGCCAGCGGGCGACAGGGTGCCCGCGACAAAGTCGTTGAATACATTAACGTAGGAGCCAAAAACGACGTCCATCAAGGGAAGAGCGGTACCCGAAGCAATCATGCATAAACAGGCGACCGCGTTGATGATCCAACCTTTGGCGTCGTTGTACTTGAAGACGCGCTGTGTCAGGTCAGTGGGAGGGAGCTGTCGTGCAAGGGAGCTAAGATCTTGTCATACCATGTAGTACTTGAAAGATCCATCGTCTTCTTTCCCATTTGTTTTTCCCTTTTCCTTGTCGTCTATTTTTTTCTGCGCCGGCGATTTGGTAGTAGAGACGGCCGATGCGACAGGTATCGAAGCCGCCGAAGGCGATCGCTCCTTTTGCTCCATCATGGTGGAAGGCGGGCGGGTCCCGGGGGTTTATTCGGTGAAGTTGGTGACTACTGAGGTTTAACGACGTCGACAACGAGGACGGTAGTTTTAATCAGATGGCATGGGAATAAATCTCCGAAGAGCGAGCACCGCCTCGACTAGAGTAAGCCGGTCGTCTTTTATTTGAGGAGATGCAGAGCACGGTAAGGCTACCCGATGCCCCAGAGGGCCGTTTGTGGATCGTCGCCTGTTTAGCTTTGCCTTCGGGTCCCTAGAGCCCGATTGCGGGCTTCGGCCGGCGAAACTAGTTAGCTATCCGTAGTCCCCAGTAGCTTGGATGTGATTTGCGTGTGCTGGAGGTCGGCTCGGCGTGGAGATGATGATGGGGGCGTTCAGCGGGCTTGTCGGCGGGAACAAATGGACCTGTGGCGTTTGGGCGAAATTCTGGTAGGGCAAGCGATGCAGGTTGCTGCAGGGGCGGATGACCGTGAGGTGCAAGTGCAGGGCCGTTGGTCGAGGGTGGAGCTTATTCGATTTCAACCGTTATAATATCGCAGTGCATATACATATGTGTGTGGTGACGGGATGCAAGTGTTGGGCATATTTGTATGTTTGGTGATGACGCAGGGAGAGGAAAGCGAAAGCGGAGGCATCACAGCGCAGCTTTAGGTGCATGCCCTTACCTGTACTGACTCGGATTATGACTATTATGCCTCGGAGCATTGCAATTGGCGATATCGCCAAGGCGCTGTAGAAGATACACATCATGAACACCACCTTCTGCTTCCATTCGCATTTAACTTTATTTCACTGTTTTTCCTGTTTAAGCTCGCCGGTAGTTGTTCCCGGTTTGACCCCCGCCAAGCGTATCATGTCATCAGTGGCCAGCCGCGTTGCCAGCCCCAGGTGCGCCACCCGCCACACCAAAACTTCTTCCACATCATTCGGCGTCCGCGGGCCCCGCGGTCCCCGGCTGCACCGTATATTGGCTTGGTGCTGCCCTCTCGCGTGCTTCTGGCTTCTGTTTCTCCCTTGAACGGCTGGCAGCAGATCCAAAAAGTCCAATTTCTGACCGTGCTTTTCTCGACGTCACATTTTTGGCTGCGCTGACACACACACACACACACACACACACGCAGCCCGGCTCGATACTGGAAGCCCTAGCCACTCCTCGTCTCAGCCACACTAGCCACAGCAAACCGCTCGCCGCCTTAGCTCTCCGCACCGCAGCTTCTCCGTGACTCGGCGCTCCCCTCGACAGGCCCTCCTGCATCTCGATATATTTTTTTTCTATTTTTAACGTCTTCGCCTCTTTTCTTTACCGTGGCTCACGAACCCTTCTAGAAAGCCCTTTTCCGCCCGTCATCACCGCTCATCTCACTCGCTACCTCACTCACACCCCTAAAACGGCTTCCTCACGCCACCCCCCCTCGATTATTATGCGTGCTGGCCTGGGCTAGTTGCAGTCGTCTCTCCGAAATCTATTTCATTCTTCTCTATCTCCTTGATTATAGCCGGCGGCTTCACGCCAACTCGTCCATCGTCAGTTATGCCGTCACCGTCACCGCCCGGCTCTTCCGTCTGAAATATACAATACAACCCACGGCCTGCAACCTACCATACATCACCCGTCTTCCCGTGTGCACTGTCTAGTGCTGCACCCTAAAAACAGGGCCCTTTGTTGCATCCGTATTCCTTTGCTGCTTCACCTGCTTGCCAATCGCGGCCTATCCAGGTTGATCACCCTCCTTTGGCCATGCAGCAAAACTCACCCGAGCAGCCGCAAGTCCTCATGGTCGGCCCCGCCTCCACCAGCGCAGCCTCTGCTGAAGATGCCTCTGGCCGTCGAGCGGTATGATTCCACCCCCAGTGTCCCCTTCCGTATTACTTTTACATCATTTTTTTATTAACACCCTTCCTTCTCTTTGTCACTTTTCTATTTAATTATACGCCCCTGTTCCCTCGTCCCCACTCACCGCCTTTGTTGCCCATTTCCCATCTCAGCCTCATCTTCATCTACACCAGGGAGTGCATCGTCATAGCTTCACTTCTAGCGTTGCCCTCTTACAAAAAGAAATTCCCCTCCGTTCTCTCAGTTGTGCAAAATACCGCACTGCAATCATCGTTGTCGATCGTAGTTCGCCCTGCTTGTCATTGGCGCAGGCTGCGGTCGTCACGGGCCTGCTGTTATTTCCCTCACCCCGCGTATAAAGGAGTCAATTTGTCACGCACAACCTTGCTAACTTGCTCGTTTTCCGCTCATAGTGCGATCAGTGCCGCCTTCGCAAGGTACGTTCCGCGCCTTTTATCCTCATACCTATCCTGTCTTCTCTGTTCTACTGCCGCTGTACCGCCTACCACCATATCGTGTCTCAGACAAGCTTCTATAAGTCGTTGCCATGATTGGTGGCTCTGCCGATTCCGGCTTTTGCAACAAGGTCGGCGCCGTTGTGTCACCTACCCTATCGTGATGCCAAGAGCATCTTGCACAAGTCTCCTCTCGTGTTTCGCTAACAGCCTGTTGCCAGATTCGATGCGACAAGGACTGGCCTTGCTCCAACTGTAGAACAGCCAAGCGACCATGTACTTCAACCGGCGCTGGCCAGCGGCCCAAGGAACCCCGTCAACGTGTCCTCATCTCCTCCCAGTAGTAAGTTGCCATTCACTGTTGAAGTAGCATGAGCTGTCCAACGCCTTCAATGTGCTGTACACGGATTCTGGCTGACTTGATCAGTGAGCGCAAGATTGACCAGATCGAGTCGCGCCTCGGGAGCATCGAGACGCTCCTCAAGAATCTTTCGACGTCCGGTGGCGGCGGCGGAGGGGTGGGTATGCCAAGCGACACGGCAGCCCGTATCATCTCAACGCCGCAGACAGGTAGCAGCGGGCCGACGTGCGAGTCAACCGCCGACTTTGACAGCAGCGAGGAAGACACGGCCTTTGGCGGTGACTCTGGGCTGACGGTCCACACGGCCTTCGCCAGCGAGTTCCTCGAGCGCGCGGTCAAACGCACCTCACTCCGTTCTGCCAACCCCAAGATGGAGGCCGCCCTCGCCAATCTCGGTCAGCTTGTCGAGATGCAACAAAGCCGCCCGGAGCACCGCCCTCGCTTCCCGCTACAGCGTGCGGTCCCGCCGGGCGGCGTCTCTAAGCTACCGCTGCCACCCATGGCGCTGGTCGTTGAGCTGTTGAAGAAGAACAAGGGTACGGATAGTCAACTACTCATCATTCGCATTTATGTGCTAACGAATGTAGCTTCGCCTGTCACTCTGTTCACTATTATGTGCGACTTGGTAGGCGTCTCAGATATTACCACGCTATGTCGAGCTGTGTACTTTCCCACCGAAGATGTTTCTGACGCGACATTTGCCGTCGTCAGCGCTCTGTTGTATAACTTGTTTCTTGAGCAGCACTCACTCTCTTCCGACCCTGACGTGAGAGAAGAGTATAACCGCCACTTCCAACTATGCCGAGCCAACCTCGAGACCACTTTAGCCAACTTACCTATGCTTCTGTCGGCCAAAATTGACAACGTCCAAGCTCTTCTCCTAGGGGTACGCATTAATAATCTCTTGCCCCCCTCTTCTCCGCAACTGCTGACCACTTACAGAGCCTCTATGCCGTCGACGTCTCTCGCCCAACCGTCGCCTGGCACTTTGCCTCGGCCGGCGCGCAGCTGTGCCTTACGGGCGGATTCCACCGGCAAGACACCTTGGCGCACGACCCGCCTGAGACGGCGCGCATCAAGCGCATTCTCTTCTGGCACATCTACACGTTAGACAAGGGCCTCGGATTGCGCCTCGGCCGCGCATCCGTCATCCACGAGTGCGATATTGACATCCCACGCGTGTTCGAGTTCGACCTACTCGATAGTGGCGGCGCCGACACCGTGCCTACCATGTGGGTCGAGATCTCGGGTCTCCAGAGCCTCATCTACGAGCAGCTCTACAGCCCAGCAGCCTTGCATTGCCCGCCGGATGAGCTGGTCCGCCGGGCGCGTGCACTTGCTGAAGAGTGCCACAAGCTCGGCGTGCGGGGGGACCAGGCGCGTAGCCAGGCTTACAGCTACATCAAGCAGATGAACATCTCTGATGTCGTCGACGTCTTTATTCGAGGAGACGAGGTGACTTATTACGTCACGCAGACGCTCATCTACCGTGTGATTCCCGCGCCGGAGCGCTCGGTAAGCAGGTTTTGTGATGAGTGTCTCGAGGCCGCGCGCAGAGCCATGAGCGCACATCAAGATTGCGCGCGGTTGATCGATTACGGCAGCTTTGTCAAGACGACCTATGTTCACTGGTATGAAAACGACCGTTTCAATTGTAACCACTTTTTTATTCAGTTGCTGACTTTAACTAGGAGCCTGCTCCTCACACCGTTCGCCCCATTCTTTGTGCTCTTCTGCTATGTCATCGAGACGTCGTCAGCCGACGACCTGAAGATCCTGAAGGAGTTCGTCGCGTCGCTGTCCCTCGCACGGGACTCGTCCGAGGCAGTAGAGAAGCTCTACCGGCTGTGCCAGGTCATGTACGATGTGCTGACGCTGTATGTCGAGGCGAAGTCGGCTCAGCAACAGCAGGAGAGTGGCGGCACGAACGGCGCCGCCCATGGCGTAGTACCCATCGGGGATGAGTTCGAAATGTACCTCAGTCAGCTTGGTCTCATGCCCATGGAGGACCAAGCCATGACCGGCGCCCATGATGGCAGCAATGGCCAGCAGGCTGTGCCCGGAGCTGGCGGCCAGGTCCCACACAACCCTCAGGTGGCACAGATCGCGGACTGGTTTGTCAATAACCGCAACATGATGGGGCTGCTGGAAGAGGATCTGTCGCATATCGAGTCGTATCGTTGGTTGGAACGCGGTGCGGCGTATCTGCAGCAACAACAGCAGCAACAGCAACAACAGCAGCAACAGCAGCAACAGCCGCACCAGCAACACGGTGGGCAGGTGGGGGCGGCCGGCAATGCAGTCCATGGACACCATCATACGGGGTCCATGTAAGCATTTCGGCCACGAAATCTCCCTATGTAATGATAATGACCTTAAGGCCTGATACCAAAAAGTTTGTTTAGTTTGGCGGTAGTTTTGCTGTTGTTCTTTTTTTGGATATGTATAATAATATCGTATCGTGCTTGACTTCATATGTATCGCCTTCTCAGTCGGTCGGGTATCTCGGATCGTATACTTCGTAGCCTTCGTCTTCGGTATCGCTCTCTTCCAGGCCCGTGCCGAGAGGTGCCTTTGTCGTCACCACCGTCTCGGGCTGCACCACGGGTGGCACTCCCGCCGTGCCCTGTTGCTGTTGCTGCTGCTGCTGCGCTGCCGGCGCCGGGCCCTCTGCGGGTGTCATCGTGCTCTTGAAGCCACTCTTCTTGAACCCGCCCTTCTTGAACCCCCCCGTCGACGGCCCCCCGCTGGCGTCGGGCATCTTGACACTGACGAGGCCGTCAGCCTTGGCCTCGGCCTTGCGCGCGCGCGCGCCGGCGCCCGGGTCGCGGACCATGGCCTTCATGTCCTTCATGCGCTGCTTGTGCGCGTGGTCGTAGCTGCCGAGGTGCGCCTCGTAGTCGTTCATGCGGGCATAGCCCTTGGCGCAGAGGGCGCAGTAGAAGGACTTTTGGGCCTCGCGGGCGGACGACGTGGCGGCCGGGGGGAGTGTTTGGTGACGCTGGGCAGGAGTGTCAGGGGTGAGTTGAGGCTGGAATGGGGGAATAGGGAACGTACCGGAGGCATGGCTGCGGAGTTGTGCGCCTAGCGAATATGGTGTGTTGGGTGACTTGCGAGGGCTGAGAAAGGTTAAATTGAGCTTGGAGAGACGCGGAAGCGCGATGGCGCGGCTCGGTTTGGGACAGGTTGTACGGCGGGGCTGTTTCAGTTAGCCCACCCACTGACAGGGCAAGAATTACTGCTGACGCTAGCGTGCCGGTCCCCTGTAACTTTTTGGTTAGCACGCACCTTCTCCCCACAATCAAGATGTTGAGACGCCAGCTGGACGACAAAGGGATGAGGACAGCTCTCGCCAACTACCCCCACCGATTCTACTGTTGACTCTGAACACTATATCGGCTCTTTAGTGCCTCCCGGAGCTCTAGACAGTTTGCATCGAGCACAACAGCACCCAGACCTTCGCCATGGAAGGCACAAGGCAGCCTCTCAACCACCGCGCGTCGCAGCAGACGATTATCTCGCTGCTCGAGCTCGACCCGGCCCCGATCGAGCCGCCCACTGTCTACGACGAGAAGCAACTACACAACGCGGCTGACACGGATGACTCGGACACGATCATGGCGGCGTCGGCCGATTCGTCCCTCACGAGCACCTGGACCACGACCGCCGCGCCGGGCCTCAGCACCCACGGCGGCCACGGCGCAATCTTCTACCGTACGTCCCTCTACATTCACGCAGATCCTCGATTCCAAGTACTCATTGAACATAGTCTCGCGCATACAACGCTACTCAACCTACGCCATGTCCGTCTTCACCACGCTACACCTGGCCAACGTCTCCTTCATCCCCGCTGTCCAGCGCTCCGTCGCCTCCTCCGAGACGTACCTCCTCATGACACGTGAGATCTACCAGACGTCCCTCACCGAGCCTCTCCTCGTTGCCCTCCCCGTCCTCGCGCACGTCGGTGCCGGCGTCGGCCTGCGCCTGCTGCGCCGCCGCGAGAACCTGCGCCGCTACGGCGGCGCCACGCCCGCCGCCTACACGCCGCTGCCGTACCGCTCTCCGTGGCCGCCGCTCAGCTACATCTCCGCGTCCGGCTACGTGCTGGCCGGCTTCCTGGCGGCGCACGTGCTGGTCAACCGCGCGCTGCCACTCGCCGTGGAGGGCGACAGCTCGAGCATCGGGCTCGCGTTCGTGGCGCACAGCTTCGCGAGGCACCCGGCGCTGGCGCGCGCGGCGTACGTGGGGCTGATCGCGTCCGCGGCGGGACACATGGTCTGGGGCGCGGCGAGGTGGTGCGGCCTGGCGCCGTCGACGAGCGGCTGGTGGGGGCGGAGCGGCGGCGGCGTGATGGTGACCAGGGCGACGAGGAGGAGGAGGAGGAACCGGTGGTTGTCGGTTCACGGTGTGGCGTTGCTGACAGCGGCGGCATGGGCGGTGGGCGGACTGGGGGTGGTTGCAAGGAGCGGACTGCAGGACGGGTGGGTGGGAAAGGTGTACGATGGCATGTTTGCGAGGATCGGACTGTGAAAATGGGGGATTTTGGCTTGCATTTCTGGCGTTGAAGGGGTGCATAGACGCGGGTGGCGAATCTCTTTTGTCTTGGGGGTGGCTTCCTGTGCTCAGACTGTTGACATCTACTATAGAAACTGTCGGTGTATATCAAATGTTCAGCTTTTTACTTCCAATATAGAATCTTTCTCATTGGAGGCTAGTTTCTGAGAGGTTCACCTAGTATCTCACCTAGTACTCCATTTTAACCTAAAAGACGGCTGTGAGGTTGTTCTGTAGAGGAAGAGAGTAGAGTTAGGCTGTAAGAAATGAAATGTATGTAACGTAGTAATATTTACAGTATATAAGTACAAGGAATATATGAAGGATAAGGAAGATACAGCAGACAAGGAGTACACAGCAGATAAGGAATATACGCAGGATAAGGATTATACGAGGGATTGGGAGTGTAAATGCAAGAAGTACAACGGCTATATCAGCTTTACTCATCGCTGGGCCTCCTTGAGAGCGAGGGATTCCAGACCGCCGCCGCAGTCGCACTTCTCCATTAGTGCCGTCGCCGGGCGCAATTTCGTCTACCTTATTCCTAAAGCTTTGCCAGCAATGGACCGAGGGCACAGAGATTGAAAGAAGAAAGAGAGGGACGCAGAGGTCAGTCAATCAAATAAGAGTTTCGTGGGTGGTGATCGGGTTGGTTGGCACAGCTAAGCCTTTCCACAGTTCTGCAAGTCACAGGAAGCCGACCCCATCTTCGCCACAACTAGACAGGCGAAAGACATGAATATAAGCTCTTCCTGTCCTTAAGGAATACTCTAAGTTCAACAGTCTACTTGTGTTGAGGGAGCGTGTATGGCAAAAATGTTACCGATATACTTGTCAGCGAGTATGCCACCACATGTGGCTTCCCAGCAATGCGTGGCTAATAAATCGACAGTGTAACAAGCACCGCAAGCACCGCACCGAAACCTCGACACCCATCAACTCCTCACGCCTTGTCCATGAAGAAGCGAAAAATGGCAGTCGAGATTTTTGGTTACGGAAAATTCAACCTCGAAGCAGTCTTGAAACTCGCAAGAGACATCCGCCGCTGAAAATGACATGCGACACCACCGCGGCGCCAAAAGCAGGCAGCGTGAATTGGGCCATCCTCGTCTCGTTTGACGATGGACTTGACTGGGTCTTCCGCTCCCCGCGCACTGGCTTTGACCCTTTCATGTCAAATGCGTCTGCAAGCAAGACTCCTCTTGATGAAGTGGCAACACTCGAGATTCTGAGGCAGAAAACCTCCGTCCCTGTTCCAGAAGTGTGTGCTCGTCCAGGTTCAGTGTCGTGGCCCCAGCCAACCAAAACCTGCGCTGACCTATTTGTTCGACCAGCGAATCATGGGAGAACCCCATCGGAGTGCCATACATTCTCATGAGCAAAGCTGAGGGCCGCCCGCTCTCCGAGTACGATGGGTGCCTACTTCCGCGCCGGGATACGCGGGGCGAATTCGGCTTCTACCACTATCAGATGAAGCAAGAGACAAGGTGATGAATCAGCTGGGTGGCATTGCAGCGCGTCTGTCGACCCTTCGCTTCGGCAAACTGGATCCTTATTTGAGGAGTCCAAGGGCCAGTACGTGGTTGGTGAGTATCTCTCGCCAGCACTGGTTTGGCAACATCGTGACTCTCTCAAGGACGATACGATGGATCACGGCCCCTTTGTGCACGAGAGCCAGTACTTGGAGTCTCTTATATCTGCATTGGTAGTCCATGCAAAGCAACTTCCCCTCACGCCGCACGTCTTTTTCGCGCCCATCCCAAACGACACCGAGTATCCTGCATAGTCGAGCTACGGAGCAGCTGTGGCACGCTGGAACGACTATGTCGCGATCGGCTCCAAAGTCGACAGCGATGCAAAACCGCCTCGATTTTGCATCGCTGGCCAGCTGCTACGACGGATGATTCCTCGTCTCTCCACGCCAGATGACTCCTACACGCTTTCCCATCCAGACCTCCACGGCGGTAACATTTTCGTCGATGACGACTTTAACGTTACGTGTATCATCGATGGGGTTCCGCGTCGACTGGTCCTGTCAGCGAATTGATGACCACGCCACGTATTCAGGCCAACCCTCCGGCGAAGATTGTGGGCGCGTTCCGCCAAGGTTTCAAGGCGGAGCATCTGCCACCGGCGGGCTCTTGGGAGAGAGCCGAGATGATGTGGTACTTTTCGCGTCTTGTTCGAATATTATCGAACATGATTTCCCGCTCTTTAAAGCTTTGTACACCCCTCTTGTACAATGAGTATATGGATGGCACAGACATTACCAAGCTGTTCAATGAACTGGCCACTGAGGCCAGCAACCAAGAGCTACTTGCGACGTTCCATGCTGACGATCTTTCGGCGTCTGAAGTAGAAGAAGAAGAGATCGCAATATTCGGATCAGAACCTAACTAAAACGATTGCCGCGCGGTGGTGAGAAAGCTCACTACGATAGCTCAGATGAACGAGAACTTTGTCACCGGCTCCAAACTATGGCGTTGGATTGCGGCCGCATTGGAGCCGTGAGCCTATCTATTGATATCGGAAGTGAGCGACCACGATATGGCCGAGCACGGGGTATTCAGGGATGCGCATCTATAAAAGGGTCCGGGCCGCAAAATTGACCCGAGTCAAGGCCTTCGGGGCAGGACGGGCCGCTCCCGGCGAGAATCAATCGGCTATCGGAGTGTTTTTACAGGCCCCTTTACTGGCGGTCGGGATGGTGGAGACTGGGCGGCATCTTCCGCGGAATTGCAGATAGGAATGTAAGACGAGCTTGCGGTCTGGCTTGCCTGCACTTTTCCGAGGTCCTAGAAGAAAGTGGGAGAGACAAGAAGCAGAAGAGTTCGTGTGAATGCGGCAGGTGGCCAATGTCTAAGCCAGAGCAGAAGCCGACCTCTCGGCTTCTGCTCGGTCCATGCCTGGCCGGCTGAGGCCCATCACAGAATGCCAAAAGCAAGCAGCGGTGCCGGATCGCGGCCGGTGATAGACTAATGCGTCCCTGACCAGATGCAGCAAAGTCAGGAGATTAAAGATGGGTCGACCTTGCTAGTCTGGGCGAAGCTGCGAAGCTGCAGGAGTTTCGGCTGCTTGGCAATTGGCAAAGACACACAAAAGAGTTGCGAGGAGGGTGACAGCGGCTTTGTGAATCAGTGTCTCTGGCGAAAAAGCAAAGTGAGCATCCGTCAACGGCCAGCACCGCTCGCTGCTCCTCAATTTGGGGGGACCGAGCGGGCTGTGGCGTGATGTTCCTATCGACTGAAAATTACCAGGCACTGCGTCCCGTGGCAAACTATCCTCTGCGTCTAGTGTCTCTCGGGAGGGTTTCGTCTGAACGACCGCTTGTAGTTCGCGTCGTATCGAGTCGTATTTTAGTGAAGAGACACGCGAGACATGGCGGAGATGATATTGTCGCAGCGGGGATGACTGAGAACCAGGTAGCCATGTAGCAGTTGATCTGTTCTCTGCAGGGAGGATTCTTGACAGGGCGGTGATAAGTGAAAGGAGGAGAGGGGAGGAGGGGGGGAGGGGAGGAGGTTGAGACAAGTAACGGCGTGACCGAAAATTACAGCGGCCCATGTACTAACGTAGCGGGGGTTACAGCACATCTATCGCCCGCCACAGACGAGTCATCCGCTGTATTCGCCAACCAACACCCCTGTATTGGCATTTCAAGAGGCCCTTGCCCTTTGCAGCCACTGTTTCTGCCCGGTATCGCCGCCCTCGACTGCCGCCTTGCAAGCTCCAGGCGCGGGGAACGACAGGCAGCTTCCCATCCATCCTTATTATTCTGCTTCAACCTCGCCCGCATCTGTGTTGCGACAACCACACACACTCGTCTGCAACCGCAGGCCGGCTGTGCCATCAACGCTCTCGCGATGCCCCCTTCAAAGCGACGGCTGCTGTCCGAGTCGACCGACGACGCCGAGACGGCACCTAAGCGGCAACGAGTCGCAACACGAGCACCGCCACCAGCCGCTTCCCGAGACTTCATCTCCCGCACATCCGATGAGCTCCTCGTCCGCATTCTCTCCTACATGAGCGAGCGCACCCTCCTTGACGTCTCTCTCGTATCCAAGCGCTTCCACGCCATCTCGGCCGACTCCCAGCTCTGGCGGCCGCACTACTACCGTCGCTTCATCCTGCCACGCGCGCACCGCATACCAGGCTTTACGACGACGCGAGGCTACTCCAGCGGTCCTGCGGGCGATAGTGCACCCGCGTGGCGCAAGCCTGCCTCCGCCAAGCGCTGGAGCACCATCCGCGAACAGGTCGTGGACCAGGTCGACTGGAAGAAACAGTACCGGCTGCGTCATAACTGGGCTGGCGGCCGCTGCGCTGTCGAGGAGGTCGAGGTCCACGATGTGGACAAGAAGTCGGAAGTAGTTGCACCGCCGGAATGGCAGACCCTCATCAAGGTCGTCGAGGGCATCGCCGTCACGGTGGATGCCCTGTCTGGCATCCGAGCCTGGGACCTCCGCACGAGGCAGACGATCGCACAGACACCGCTGGAATCGGACCGCCCGATGCGATCACGACCGAGTTGCTTGGCCGTTGATGACGCCCGACTCTGCAAGGGCCAAGTTGATGTGGCTGTGGGGTTCGAGGATGGCACCTCGGGCGTGTGGCGTCTCGATGCCCGTCGAAACACAATGAAGATACTCTTCCGCCAAGAAAAAGGCTTCCTGGGAAGCCTGCTCTCCATCGCCTACGGATACCCATATCTACTGACAGCCACCACACTTGGCTTTATTGCTCTGTACACATTCAACCACACTTCTGCCGACAATGTCTCGGATGCTGGCGACGAGACGGACAATGAAGCTGCACGGGCCGCAGCCACGCGATCCCCCGAGGAGGCCGATGACGAACACGTTACACTGCCGCCGCCATATCTCCTCACATCACTCAAGTCGCACAGCACGCAGGGTCCACTGTCCCTGTCTCTGCGAAAGAATGCGTCTTCTGTTGTTGCCTCCGTCGCGTACACGTTTAACACCGTCGGCGGCTGGTCCATTGGCATCCAGGACCTCGACATCCGCCCATCAGGCGCAGTCGTATCCCGCGTGGCCACGTCTCTACCTATACAGCTTGGGTCCCGCCACTCGCCTGCGGCCTCTCCCTTGCAGCCAAACCGGCACCGTTTCGATGTCGATGACGACGACGACGACAGCGGGCCCGTCAAGCTCCGATACAGCCACCCCTACCTCCTCGTTACGCTACCGGACAACACGCTAGTCCTGCATTTATGCACTGCCACGGCGACAACGCTCACGATCTCGGCAGGCGTACGTCTATGGGGTCACACGTCGGGTATTTCGGATGCGGAGATTACGCCGCGCGGCAAGGCCGTCAGTGTTAGCGCACGGGGTGACGAGATTCGCCTATGGGACCTGGAGGGCCGGTTGAGCGCTCGCAGCGTCGCCGTCAGGCCGCGCCTGCGAGGTATGGACGGCAAATCGTCAGGCGACCCGAGTCCTGCAAGCAGCGCGCCGCAGACACCACCACGCGTCGGGTTAGACGATGTGCGGCGAAACAGGGTGGGGTTTGACGATGAAGTAGTGCTGGTTCTAAAGGAGGCTACCGACGGTCGTGACAGCCTCACGCTTTACGATTTTACATGACGAATTTGCTTTGCCATTACTTGATATCTTTGGATACCCCGCATGTAATAGGACATGCAAACAAACTAATATCGGCGAAGAAATGAGAAGGAATATGAGTGGGATATTGAGTTGCTAGTACTCTCTCGAGCCGAAACGCCAGTTGAGCTGTCAGCGGCAGCAGACTGATACACAAGGACGGCGCCAAACCTCACGGGGCCTCCCGTTCCGCAACAATGCCTATTGAAGAGTCATTATTTGATCATTTGCCGTACACTTGCGATACGCACGCTCTACAAATCGAAGAAAGTCGGCATTCGCGCTCAGCGGATATTGTGTGGCGACACGCTTCATCGCGGGCAGCGCGTACTCGGGCAAGTTGTCGTACGAATAGTGCTCCCGGAAGCGGTCGAACACAGGAAAGAAGCAGCCGATGCGCATGCTCGTCCAGGTGCCTGGGCTGCAGTACAGCGACCACGCGAGGAGCGCAGCCGGGTGTGCCTTGCGCAGCGCCTGCGTGAGGATGCGGCCGTTCTGCGCGTCCTCTGTATCATCGTCTGTTTCCTCATCATCGCCGCCATCGTTGCCGTGGAAGTTGCCCCTCAAGACGAATATGACGATGAGGTTCTCGCGGAGGACGACGTCGACGTCGGGCACGCGGCGGTCGAGGAGAGGCACGTAGTTGGTGGACAGGAGCTGCAGGATGGCCTTGCGCGTGCGCTCGTCGCGGACAATGCTCTCGACGAAGAGACGTGACTGCGGGCCGGCGACGAGCGAGGCGAGGCGAGCGAGGGCCCAGTGCAGCTGGAGGACCTGGTCGGTCGGGAGGAGCACCTCGGCAGCGTCGAGGTGCGGCAGCAGACGGGTGAAATCTTCTGCTACGGCGTCGATCTGCTTGATCATCGCGGAGAAGGAGGTGGGGGGTTGCATTATCGGAGAGGCTGGGTCGCTGGTGAGCGGATGCATGGATGACTCGGACGGGAAGATGGAAGATGCGGGGATTGGCAGGGTTGACGGGTATTAACAGACCAAGGTCTTGGATATATGAGTATCCGAAAATTACATTGTGCTAAGAAGAAAAGGCAGGAAAGGTATATAAAGAAAGGCCCTTCCTGGTGTCCCCGTCATTGCGGTCATTGTGTTATTGTCGCGCAACGAAAAAGCGTAGCGCAGTGAATCATGGGGTTACAGCGTCATTTAAGATGCACTCGACAGGTCTTGGTTTCGTCGCACGGCATCACGGTAAGTATAAGAAAGGGGGAGCACGAGTGTTTGCGAGATGGCCTGGGTTACGCGGCGGCATTGCACCCGTGGCATGGTGCGCAGTGAGTTGACCGCACGCGAGGCGAACTCTCCCGTACGGCAAACGAGTGGGCGCAGAAGCAGTGAGCGCGGTCCCCCCCCCCCCTCCTCACTTGAGCCCTTCGCCTGCAACGAATTTTGCATCGTTGATGTGCGGTTGCTCTCGCGCGGCGACGCAATTTTCGCAGGACGCGTTGTCGGTGTTGGAGGCGGTGATGCGATGGGTGCTGGTCGCGGACATGGCCAACCGAGCGCCAATGTGTCGGTTTGCCATACTTGCCCGGAACATGGACGGAGATTGCGTCGGTGCTGGAGGAAGTTTGGGCCATTGTTTCTCTTGGAGGAAAGACGGACCATCTCAGTGTTGCTGGGGTTGCTTCTCTTGCGCTGTTGCAGCCCGGCCTTCAGAGAAGTGCCATGCACATCGCCAACGGGATGCAGCTACGGCTTCTGCTTTACAATGCTTGATTTTTCAAAGAATCTGAGAGCTTGTCGAACGGTAGAGGGGGTTGGAACTCTTGAGTGGCATTCACGGAAGTACCATCGACCGCTGGTCAGTTGATGAGGGCATGACTTGAAGTGCAGTCGGGCTGCGATGCACCTGCTTCGTCCCGAAACGCTTCAGGACTCTCAAGTCGCAATACGTCGGTATCAACATCTGGTAAAATCGCATAAAATCTTGCCCATCTCCAAAGATAAGCACCCAAGGTCAGGCACAGACAGCCTTAGCCCCGGCTTCCTTGTGGGTTTTCCCTGGCTGGCCGAGTCGCGCTTCACGAATCTTCGCATCAACTCATCGGCATCACCCCTACCCAAGACGCTTTAGACGACGAAGAAGAAAATTCCGTTCCCTCATCTTTCTCAAATTTTCCCCATTGCCGTAAACTTATCCGGCTAGCTACCGCTCTCTCGTTCAGACTTAGCGTCCCTCCTAAGCAGATACTTACCCGGGAGTTATCGACGTAGATTTCGAAAACGAGGTTTTTTTCCTTCCTTTACATTTTACTTTCATATTACTGTAAGCCGCGTAAGAGTTAGAATGACAGAAAAAGAACTATACATCTCTGGCGTTTGGTTGTGCGTTGTTGGCAATTAGACTGCTTTTACCATGGTTCCGCGACGTAGTTGGCGATGTTTGCATGGCCTGTTTGCGCGTGTAAGTGGAAGAGGTTTTCGAGAGCGCGCCTTACCACCCATGGCCGTCACGTCACCGTGGCCTGCACGTCCGTATGGCAGCCAATACCGAGTTGGCTTTAACAAGGGCAGTGCATTTTCTAGTTTTTCGAATTGAAACCAGGTCCTTTGCATGTGGAAGAACTAGGCGCGGCTCAACAAGCACGGAGTAGATTGCAGCGCTTGAAGCCGCTTCATCAACGGCTTGGTTTCAGGGCACGGAAAAAGAAAAAAAAAAGGGACAAGAAAGTGGTCTGTATTGAATGCAGCCCTTTTTTTTTTTTCATTTTTGCTTAAAAAAAGGTCATTGACTTGCACTATCTCGCATTGAGCCGCCGACGGATCATGATGCTCATCCACCACGGTGTTACATCCACAGAAGCAGGCGGCAGTTGTCAAACACACCCATCGCTTCGTTTCTGCCCGATGAAACGACCGCATGACACCAATGCTTTTGACGGCGCCGATCGACATCATGGATTGTCCGGGGCTGATGGTCGGTAAGAAAGCAGACAACTTGCGCTATTGAATGCTGTGGGCATCGCCCAATACAAGACCCCCGGACTACAAGGCAGATCCGGGTCAAGTCGGACACCATCCATTAGTTACATGATTGGGGCCTAACGCCAATGTACGTAGATGTCGCCCTTCCTCCATAGTATGCCCCAATCATGGCATCTTTGTATGCTCTGCATTGAAGACCGCCGCGCTCTTGGCCCAGGTTAATGTATTCCTGAGTCGCTGTACTACTCATCTTGCTCATTCGCTGCTATCCTGCTATCCTGCTATCCTGCTATCCTGCTATCCTGCTATCCTACTGCCGCTGGCTGCCCTCGGCCTTGTCTCAGATAACGACACCTTGGTGCGCCGCGCGCGCCTCGTCAGATGACCCTGCCGGCCACACGCACCCCTCTCCAGCAAGTCGCCTTCTTGATCAAGGTCGATAGATTGAGCCGCAGCAGGCAACGTGGGCGTGGGCGTGGGCGTACGCTGTGGATGGTTCAACACCAACCCGTAAGAGGGAGGCGCGACATCATCCGTCGCTGTCACGACGTTGCATTTTCACCGCAACTTCGGGGGACGGTAACTAGTAGCTATGTATGTATGTATGTTCCAGTAGGTAGGTGGCGTGTCGCTAGTCCTCTCAGCCCCAGCCCCCAGCGGTGCGGTAGCTACAGGCTCGGGTTGCCTGATTGATTGCGAACAAAGGCGATTTTCGGTATTGACCACCAATCGCTGCACTCGCTTGGCTGCTTCTTCACGGCCCGGGTTTGTCATTTCCCTTCCTGCTTTGCTTCCAGCCCCTGTGTCCGATGAACTGCTGCACTGTGCGGCGTCCCCCATGTCGTGCATTTGCGGCGCCTGGGTCTGCTGCGGACGAACCAGCCCTGTTTCTAGTTTCAAGTAAAACTAATAGTCAAGGCAACGGCCCGTTCTCTCCAAAAAGAGTTGCGGGCTTTGGCAGAGGACCAACGCTATCGCCGTGTAATCAATCACACGGCATCACCAGGCGTTTTGCTCTGGTTCGGCGGATAGACTAAAGTGACCTAAGGAATACTCTAACGTCCGCTTGATGACGGTCCTGGCACAGTCCCGATCCTTGGCGTGTACGTAGATTGCTTGCTCTGCATGTAGCCGTCAAGTCCGCGCCCCGCCTAGGCATTTCATCAAGACGTGCGTTAGCTGTACGGTGGCGAGATAGGTCGCGACTGATGCTGCACTCGGTTCAGCTAGGTTGCGAGCGCATCTTGGGGAATTTGGATCGAACAAACCAAGCAAGCACAAACACCTAATCTGTCCTCTCGCAGCGCCACCGACGTGTAGACCACACCACCGCCCGGACATGGACGCCATGTCGCGACGGCGTCAACACCACGAAGCAAGATCCTGTTTCCTTAAACATCGCCACTGGGCCGTTTCATTCATTTCTTTGCCCATGCCCAGATTCTCTCAACCAGTATCTCGATTCACCAGAATCCCTTCTTCTTCTCTCCGCGAATCGTCCACTCTGTAAACATGCCCCTTCGTAGCCGCGTTGCCACAGCGTCGCCGTCGCGGCTCCAGATCATGCTCATTACCTCTTCTGCTGTGTCGGCTACACCATCATGAAGCATCTCTACCATCTCCAGATCCCGTATCACAGTGTGCACCCAGTACCGCGACCCCTCGCCGCCTTCTGTGAACAAGTATCGGTGGCGTGCGTTGTGGCTCACGTTCTCGAGCACCTGCTGCACTGTCGTGGTTGCTGCTGGTGAGACGACGACAAATCGTACAGACTTGACAATGCTTTCTCTTGTGCGCCAACCGGCCGCCAGTGATGAGACTAGCACCGTGCCCTCGCGTGCTGGCCGCCCAGGTTGCCAGGATGGCGCCATTTCCACTTTGACGCCGCGACCCTCACGGTTCCGTAGTTCAAGGATCAATGCCCAGTGGTTGGGCACATCTCGTGGGATTTCAAAGTTATCATTGTGAAAGCGGATGGCATTACGTTCGTCGTCGGAATCGAATACGGGATCGTGGTCCGAGTTTCGGCGTAGTCGCGCGAGGTTGATGTCGGCTCTGTCGCTGTAGGCGCAGATGTGCACCGCGATAATGCGCTCGGCAGCGTCGGCTTCTTGGTAATAAGAAAAGTTCCAGTGCTTGTCCGTCTTGGATAGATCCATTGGGGTGTCCGCTGGGGTGTCCGCTGGGGTGTCAGCCATGGCTGCGAATGTCCCAGGTCCGAAAATCTATGCGTGAGTCTTCTCAGTCTCGTCTGTTCTGGCTCGAGTTGCTGGCGATTCGCCGTGTGTGGAGTGTATCGCCTTGGAGAGCTCCGCGTCGCGGGCCGCGTCCCTTTATTTATGACCTGCAACCGACTGGAAAATTGCATTGTTTTCTGATTGCTCTGTGTTCCCAACCTGTGATTGTCAAACCACAATAGCGGCATGGTGCGGGTAGGGCAAAGTGCGACAGGCAAGAGGGCACCTGCATTATCGACGTGGCCATGTTTACATCTAGTTGAGAAAAAATAATAATGGTCCGTTCACCGCCTGTATTTACACATGGTTCAAGATGATACAGTTCTGTGTTACGGAGCATCATAAGGGCTGTTGTGTCGGAAACTATATTCTCGCTTCACGACAACCAAGCGGCACGGCGCCACTGCAGCGGGTGGCCTTGCGCTGTACCTGCGGGTGCGCTATTGAACGGAAGAGCATCCATGGCCGATTTAATTGGTCACTTAGACAAGAATCACGGCTACTTTGGCGTGCTTTGATGTATCCGACGATGAGGAGACGCAGGATGCCGCCCCGAGGCAAGTCAGTCTGGCGCCACTGGCAGTGCGTGGATGGATGTCTGGCAGCAATGGTGGCGGCGAAAGACCCTGGAACAAGGCAACTGCTGGCGACGGTGTCGCTGGCAACGGCAGCCAAGGGAAAGAATGGCCTGAGACTGACCTGATGAAAGACTTGCGATATTGGTGTTACTCGTGCAAATTTGCTGTTGTACAACCCCAACAAGAGAAGAGAGCAGGCGCGTCGGCAGCGTCGTACAAGGAGTCGCAGTTCAGCTGGCCTTTGGGCGCCATTGGGGCCGGGGTCGGTCGCAGGCAGGCCCTTCTGTCCTGGTTCGGCTTTGGGTCGGCATCTTGGGTCACGACGCGGATGAGACGCCAAAAGATTGGTATGTGTAATCTGTATGAGCGAAATATCAACCACGGACGCTCGCAGCAGCCACAGCAATGCCAACATGACATCGCACTTGTGAAAGAGCTTTAGCTGGGTGCGCGAGCGACGAACGTTATCGATATGCCCCTCCATCCGGGGGCAATTACGTAGTGACTCGGAGTGATTACCCCTCTATTGATATTCAAGGATAGTTCTGGTCGTCGGCGCAACACACCCACTCTGCTGCAGGGTGATGGATCAGGCCAAAGACGTGCAGTAGCCGCAGCATGGGTTGCAGTACGGGACCCTGATGGGACTGACTGATGAGTGATGTGAGGGGAGGGATGTGAATCCTTCGCCCTCTCTCCGTGTCTGTCTGGTCTGCCCTCAACCTCTTGGCAGCGACGCCCAGCCCTCCAGCCGGCGGCTAGCCTTGAAATAGGACTGACGCAAACCACCCGGCCATCTCCCTTTTTTTAGTTCCCGCAGGGCCTCTCTGGAGGCCCAGACTGTCTGGTGAGAAATCGTTTCTGGCCTTGAAGACTGGTCAATGCTTACGTGGTGCCTGGGGGCGGTGGCCTTTTAAAGCGGGCTTGTGACTCACACTTTTAGTTGCTCGCAGAACCAACTGGAAAAATATCGAGCCGGTATCAATTTACTTTGTTGTGCGAGAGGACTTCATGTGATTTTGCCAGCTCTAGCAGGTCTAACCAGTCTTAAAAAAGCTTCTAGGCATTGTAGGCAGCGGTGGCGAGAGAGGCAGAGGAGATGATGCAGTCACGAGGACGCCTTGGAACGGCCCTAGAGGAGGGGCTTGGCTTGCTGCAAGGTCGGATGGGGCATCACTGGCCAATCGTTGACGCAGCGTGGCCAGTCCGAGGCGGTATCTGGCATTTTATCTGGGGTTGAGTTTTGCTAGCCCAGCAAAGTCGATAGGTTGCGATTCGCCTCGCAGACATGTCGAGAAAAGCAGCGCCCAGCTTGCAATATGCTTTCTGTCAAACGTGTAAATGCATTGGCTGAGAAGAAAAGGGCCAGCGTGTCTACGCAATGCGGCGGCATGTTGTGAAAGATAGGGCGGAACCATTGGCACCGAACAAGTCAGACAGGTAGGTCGACGTGGCCGCGGCCGCCTACCATATCAGTTTTGGTGTGGGATGTGAAATGATCAGCACCGTGTGAGGTGTTGGTATTGCGGTGGTATACTGTGGGCTACCATATTGATTTTTGACAGGCAGAGCGGGTGGTTTGGGGGCGAGCGTGTCCGTCGGGCGAGAGGTGACAGGCAGTGAATAGCTGACCGGTCCTTGGCTGTGTTGGTAGTGGCAGGCAGAAGCGAAGCACTGGTAGGAGGGGTGCGATTTTTGAAACGTTTACGGGTTTGTTGGGGGTAACCTTTGCTGAGCTGTGGCGACGGATGATGATTGGTGGTGATTGTGAGGTAGCTGGTGGTGTGAGGAGCAGTGATAGGTACGGACGAGTAGATTAGGCTTGACCGGAACCCATCTGGGGCGGTTGGGCAGCGACGTGGTGGAGGGCGGCTAGCATGCTGCGGAACCGTTGTCCATGGTTTTTGGAATCGAAAGAAAACTGAGATAGAACGAGTTAATTTATTTGTGGTCCGTTGCTTGCATCTTGGGCCCGGCTGGCGACTGCGAAGTCCTTGTTTGTTGGTTAAACTCAATTGGGTCAGAACATCAATCAATTGCCAACGATGATGCCATGACGCGATACGGTTTCTGTCACCGTGGTTTCTTTTTCCCATTGTTGCGTGGAAGCATGGGAGATGACGGCAATTGGTCGGTTTTTGTAACCATTGTTCTCGTTCGTGTTTTGTGCATCGTCCACTGGAACCCATTCTCCGCTGTGGGAGGATGTTAGCGTGAAGTGCAGCGGTCTGGGTTTGAGGATTGATGGGCACAGTGTCGAGATGATTGCATCTTATACGGTACAGGAGGGACTATTCATGGCCGGCATACCAAAGCATATGGATACGTCAGGAGCGGCGTATCGGCGTTGGAACTTGGACGGAAGACTGGGTGCGGATCTGGAGCGAGCACTGGTGCGATTTGTGCGGAATTGTGGATTATTAGGAAGCGTGAGACCGCGAAGGGTGGAAAAGAGTAGATTCGATGAAAGTGTCAGAAAATGAAGATGGCGTCGCAATGAGCGTTTGGCGTTGATGATGATGAGGAGGCGGTCATGGCAAACGGGCAACTTGGTTCCATGTTAGTCACAGCCAGGTCAGGTCAGCGCCAGGGGAAGGAGCCTTGCGCTGAGCTGGCTGGCGCTGCCTGGCGGGGGCTGACCGGCTGTTTGTAGGGCCTCACAGTGAGCGCATGCAGACGCACTGTAAGTGGCAGGGTTGGACGTTTTTCTTCCCTCCTTCTAACGGCATTGAATGCAAGTCAGGTACAAGAATATGCCGCATTTGAGTGGTGGATGGCATGGGAAACTGTGTTTGAGCCAGATTGGCTGCGCATTGTTGACGGGTAATGAAGGCATGTTGCCTGAAGCAAGCCTGGAGTGAGTGGTTGGTGGTGTAGTACGGGCAGCAGAGCGCAATCTGTCATGGCGCGCGCAGAGGGCATTGCTTGTGTGGCGTGTCCTTATTCGGAATTTATAATTTACAGTGGCATAACTTTTCTTGGCTGCTTTCTTTCTTTCCTTTATCTATTTAGCCCATTTCATGTTCATGCGCCTTTGTCTGCTCATGTAGAGCATACAAGGCCTTGACTATTATCAAGCAAGTGCTAACTCCGTGGCTACAACGACGAATTGATAGTCCAAAGCGAATCGCGAATCAGGCTGGCGCAATGCGCAAGAAGGGTGCCTGATGACCAGCCTGTCCAGACTTTGTCGCTGAGGCACCTGACTGGTCTTTCTGGAGGGTGACGCCGTTGAAAATAGAGAAGGAGGGGGGCGTGTGCGCAGTGAAATACGGAAGGGGGTGGAGTACCCGTAAAAGCAGCATCTCTCTCAGTCGACATGCTGGCTGGCTACTAGGCGGACCGCCAGACTCACAAGGTGAGCTGCAAACGCGCGACGGACAATTGGGATGGAAACAGGGGCAATAAGCGCTTTGTGATTGCTCAATTGTATTTATACATACTCATAGAGCGGATTGGTCGTGTTTTGGCGTTTTTCTGACAATCACTGCCTACGCAATCGCCCCTCGCGTAGGAGCGGGAGTCTTTTGCGTTGCCTGACAAGAGATAAAAGGCGGCTTATCGATTGAGTCATCTGCTGCTGCACCCCTCCCCCGATCCACTCAATCTGGACCCACTATGGTGGTAGGCTGGCGGTATCATCTGCTCCTCTCCTCGGTAGATTATTTACACTAGATATTAGTTAAAAATAATGGAAGCAATTGGGTGCCGATATATGTCCGTATGTAACTGTTTGTACCCTCCGTTGCCTGTCTCCCATTTTCCTCCAGTTTCGTTTCTTCTTTGTCACAAGTATTAAGTCTGGAGTACCTATCTATACTGCACCGTAATATACCGTCCATTTCTATTCCGCCGCGTTACGCTTCCGTCACAGGCGTCTCGCCCTCCTTCTTCGTACTCTCAGCGCATACGCAGCACGAATGGGAATCCAGTGAATCTCATTAATGTATGAGATAATCAGTGGCCAGGCCAATTGATTGCTATTCAGCGAACCTTTCTTCCCCTCGTAGGTATAATTAATTGATCTTTTCTTCTCTCTTCTTTCATCATTCCTCTCTTTAGTTCAATTGTTTGGCGTGCACCAATCTGGCACGCTGGAATCCGGACACCACAGCCGCTCTGTGCTACCAGAGTGCTGTCTCGTCTCTGCACACGCGCCCGAGGCAGCCACCTACAGGCTAAGGCGGCGCAGCTTTACTCTGCTGCCTTGCCAGCTGCCAGCCTGTCCACGTCGCCCATCGCATCCGCAAGGCTGATGACGAGGACGAGTGAGTTCAATTGGCGTCACCGCCATCGGAACCCAAAGAGTGATCCGCAGAAAGTGAACGGAAAATAAAAGTAAAAAACGAAAAATAATCAAGGGAAGAACGATTCCTCGACAACCCGCCTAGGTAGCTTGGTAGTACCAACTCCGCCCCTCCACCTCTCTTCAGCGGACCTCAGCCTGGCCACAGTGCCTCCACGGTGCAGCAACGGGCCAACCGCCGCGTTTTTGGGCTGCCGCCGCCGCCTGAACCTGCTGAGCCAGCCTGCTGAGCCACCTGCCGCACCGCACACCCCCCTCCCGTCCCCTTCCTCTCCTCTAGGTGCCTTCTGGCGGCCCCCTCCTCCCCAGGTCTCTCTTCCAGGCCTCTTGAGCCATCTCAGGCAGGCGCCTTCAGGCCTCACCCACCATATCTCCTCAGAAAAGAACACCCCCCAAATAACCAAATCACCCCTCCTCTTCCTCCTTCTCCTCTTCAAACTTCCATACTGGCTGTCGCCCTATAACTCAAAGGTACCACCCAGCAAATCCTTCCCCTTCCCCTCCCCTTCTCTTTCTCTTCCACGTCCATCTCCGTCTCCGTCTCCGCCTTCCCCTCTCCCGTCTGCTCACCATCATATACCAGATACAAACGAGCCCGAGCTTCGACCCGACATTGTCCTCCCACAACAACACTCTCGCCACCAATTACTCAAATGCTCGACTTCTCTTCTTCGTCCATCGCCGCATTTTCATTCTACAATACCGCTCCAGTCTAGCCGACTGGAAACTAAACTTCGTACTGTCGTTTAGTCCGCCAATATCCCGAACTCTACTGAGTGACGCCTCTGCGCCCCGCCCAACGCGCCAGAGCGAGCGCAGGGCATCTTTTGTTATATATTTTATCCATCTGCACTCTTGCACTCTTCTTCTTATTTTTTTCCCCGAATCCTCACCCTGAAACTGCGAAGACAAACGATTCCCCGATTCTCTCGCCTTTTCTATCAATCAATCCCACTTTCTGCTGCCTGTTCACCATCACAGACAACTTCGCCACCCGCCCACGTCACCTATCACCAACCTTCCCGACACACCCTGCCGACCTAGGCTACCAACGATCTTTCACCTTGCCTACTTAGGTAGTTTTTGAACTTCATGGCTGACAAACCGACACCCGTCCATTGCCCCGTTTCCACGACTTTCGATAAGTCGGAGCTGCTTCCGTTGCCGCCAAACGGATTGTGCAACTCACATTCGCCGCCCCTCAACTCCTCATCCTCATCCTCATCGTCCTCCGCCTGCTCCGCTGTGTCTCTTCCTTCCATTCGTCGTCTCTTTGATTCAAACGAATTGGCCCCATCTCCTTGGCCTCAACACAACCAATCGGCTACCTCAATGGAACGAGAGCGTCCCATCGCCCCCATGCCCATGGGTCCCCCACCTCCCAGGCACCGCGACTCGGCAGCGGCCAGTCTGATGTCGCCACCGGATCCAACTCATGACAGCTTCACCCAGACCAGCCATGGAGCCAACTTGAACGGCAAGGGCAAGGGTAAGGTATCGCCCAACGGTGCTCCCTTGCTCATGTCTCCCCCCATCTCGCCTTCCACCAAGCCTATTCCGCCTACTGCAAACGCCCCCGACGTACCTTTCAACCAGACTATCAAGGACCCCGTGCTCTATCCTACCGACGAGTCTTCGCCTCCCAGTTCTTCTCAAGAGCCTCTGTTTCCTACTGTAGAGATTGCTCAGGACGTTGATCAGCAGTTGCGCTACAGACCTGCTGACGCATCCAACGGGGCGGCTGCACCAGAACGCGAGGGTTACGAAACGGCTGCCATGACTTTCACACCAAAAATCATGGACCTATTCTTGAAAGACCCCATGGGCTGGAAGAAGAGGGAGCTCGCATGGCTCAAAGAGGATAGGAAATCCAGAGCCCATGGAGAGAAGAAAGCCCCCACCTCGGTCCAGCAAGCCACCAAGACCGCCTCGGTGCCCAGACCTGCCAGGGTTCAAACTGGTCGCATCTCCAAGCCCCATCCCACTCCGCGTCGTGCTCGCAATAGTATCAGTTCTGGATCGTCGGGGGGTGCCTTTGCGAAATCGACCAAGCGGACCAGTTCCACTCCAGAGCCCTCACGTCGCACCGCTGCTCCTAACCGCGACGATAAGGACTTTGAGTTGCTAGCCGACTACTCCCCTGCTCTTGATACTCTGGAAGACTACGGCCATGCTTTCAAAGTCGACTGGAAGGGGACGCCGCTTGACCTGAGCAACGATCCCCATCGTCATCTCTTGCACCGCTACGAGGTTACCTTCGCCAGCAACCTCCGCCTCGACTGCGCTACGTACCTGACCAGCAAACGTCGTGTTTTTATACGCCGTTTGGAGTGCTATAGAATTTCCAAGGAATTTCGAAAGACGGACGCTCAACAGGCCTGCAAGATTGATGTCAACAAGGCCTCCAGGATCTGGGCAGCGTATCAGAAGGCTAAATGGCTGGAGCCGAAATGGGTTGAACGCTTCGTCCAACGTGACCACTAGGTACAACTCGCCCGAATCTGGTATTCTGGGTTTCGACGGTCGACATGCTCGCTATGATGATGACCGCTGCGACCAAACATGACAGGTTGGAATCGCACCTCCCTCGATACACTCTTAACGACTACTCCTTTTTTTACAACATGATACACCAGACGGCATTAAGGATACACATGATACCCGGAGGACGCCTGCCACACCACTCGTCGCTCCACTCTATTGGATTTTGTCTTGGTTTTTTTGTTACGCCGGTGAGGTTATTGTCTGTTTCTTTCCATTGGTTCGTTTTTATGTTTGGACATTGGGTTCTGCGCGTGTTGGGCGTTTTCGTTCTTGCATTCCCTGATCTTGGATTCGGCAGATTGGTTGGTACTGGGTTGGAGGTTTGTCAAGATTGTGGCACACGATGCCTGCTTATTTGTTTACACGTCTTGGTTCCTATTGGAATCGGATCAGAGATGCGACTCGGCGCACGTGGCCGCTCTCTTTGGAGAGTCGGCGAGCCAGGGGCACAACCCACCTGGCACGCATTGGATTCTTGCTTCTTTTTTAATTCATTTTTTTTTCTTTTACATGTCGTCGATGCCATGCTTGTGATTGTGATGAACGTTAGATGCATGCCAATGTATGGTCAGCCCTACGGATGGGGTGAAACAATCATTTAGTCGATCTTAGTTTCTAGTTCTTTCCAAAATTAGTAAAAGTTCCTGTAAATTGTATTTTTAAGGTGCAGAAATCATACGTTGGTAGGGTCCCCCCTGGTCTGTGACGGGGCCGCCTTGTTCCCTGTTGTGGTTAATAGATTTTTTAGCAACGAGGGGGCGTTATCAACGTTATCGCCATGTGTGTGGAGGGGCGTGGCCTTGCATTTAGCGATCGAGAGCCCCACGATAATCGATAACGATAAGAAGACAAGTGGTAAAACCCATGGTTACTCGATTTGGTGAATAGACTGGGGATAGAAGGTGGCGGGGGGGTTGATGGGAAAGGAGAGATGAAATGGCCATCGTGGCAGGATGAAATCAATTATGCCTTCTGTCATCACTGGTCGGCTTGGTGATGTGTGTGCCCGCTTCCCGCCAGGCGCGAGCTCTGCTGTAGTGGATGACCATGCCTTTGAGTGGGTTGGCTTTTCCCCCTTGTTCCGCTGTTTTTTGTTGTCGCTTGACTGTAAATCTGTGAGACGCGAAGCGGGCGGGTGACAAAGGGCATGAAATGGAAGCCTCCAGTAGTGGTGCAAGTCGGGTGCTACAGTTCCACACTGCACGCGGACTTGGGCCTGACCGGAGAGGGCTCCGTAGGATGCCGCCGTCTCCTTGTTAGAGCTTCATTAAATTTTCAAATGATCTCAATTCAACAATGGACTCAGGGATAACGTTATCCATTCGCCATCACCGTTCCACGGGCCCATGGCTCGCCACAGCTGCCTGCTTCTGTCAGCGCGCGACTAGGAGCTCTGGTACACGTATTGATCATGTACGACTTCAGCTTGGATAGAGAAATATTTAAAGGCCACCGCATTAAGCAATTCGATGCGCAAAGCGACACTCTCTTTACGTTGCCACCTTGGTTGATACCCAATCCAGCTTGAGAAGAATATCCAGAACCTGAATATCAAGCTCTCTCCATGGAAACCGCCGAGAGGTGTGACGGTGGCGGATAATCTCGTCTCTTGATGCTGCCGTGGGAAGATCTGAAGAAAATTATTGAGCTTCATCTTCTAGATACCCAAGAGCTGCCGCTTCCCAGCCTCACCCCAGAGTTCATCCAAAACCGGCTACCCTTGGCCAACGCCTGGGACCCGACGCGACCCACCGAGACCAACATCTACGTCGAGCGCACGCGAAGCTGCGATCTTGTCTGCGGGCACAACCTCCGGGCCGTGAACAAGACTCTCCGGGACGACGTGGACTACGTCATCAAACAGCTCAGCGCCAGCGTCCGGGGAACCCAGGTCTCATGCCGGTACTGGAAGCGATGCTGGCAAAAAAAGCGATGTCACGAGGAAGAAGACCGATGATTGGCGAGAAAAGCATGTAAAGCATGTGCTAGATGTCATGGTTGTCAGGGATATTGGGCTCTTCCCGACGTGGCTGACACACCCACCAGACCCAGTCCAAGCTACCGAATACAATCCGCGGAAGCAGCACAATTCGTTTGACTGGAGGTCCGGATACGAGTTGTGCGGCCCGAGATGCATTTGCTGCCGCAGGAGTGGATCGCGGCCGGTCAGCACCGCGACATCGAGTTTGACTGCGACGGCACAATTCGCACCCGCTTTAGTATGATGATCGTGCTGTACTTCATCGCCCAAGGCCGGCTCTTTTGGGGCGCCCCTGAAGTGGCGGAAGCGAGAGCGGCAGAATGGTTCGAGGAGCAAAGTCAGAAATAAAGGCACAGAAGACGGGTAAGGAAAGAGGGGCAAAGAGGAAGAGGGAGACGAAGGAGACGGAGGAGACGAGGGAACCTAGGGGGATGATGAAGAGGAAGACGAGGGAGAAGAGTGTGGAGGAAGAACAGCCAGAGATGGAGGAGACGGAGGAGAAAGAGCCGAAGGAGAAAGAGCCGGAGAAGGAGAAGACGGAGAAGACGGAGAACAAGACGGAGAACAAGACAGAGGAGAACAAGGAGGAAAACGAGCCCAAGGAAGAAAATGTCGACACAACCGCAGCGGCCCAAACTTCCTCGTCGTCTCCCCTCAAATGCTTTCACGCAGTGCCGCACCGTAAACGCTGTACTGGGTCGAGGAACTAGTAATCCTCTTCGCCCCGACAGAGTACCACGCGAACGGAAATTGCCTGCGATCCCGGAACCTTCCCGACCCGCCGCCCGGACACACGCCCTTTGGGCGCCCGATCCTGACCTTGGCCGACGCCCTCTCGCCCTAGCTGGCGGCTGCCGCTGGGCTGGAACCTGCTGGCGAGCAGAAACCTGTTCGACGACTTCACCAATACGGTGTTTGGGCTGTACCACAGCCTGGCATTGAACAACAGGAACCGACCCGTACCGTGCTCTCCGTGGCCCATGCTTGCGTGGGTACGATACGGGGCCAAGTTCGGACGTGAGGACCCGGTGCGGTGTGTTCTAGGCGGATGTTCCGAGCCTATTTACATGAGTCATGACTGGGAGATGCATGGTGAGGCTTCGTGGCCGATTGTGGCCAAGTATGATCCTGAGGGGACGGCAAAGTTCCATTGCTGCGGCTACCAGAGACGGAGCCGGCCTCCGGTGCCCTGAGGCTTGCGAACCCGTGCTTCGTGAATGCTCCGTATATAGTCACGTCACGCTTGGTTTTTCTTTATTCTTTCCTCCTTCTTTTTTCTCTTTTCTTCTTTTTTTTTTCTTTTCTTCTTTTCTTTTTATTCTCTCTCTTTTCTTATCCGTTTGATGTTTTTGTTTCTGTCTCGGCTTTTGAGCTTCTCCCAATTTTTGAAGTGAGGGACTTGTGGGCAGTAACTGTGTTAACTGTGGAGGAAGAAAGCGGCTTGTAATATTTATCCGTATTTCATTAAACCGAATTATCTCGCTTCAATTCTGTTCCTCCAAAGTTAATTGTTGTATTTCTTAGACCACCCTCTAGCAGCCCCAGAGATGCCTCGATGGCCTTGGACCAATAACCGACCAACAAACTTGCGAGCCCAAAAACTGATCGTCACTTCAGTGTAGTCTTTCTGTTGATGTATGTTGTTCTAATAATTGTACTTTTTCTTTTATATAGAGCTTCCTCCGGCTGTATGCAACCCTTCGCTCACCATAGCCCTGACCAAAGCTACCCCCGATTACTTCTTCCCAAACACCGTCAGTCTCCTTTATTCACCGCTTCATCATCCCAGCAAGACCATCCACGGTTATCTCACTTCCAGATGCTGCACAGCCTTGCTCCATTTCTCTTCCTCAGACCTAGAAACCCTGTTAGCCACAATCTCCATCCATCCATACTGCTGTCCACCAACTTACTTGTCAAACTTGAGCAGCTTCCCCAGGACCGGCACCAGCTGTGCGCGCAGCCTGCCATCCTTCTGCTCCAGGAACTGCAGCAAGATCGTCTTCAGGTACGCCGTGTCCGCACCCGCACCGGCTCCGTTCACCGAGCCGCTCCTATTCGAGTCCGTCGACGCTCTCCTGCTCGGGCTGGCGGCCAGCCTCGCCTGCGCGGCCTTGAGGTCGCGCGCCATCTTCTCGTACCGCTGCCGCGCGTCGTCCAGCATGCGGCGCAGGTCCGCCCGCTGCTTCTCGCCGTCGCGCACCTGGCCCTCGGAGGCGTCCAGCGCGCCGCGCAGCTGCGACGCCGTCGCGCGCATCTCCTCCGCCTCGGCCGACGCCCGCGTCTCCACCGCCTCGAGCTCGTCGCGCCGCCGCCGCCACGCCTTGGACTTTTCGTCCAGCTCGTCGCGCTCCTGCGTCGCGCTCTTGACCTCCCGCTCCAGCTCGCGCACCCGCTGCCGGAGCTCCTCCGCCTCGCGCGACCGCTTGCGCGCGGCCGTGCTGGCCTCGTCCTCGATGCGCTCGCGCTCCTCGATGGCCGCCTCCATGCGCGTTCGCATCTCCCGCACTTTGCCGTCCGCTCGCTCATCGACGTCGGATAGCAGCCGGCGCATCGTCTCGCCCTCGCGTGTTCTCTCCTGCAGCAGCTTCTGCACCTCGGCAAGCTCTTCCTCTACAGCCTCCGCTTGCGACTTGGACTCCTTCAGCTGCACCGACATCTCGGTTGTCTGGTCACGCATGCTGCTGAGCAGAGCTTGTGCGTTGACATACTGTTGCGACTTGAATTCTGCTTCCTCCTGTGCTGCCGACTTCTCCCGCTTGAACTTGTGCATTTGCTCTTCGAGTTCCTTGACACGAGGTCGTAGCTTCTTGGCCTCTTCTTGAAGTTTCTCAAGCTCGGCCTCTGCCTTTTCTGCCTTGGCACTCAGTTCAATTTTGCTTGCTTCGGCACGACGCAGGTCACGACCGGACACTCGCTGGTTCTCCTCAAGCTTCTGCTTCGCACTAGCTTCTTGACTGAGCCTTTCCTTAAGATTCGTAATCTCGGTGGCGCGATCAGTGGCAAGTTGCTGGGCCGACGCAATCTCTTTCTTCAGCTCTTTCTCCCTCCTTTCCATCTCCCTCAATTCTTTCACCGTGTTGGCAAGCTCCTCCTTCGTAGTCTTGAGTGTTGCAGATTCTTGGCGTAGGCTCTTAAGCTCCGGCTGAGCTTTCTGCAAGACTTCTTTCAGCTCACTGAGATCCTTGAACCTTGTTTGCGCAAGTTGCTGAGCAGCGCCCAGGTCGGACTGCAATGTACCAAACTTTTCCTTGAGACCATCGTGCTCTTTTTGTAGAGTCTCCATCTCGCCTCGGATCTTGTCGCTGTCCTTAGAACTAGAGGTCGACGACTTGAGTTTGCTCTGAAGCTCTTCGATCTCTGTTCGCAAGTCCTTTCTTTCCTGGTCAAGAGACTTGAGCTTCTCCTTATCTTCAACATGGTCCTGCCCAATATTGACCAGATTATCCCTGAGAGTTTCAATCTCCTCCTGCAAATCCTCCTCAGATTTTCGTTTCTGCATCAGCCGCTCGATTTCGGCGTCTTTGCGCTTGATGTCCTCCTTGAGCTGGTTGATTTCAGTCTGCAAAGTATCGACATCAACACCCGAATCTTCCTTCGCTGGCTCGCTAGCTTTGTTCTCGCTATCCTCATCAGCAATGGTTTGCGCTGCCGCAACGCCACCTTTGCCCTTCTTCTTCTTGTTCTTCTTTTTTGAGCCGCCTGACCCAGCGGTGACAGAAGTCGGCTTCACTGTCTTGTCTGAAGCGGCAGCGGTAGACGTCTCAGATGCCGTCTCATTGACCTTCTTAGTTAGCTCATCGATCGTTGTCTGCTTTTCTGATTTCTCCGTATTGAGCTTTTGAACTTGCGACTTGAGGTCATCAATTAGACTCTTTGAGATGCTTGTAGCCGCCTTTGCCTTGGAGAGCTCCGCGTCTAGATTTTTGACCCGAGTTTCGGCCGCAGCTTGAGAAGTTTCCGCGGCCTTGACTTTGGTAGCGCTAGCATCAATGTCCTTGTTAGAAGTATCCTGGAGTTTCTTCAACGAGAACTCAGCTGTCTTCAGCTTTTCGGTGAGCTCTTCGCATTCCTTGGTTCGACGGTCGAGGTCATTTTGCAACTTTTCCTGGTTTTTAGATTTGTTGCTCGAATCCCCCACCTCCTTGTTAGCCTTGTCTAGACTGACAGTGAGTCCGGCACTGTTCTCCTTCGCAGCCGACAAATCGCTCTGGAGCTTGGCCACTTCAGATTTGAGCTTCTCAATTTCCTCTGCTTTGGCTTCCACATCGGCCTGAAGCTGAGGAATCTCATCCTCGTAGGAGAAGAAGTCCCCACCAGCTTCCTTGCTAAGCTTCGAAGGTTCACCGTCTGTCTCAGGCGCCGTCTTGCTCGCTGCTTTCAGTTCGTCGAGTTCCTTCTGGGCGTCGCTCAACGACTTCTCGGCCTGTAGTTGCTTCTTCTTTATCTCATCCTTCTCAGCAGAGATTCGCTTCAGCTCGTCCATGACCATGCCACCCCTTTGGTTCAATTGGTTGAGGTATTCAATCATCGCATCGGGGTCGGCAATGGAGGTGAGGGGTGTATTTTCGCGCAGGGCCTTTTCAAATGGCTCAATGGACGTGGCTCGCTTATGCGCTACTCGATATGATCGCAAGAGTTCTATACAAGGTTAGCAAGACGAATGCGCCCGTCCCGCATCGGCACTTACCTGGGTAGGTAGCCTCGAGTTTCTCGAGCTTCCGCAGACGCTGCTTAATCTCCGACGGCAGCTCGGTCGAGGTGACCGCAGTTGTTGAGCTTGCAATCGAAGCAGCGGTATGCTTTGGCGTCTCTGTGCTTGTGCGCGTTTCGCTTTTTGCCTCGGTCTTGCTGTCATCGTCGGCGGCAGCCTCCTTGGAGCCAGGAACATCCTTTTCAGGTACAGGCGGTTTCGGAGTGCCAGTGCGGCTTGGCTCGTCGCTATCGTCAATAACAAATGCGGCCTCGAAAACGGCGGGATCGGGATTCGGGGGCGTATCTACGCCATCGGCGGTGCCGTTGGTTGGTCGAGATCTCCGTCCGGCATTCGCTCCTTGCCTAGAAGAGTCGGAGGCAGATCTGGAGATGGGCGCATCATCGCCTCTTTGTCGCGCCTGTTCCTCCGCAATAGTGCGGTCTATGGCGCCTCGTATTCTCTGGTAGTTGTCAGCCTCCGATGGCCGCCATACTCTCATGGACGTTACCAACCTGGAACATGGTGTCAAGTCACCCAAGTTCGAGTTATAATCATGAAGCTCTGCGCATGACCGTCTTTTGATTTTAAAGTTTTAGTCCACAGGCTCGTTTCAAGAAAATTCCGGCTTCGGTTTGGCGAGACAGGCCGTGGCGGCGATGCGATAGCCGAATGGTGATGCCGAAGACAGCCAGGAGTTTTGCCAGGCTCTCGTCATTCGCTAGTGGTGATATGTGGCTGGTGAGAGTGGCGGTGCAGTCGTGTACAGGGTAGCAGTAGTCTTTGGGGGATGAATCGCGGCGCTCGTGGGGAAAATGGTAAGAGTTTCGCAAAGGAAAGGGAAATGAAGTGAAGTGATTGTTTCTGAAGCCTCATTTACAAAACAGTTTGATTCACTTGTAGTTCGCATGTGCAACTGCAGACCACAGGGTAGTTGTGATCCGCACTACTCACAAACTCCGCAAGATTTTTTCAGAATGCAAGAACTAGACTTGAGGCCTGGACGACTAGAAGATTTACTTCAAAAGAGACGTCCCTTGAGTTTTGACTCTTAGTTGTGCTTCTTATACCTGACACGGGGATGTTTTGTGGCACTGGAAGCCCAGTGCCTTGTGGAATGCTCAAGAGCTTTGACATGCTGCAAGGGAAATGACGGGAATTGAGTGCTTGGGCCTTGGTTTGAAAACTTTCCACAGTAGTTGCGAGCAACGCGGCAACAACCATTCGAATAAAGAAGGTAGAATACATGATGACTCTATGCGAAGGACAAACGCATATCCGCTGGTACATAGAACCAGCAACTAGCACGTTTTAGAAGCTGATATGAGCTCGTAGCGTTCTTGGCAGATCTGTTATCTAGCCCGTGACAGCTGTTTCTAGTACAAAGCTGCGTGGATTGTGGGCTGGAGCTGACATTGTTTCCAAGCCACAGCATCGCATATCAAAAGAGTCAAACGAGCGGGAAATGCAAGCAGTATTATTATGGCGCGGTCTTACCGTCAATCTAAATTTCTGGTGGCGTTGTATGGGGCGGCACCACCCGAGTATGAAGCTAGCAGCATCATAAAAAGCAGGCGATACTTAATGGAGTAAACGACTTGGAGAGGCTTGATTGACTAGATGACACCAAAATCTCGCGGTGCAACTTAAAGGTTCGTTGAAGTTAGCGTTGCAGGAGGCAAGAGCAATGCATTGGCCTCGCCTTGTCCGGGGAAGCATCGGCGCTTACCCGGTCTTACGCGAATGTCTGCTGGATGGCACCGTGCTAGAAGGACTGTGAACGCACTGTGCGTGTTTCCACAAGCCAACCTTCCCTCGGACCTATAGAACTTAATCGCCGTCTCGATGCATCTCCCCCGTCTCTCTATCTCTACGGACCCGTAAAGTATATTAAGTCAGCCCGAACTTACGTTTCATCTGCATCGTTTTCTCTATTCATCACTACTTCTTCCACAAATTCTTCTATTGTTCTTCATCTTTGGAGCAACGCGCAACCACCACCAACCAACCAGCTCGCCCTTGGTCCTGCCAGCACGCTACACCGCATTCCCGGTGCCTGACCCCCCTTGAGCTACGACGGACGCATGAAAGACTGCGGAAGAATGCATCGATAGCCGTGGCCGGTATCAGGGACACTGTGTTGCACCAATTGCCACCCAAAACAAACAAACACTCACACCCACGCCGTATCGGGCCTCTGCCGTCCTCTCCCCGGCTCTCCGCTCAACACTCGGCATACACAGGCAGCAAGCTTGCACAGCCGCCAGCATGGCGACTCTCGATCAACTACCCGCTGAGATCATCATCCAAATCCACAATGGCCTCGGTCAAGCAGATCTCAACGCCATTTCTCAAACATGCCGCTCACTCTACAACCCTTCCAACCCGTGCCTGTACCGCTTCAACAAGGACCGTAGGAAGGGCTCTGCGCTAAGATGGGCGGCTGGACACGGTCTTATTCGTACCCTTCAGCACTGTATAGCTGCCGGCCACGACGTCACCGACTCGCAATGGGAACTGCTGCACTACGCTGCCATGAGCAGGCGCATAGACATGGTCCGGTTCTTGCTGACGCTCGACGGGATCGATGCGAACCAAAAGGACGAGTCCCACTGGACCCCCATATTCTATGCTTGTCGGAGTAATGCCGCCGATGTTGTCGAGGCTCTCCTAGAGCACGGCGTCGATGGCGCTGCATCTGGTCTCGAAGGCTGGACGCCTCTCAGCATCGCCGCGTGCTTCGACAGCTGCGAAGTCGCCCGAGTCCTGATTGCACACGGAGTGCCGCTGAACGCGCAGAGTGAGAATGAATCCACGGCGCTTAAGGCGGCATCTAGAGGCTGTTTCCCTGCTGTCGCTCAAGTGTTGCTCGAGGCCGGTGCTGACCCTAACATCCCTGCCTTTGGCGGCTGGGTGCCTCTGCATTCTGCCGCCAAATTTGGCTGCCTACCACTTGCTGAACTTCTGCTCAGACACAATGCCGAAGTTGAAATGCGCCAAGAGCGAGGATACACCCCTCTGGCGCTCGCGGCGGAAACGGAGTCGGTGCCGCTGATTGAACTTCTCCTTAAGCACGGCGCTGATGTAAACACGGTCACCAGTGGTGGCTGGTCACCGCTATGCCTTGCCGCCGACATTGGCAACGAACAAGTTGTGAGGACGCTCCTGGCACACGGGGCAAATCCGGCCTTTGCCATTGCCAACGAGTGGTCGGCCCTTAATTTTGCCACCTACAACGGCAAGATGAAGGTTGTTGATGTCCTGCTGGAATATGGTGCGCTTCCTGATGGCTGCAAGGGTGTCAGCCGGAACACAATTGTCAACGCCATAGATAAGGGCCGATTGGAAATTGCCAAGAAGCTCTTGTCCCACGGGGCGCGGATTGACGTCAGGAGTGACCGGGGGGAGACGCCTCTAATGAGAGCTGTCAGGACGCACAAGACGGACTTTGTGCAGCTGCTCCTCGAGCACGGGGCCAATGCAAACTCTCAAAACGTCAAAGGATGGACTCCGCTCATCGCGGCTGCGCACGAAGGCCACAGTAAGGCGATTGAGCTACTGCTACAAGCTTCCGGCAGTAACGTCAACTATTCCGACACGGACGACCGGACTGCCCTGATTCATGCTTGCATGCGCGGCAACGGCGATGTCGTCACCATTCTGCTAGGGAATTACCCCGTGAACCTGACCTGTCGAGATACCTGGGGCTCGACCGCGCTCTCGATGGCGGTGCGCAACGGCCAAGTCGCCATCGCCTCGGCACTTTTGTCGCGCCTCACGCCAGAGCAGGTGGACAAGGACGAAGATGAGCTGGGCCGTTCCGTCTACTACTGGGCCACGCACTGCGGAAACACGGAAATGCTCGATGTCCTCAGGGACTACTGCACGACACACGGCCTAACACCGGCCGTCGGCTTGCAGTACTTGGCGAGCGGATCCTGCCGCTTTTCCCAGAAGGAGTGCTGGTGCGACGTCTGCGGGCAGTGCAACGTCCACGGAAAGGACACGCGGGCGTGCAAAGTCTGCGATGAGGGCGAGTTCCTCATCTGCGCTCACTGTCGGGGCCTGGAGGCGTTGTGTAGGGGGAGGGAGCACACCTGGGAGTCGTATACCTGCGACGAGGACGCGTATTAGGTATCTGTGCCACCCCACGAACTCCCGAGCTCCCCCTATCAGTGGCTTTTATACAGAAGGGAGTACAATTTATCGTTACTACCACGCGTTGCCGTGCGCCCGGATCCTACGGCTTGGGAAGTGCTACATGGAACCGAGAAATGCGGGAGCCGCGAGGATCAGTTTTATACGCGACAACGTCCACGTTGCCGTTTCTTACGACGTTTTTGAGCGAAGGCATTAAACTTGGAGCGAGCCATATTATCGTGGATAATTGTTTTCTTGTGTCTTTAGCGTAGTTACTGGAAATAGATGAATATTAGTATTCTTCACATGGGAGCGAAGGACAGCGACAGCCTGATCAGTGGGAAATCTACAGCCCGCCAGAGCATAGCAATACAATTCTTTAAGCTCCTGTGATGATACGATGAAAGAAGAACGCAATAGATTCTCGCGTCCTCCTGGCTGATTGTCCGGCGGGTATCTACAGCTTCACCTTGCCAGTCTGCATCCGCTGCCACTCCTCCTTCCCAAACGGCACGTACGTGTCGCCCTTTAGCCAGTACAGCTTGACATCCTCACCACCTTCACCCACCGGGTTGACGCCGGCCCTCCGCAGCGCCACCTTTTGCTGCTTGTGCGTGCCCGTCGTGGTCACTTCGTGGCCGCCCTCCTTCACCAGCCGCAGGAACAGTGGCACCGCGTACCGCGGCAGGCCCTTCCGCAAGTGCTCCGCCAGGCTCCGGAGCTCCTCCTCTGTCGGCGCCTCGCCGCTGCGGAACGAAGTCGCCGCGCAGCCGGCGCGGCCATCGTGGTGCGGCAGCGCGACGCCGTAGACGTTGGCCTCGGCGACGCACGGGTGCATGCAGACGGCGTCGCCGACCTCCACGGTGGACACGTTCTCGCCCTTCCAGCGGAACGTGTCGCCGAGGCGGTCGCGGAAGAAGAGGAGCTCCCCGCCGGGTGCCCAGCGGAGGGCGTCGCCGCTGCGGAACCAAGCGTCGCCGGGGACGAGCACGTCGCGGAGAATCTTGCCCTCGGTGGCCGCGGGGTTCTTGTAGTACCCCTGGAAGACGGACGCGACGTCGCCGGCGGGGAGCTTGAAGAGCAGCTCGCCGGTCTCGCCGGGTTTGGCCTTGATGCAGAAGCCGTTTTTATCGCGCAGCGGGTCGTCGGTGTCCGGGTCGACGAGGACGATGGCGGACTTACGGTTGAAGAAGAGCGTGCGGAAGAGCCAGCCGACGCGCGCGACGGCGGCCTCGGACAGCGCGTTGCGGCTGATGTTCCACGTCCCCGCGACACCCTCGGTGGCAGCGTAGAACTCGATGATGGTGTCGATGCCGAAGCGCTCTTTGAACTTGGGCCAGACGTCCGCGCGCAGTCCGGCACCGTACACAGTCTTGACTCTGTGCTTCTTGTCGAGGTTTTCCCCCGTGACCGGGTCATGCTCGGTGGGCGCGTCGAGCAGGTAGCGGAGCGCTTCGCCGACGTAGATGATGGTGTCTGCGTTGGTTTCGCGAACGTCTCTCCAGAACGTGGCCTTGGAGAACTTGGGGGTGAAGGCGAGGGTGCCGCCTGCCAAGAGCGTCGAGGCGAAGCCGATGAGAGAGGCCATGCCATGGTAAAAAGGCATGGCCTGAAGCGAAAAGGAGATTGTTAGCGAACCTGAAAGTGGATGGACGAGGGGTGAAGTGACCTACTGAGAATATAGTGTGGCCTTTGCCAAGACCGAGACAGTTGCCGGTCATGGCGCAGAACCATATCACCCTCGCCCAGGACATGACGGCGGCTTTTGGGAAGCCGGTGGTGCCCGACGTGTAGATTAGAAGCGCAACATCACTTTTGCTCTCAAATTTTCGAATCTCGTCAGAGTAGCGCACAGCTGGACTACTGAAAGCCAGTTTCTGTACTTCAGGCGTCACCACGGCGACCCTCATCGGGGAAATGTCCGCTTCGACCTCCTGGACCTGAGCTGCCAACGCCGGTTCGACCAGACATACCGCGGCTCCCGATACATTCAGGCAGTGCGCGAGACCCTTTCCGGTGAGAAAGTGGTTAATGAACGCGGGCGTGGCTCCGATGCTCCAGAGCGCCATCCACGTCACGATGAACATGTCCGAGGTCGTGTAGTACATCGCGACGACTTGCTTGGGCTTGACACCTAGCTCTGCTTTCAACCAGTAACCATAGCGAAGGGCGGCGTCGTACAGCTGCGCGTACGTCCAGGTCCTGCCCTGGGGCTGCAGCAGGATGGGCAGGTCTGCGTGGTCGGGCCGGGTGGCCCAGTACCCCAGGTCGCTGAAGAGGTTGAGGCGCTGCGCTCGTTGCCGGTATGTGGTGGTGAGGAAGCCATGGAACATACCCTTGGCGATGAGAAGGTCGTGCCAGAGGGATGCTTTTGCATTGACGTAGGCGAGAGCGCCGGCGACGGCGGGAGCGGCGAGTGTCAAGGGGGCAGCTGGTGGAGGAGTAGGACGGGTGAGCTGAAAAGGAGCGACGACAATTGCGCAGGGCAAGACTTACCGGCCATGATGTGATCAAGAAGTGATGAATTGAAGAGCTGAGATGTAGCGGGAGTAATTAGATTCTCGAAACTTGACAGCGAGACTGCTTTCTGTCCCCGGCAAGCAGCTGGCAGCGGCTGCAGACTACCCCGCGAAATGTGGACAGACAATGTGCCACCGTAGGACAACAGACGGAAAGATGGACTTGAGAAGTTGCAGGAATAGAAAGGCTGTAGAAAAGGTTAAAACATGAGACGAACCATGTGGAAAATATGGCTGTTGGAGTGCCCCTCGTAGGCAGTGTGTGTGGCCGACAGTGGATGGGTGAGTGAACAAGCTGGTCATCTGGGCGCATATCCTGTTCAATCATGAGGGCATAAAATAAAGGGGATTGGTGCCGCTCACAAATTGAATTTGTACGTTCGCGCATATTTATGCATATGCATGCCGACGGCTGACCGGAGGTCGAGCTGCACAAGGTCCGCATGCTGACTGGCTGGTCCACGGTTCACCGCCGCTCTGATGACAGTCCTTTTAGCGATAGGCAAAGTCCAAGTGAACGATAACTGAGAGAGAAGGAAGTTTACGGCCGTGCGAGACAGTACTCCGGTGGTAGATTGACCATTTTGCTTTCACGGGGCCGCCGAGTTCTCATCTGAGTCCAAGACACACAATTTAAGCGTAGGTCAAGGATACTCGAGGCCATCATGAGTGTGTTTTACTTTTTCTGTAAAATAAGGAAAGAAACCAAATTTGCAATCTGTGATTACAACCATACAATGGCATAGGAAACCACACAAACCGGGACACTCAAGACTACTCATCGCGACCAAAAATCAACGAGCTTGTCAAAATCCTCCATCGTCAGCGATGACGCTTCTCTTTCGTCGCCCCACGTGAGTTCTTTTCGCAGACGTTGGGCATCCCGCAGATCGGAGCCATCCACAATCCCAAGATATGACCTCGGCGTTGCGGTCTGGGACTCCGGCGGTGCGGTCTGGGGCTCTGCAGCTGCCGTTTCGATCTCCGACATTTCCTGCTGGTAACGCTGAGCTTTTGCCTGGTTCCTCTCGTTTCGTGCGTCCTCTATCGCAAACTCTTTCTTCAACAAAAGTGCCCTTAAAAACTTGCCGCGCGCCGTCTCCGGCCTGTAGACATCGAGATCGGCCCGCCATGCGTCGATGGCGACATGGAGACTCTGTCTAGATAAAAGAAAAAAAATGGTACAAGGTCAGTCCATACGGGAGAGAACGGAAGGGGCGGAAAAATGCCATCACAAGGGGAATAGGGTTGGGGGTATTGACAAGTCAGGAACCCCAAAGACTTCACTTACGTTGCCTCAAACACGAGGTCGGAATCTTCTTCATCGTTGTCATGGTCGGCATCGTGGGCGTTTAGGATCTTGAGTATCTGCTCAGCCACTTTGTACGCCGCGCGCGCCATGTACGGGTTCGGTTTCTTCCGTAGCTGATGTAACTGATTGAAGATGGCAGAAGAGTCTCTGAAGCATTGCAAGCTCTCGGCCTGCTTGTTCTGCTTCTCTTTCAGGTTCCTGGCCATCTCGGCCTGCTTGTCTCTCAGATTTCCAAGGGCATACAGAAACAGCGCTAACCTGGCCGACACCTCGCACCAGTAGAAGCCGAAGCCACCTGCCGTAAACCTCTGTTCCTTCAGACGCTTCACGCCAACTGTGAGCAGTGTGGCGGCCAGTTCGTTTTCTCCCTGAGCTGTCATGACGAAGCCGAGAATCGCGTCGCTGGGCCGTGGGATGTATTTGCCTCTCTGAGCCTGTTGGCGCAGACTCCGCGCGTAGAACAAAAGTCCCGTGGCCTCGCTTAATTCCTTGTCTTGGGCGTGTGCGATGCCTCTTTCTGCGTAGGCCAGGGCGAGTCTCTCCATCTCGGATTCGTCTTTGTGTCTCCTGTAGAGATGCACCAGGATGTTCAAGGAAATCGTCTTGTAGTACGCGCTTGCGTGGAAGTTGCCGGAATCCACGGCGATTGCGCCCCGGCAAGAGTACACTTCAGCGAGTGCGGCGCGGCTCCCCTCGTCGCCCGACTGCTCGTATATCTTGTGCGCCAGTTTGCAAAGGGAGTCTAATTTCTCCGTTGACTCTCCCCCGCTCTCCTTTTGGAACCTTCGAGGGAGGGGGTCAGTATGAGGGCGTAGGCTTCGAAGAAAAGGGGGGGGGGAGCTCACTTACCAGACTACTTTCATCAAAAGCTTTGCGAACAACAGCTTCACCGCGTCGGACAAAGGAGGCATACACTTCCGCGGGTAACGTAACATTAAGCTGCAAATATGCGGGTAGATCTCAGCACATTCCTGCTCCCAGTCTCGTCTCAAATCCTCGAACGAGGGCCCTAGCAGCGGCAGCTCGGAGTCGTTTGGCTTTGGACAGTCCAGTGGCCAATGCGCCGACAGAGCGCGTATAATCTCAGTGTAGATTTTGTATTCTAGATCCTGCGACATGGTACCGAGTGCAGGGTATCGAGAAGACGCATTCAAGAGAATTTCATACTCGTCTGACTGGTTTTGCTTGAGGCGTTCTTCAATCAAACCCTGCTCTAGAAGCTCTGAGCAGGCCTTCTTGTAGTGATGTTTCTGAAAAGGTGCGGCGCGCTTGGAAAGCGACTTTGAACAAACATCAGACAGAAACAAATCATCAATAGGGTGGTCGTGATCGAAGAATAAAATTATCTGAAGAACTTGCGAGGCTATTTCCGAGATCTTCTTTTTGTTGGGGGGCTTGGGGATGGCCTTGTCGGTCGACAAGTCTTTGCCAGGTTTGCCAAGGGATGCCGGGTTGCGGTCAACATGGTCGACGGGGCCAGGAGAGACCGCTTCCTCTTGAAAGCCTGGCGTTTAGTAAGAGACATTCAGCTATTTAAGATTTGGACTCACCAGAAGGAAGCTCACTCATGGTTGAAGAGCTCGAGTTGATGGTCGTTGAGCGTGGTGAAGACAGAAGGAAACAGGAATTGAGATGAGTGTGGTGGAGGAAGAAAGAAACTGGAATAGAGATGGCCTGGCAAGATGGTTTATATATGCGAATTCCCATTTGCCAGAGTAACCTCTTCTTTCTTGAAACAAGGCAAGAGGTATAGCTGACTCTCGATGCGTCATTCAGGGCTCGTGCGACTCTACCGAGCTGGTAGCAGCCACCGCCAGCTTTACTCGGCCAGGCTGCAGAAGGCTACACCGCTGCACCCAAGATTCGAAGCCCCTGGTAACACACTGCTCAATATATGCTTTGTCTCATATAGAGACTGTTCTCATTATACACTGGGCCAAGCAGTGTGACGCCCATTCCATCCCTGGCGTCGTCAATGACGACAGAGGGGACGCAACTTCTGACAAGTTACAGAGCTCTCTTACAGTGCCTAGCTCTCAGTATCAAAAGATATTCATAGCATTTGGTTTTGTACGAGGCCGTAGTTGTGTCAGTTGCACAGTGACACAGTGACACTCTGTCTTGAGCTGAGGTCTCGTCAGCATGGATGAGCCACTTGTTACTTCTGATATTCGTCATGTCATAGCTGTACGACCATTATTAGGTCTAAGAATAAGCTGTGATAAATAGCCAATACAGTTGATGTTTTATGTGGACAGTTACGCGCGCGAAAACGTGGTGGGGAAATGGTGTGAGAAAGCCTGGAAGCCGGTTCATCTCCGAAATGAACATGCTAAAATAAATCAAATGTTGGAAACTGTCTATCAGATTTGTGCCGATAAAGAACCTGAAGCAAACAATAAACCCCATATCACGGGCCACTTAGAGAAGCCTAGGCCCAAGTAAAATGCCAGAAGCTTCGTGAGAGTCCTCCATCTTTAGCGATGACATGTCCCCTTCCTCCCTTGGGATGTCTTGTCAAAATCTTCACTTACAAGGCCGCTTCTCCCAGAAGCCTCGCGAACAACAGCTCCACATGCGACTTTAATTCGGGTATTGTCGCCCAAATATCACATATTTTCAGAGCGCTCCGGTAGACGTTGTCACGCTCCGGCTTTTGACAGTTCAGTTTCTCGTCCGAGCGAAGCACCTCGGACTTGGGGGGCAATTCCGATGGCAAAATTGATGGCCATGACTCCCACAGACCGTTCAGAAGCTCGATGAAGATTTGCCTTGTACCTTTTCTTCCATCATATGGATCTCCCCGAGTTCACGAATCTCAGTTTCATTCAACCGGATGTTTTTCTCGTCTTGCTGTATTTTGTTCTCCTTGAGAAGCGCTGCGTGAGCCTCCTGATAGTAGAAAGACGCGCTGACGATGGTTTCGAGTTCCGAGGACACTTTAATCAAAATCTGCTAACTGACTGCATTGGAAGCAATATTTCCAATCATCCTATACAATCTCTCGCTGCTTTTGTCACACTTCGTCTCATGCGAGCTGCCGGTATTAAATGGCCGGCCTCGCTGGCGGCGAAGCGAGGAGACGTCGCTATAACTCGGTCAACTGGAGTTTTAATTAGTTATTCCTAGCCTTTAGAGTTGTTGACGTACCAGGAGAGTGTTCGCGCTGCGTGTCCATGGTTGATAAGCTCAGTCGGATTGATGTTTTTGGAGTGGGATGAAGGAAGAAGCCAACGGGAAATGACCCTCGCGGAATGATTTATACATGCAAATCCCCTACGGCGTAGCGCTAAAGTGAACATGCCAAGTGAGCTGTATCACTTGGTGGTGCCCCCTTTGTTTGTAAGTGGACGTCTGCCACGGTGGTCAAGACTGAGACTAAGAATGGCCTCCAACGTCGTAGCGACGGAGCATGTGCTACGTGCCGCGGGCTCCGAATGTGGTACTCTGGCTTCATGAAGGGGGCATTAGGCACGTATTCCTACCTTCGGGGCGTAGGGAATGGGTCGTATGGAGTTGTGCTTGCTGCCTCTTGTCGCGCGGTGTCGTTACCAGGTCTCACGAGCGCGCAGGGTGGGCAACACAGAGGAGGTGGGAAAGACCGCGGAATATTGTTGCTATTCTGGGGTATCTGTAACAGGCTTTTGACAGCTCAAATCGTACGGACTGTGGACGCCCTCGTCTCAGCCGTCATTACGCTGGCCGAGCTGATGCTCATCGCCAAGGTCGAACATGGCCGATCTCCCTGGCCAGTATCCTGCTCCGTGTTGACTCATCAGTCTCATCCAGCAGTCCTGCGTATGACGCCCGAAAATCTCTCATTACAGATGGCCTTGCCGCTCAAGCTTGAAATGCAAGGAAGCACTACCCCGCTCAATATTGGTCTGTCAGGAGGCAGCGCCTCCTTGTTGACGGACGACGTGACGTGGTAGACATGCGGCGCCGACTTCTTCTTGCGCTGCGGTACCCGAGAAATCCTTCTCAAGATTTGCTATTTCCTGAAACAAGGCCAGAAGCGCTGCTAATCCTGGCCGCGTCACTTTGAGCTCGTGCAACTCGACAGAGGCGGTGGAAGCCACTGTAAGCTCAATGCTGAAACGGGGCTGTGGGCGCGTAAGAATTTCAAGTTGAACACAAGGCTGAATGCGCGTGGTAATGGCTTGTACTGGATGAATTCGGTGTAAACAAGCCCATGAGACTCATGTGCGTAATGTGCGCAGGGATGGGTAGCTGTGCCCGGACGTGAAAGAGGTGGCTGTTGGACGAGTCGGGGACGTGCATCAGTTGGCAACTATGAACTCAAGGGCTCGAAGGAGGACACGCAGTCTAGGAGTCAGTAGAAGGCGACAGTATCGTTTCAGTATTTCGTCGAGTGTCTCTGCGACTTCGTCTTCAGAGTCGATGAGGAGGGAGGCCATGGATGTCGAGGATGCACGCACGCACGGTTAAGCCTACCCTTCAGTCCGCCAAGCTGATGAAGCAGTTGATACAAAACATCCGGTACTCATGGTGACCGCAGCTTTCCGACTGTACTTTATGTTTAGCGTCACGGAAAATGTTGTGATTGCATGTTTTGATGATAATGACGAAGGGCAAGGAGTGTTGATGAAGGGGTGAATAAATTGTCGGGTTCGGGAGCGCCGATGACTGTGATGGGGAAATGTAGCGGGCGCAAACGACGGTAAGCAACGGGATTCTTTACCTCAAGAATATAAACTTCTCAATTATAATTAGTTGTATGTTACCAAACGACCATGAGCATATTGACATGCCCATAAAGCCACACGGCATACACAACGTTACTCGCACCGTCCATCCAGAACTGTCCCCCTCCTCGCATTCCCAAGCTCAACATCACTTCTCATTCCCCTCCTCGCAAACGCCCTCCAAATTATACACGCATTCCTCCCATCCGTCGGCACATCGTTCGCGCCGAAATGCCGTCACCCGTCGGCATCATCGCCGCCTATATGTGACTTCGGCTTCTGTATAGTTCAGGTACCGGATAGATCGCATTGGAAAGCAAGCCGAGTTGAGTGACGCAGGAGCGAACAAGGACATGAGAACGCTTACAAAGCAGAGGCGAAGAGACCAAATATGTGAGACAAAAAAATGAAGGAAAGTGAAAATGTCAAGCCTCTAGCTTCACGTTACTGCGGTGACCCCTCTCCGACAAAAATGCTACGAAACAGTCGAACTCAGCGTCTCACCTTGACAGCACAACTCGTCGCAGTGACTTGCAGCTTCCCAAATACCTGACCACCCCCATTTTCAGCATCATTTTATGAATATGCGCCTGAGTCTTGGCACCGGTCAAGATCGGCAATCCTCATGTGCTGCTGATCCGAAGCCGGGTGTACCACGAAATTCCGCGACGTAACCTCCTAAGCATGCAATCAGCTCACCAACCATATCATCACCACATAACTCCACGAGTGAGAGTTTCTTGAGACATGCCAACCGCATCGCATCGTGAGGATGAGGCTGGCCTTGGCGCCGTTGCTAGAGGTGGTGCGACTGATGATCGTCGGGCAGACATTCTAGAGGCGGTTCGGGCCGAGCACCAGCTGAGCTTTGCACAGGCCGTCAGGCTGTACCCGAAAGCCATCGGCTGGTCGGCATTCGTCTCGATCGGAGTCATCATGCTCGCTTTCGATCCCCAGCTAGTGGGAAATCTGTACGCGACGCCGCAATTCAAGCGCGACTACGGACGTCCCTACAAGGACGGTGTACGTATTTGAGAAAAGCACATCTCACATCGCAGCACTGACGATAGCAGTTCATCGTTGACGCCGCATGGCAAACCGGCCTGTCTATGGGCTCGCCCGTCGGACAGGTCGTCGGGGCTCTCCTTGCGGCGTACCCCATGGACTACTTTGGCCGCAGGGTGACGTTCGCAGCCTGCGTCCTCGCCACGACCGGCATCATCTTTATCCAGTTCTTCTCGCAGTCGCTGTCTGTGCTACTCGCCGGGGAGCTTCTCGCTGGCCTCGTACTGGGAATGTTTGTTGTTATTGCGCCGGCGTATGCGTCGGAGGTGTGCCCAACAGCGTTGCGTGGACACCTTGCTTCTTACGTGAACCTGTGCTTCGTCATGGGCCAGCTCCTCGCCAACGGCGTCACGGCGGGCACGTCCAAGCGGACCGACCATTGGGCGTACTCTATTCCCTTTGCACTGCAGTGGTTCTGGATTGTCATCATCCTGCCGGGCCTGCTCTTTGTACCGGAGAGCCCGTGGTGGTACGTCCGCAAGGGCAGGCTTGAGGATGGTAAAAAGGCACTGAGGCGGCTCGCGTCGCCCTCGGTGAATATAGAAGCCTCACTGGCGTTCATTGTCGAGACCAACCGGCTGGAGCAGGAGCTCGAGGCCGGCAGCACGTACCTGGATTGCTTTCGACCAGTCAACCTTAGACGCACCGAGATCTCGATTGGTGTGTACTGCATCCAGGTATTGAGTGGCATATACCTGATTAACTACGGCACTGTCTTCTTTGAAGAAGCTGGGCTGCCTACTGATCAGGCGTTTAACATGAGTGTTGGATTTCTAGGTATGTCACTCCAATTTCCTGCTCCAATTAGCCTGCTAACCAAGTAGCTGTCGGGTTTGTGGGGACGCTTGTTTCATGGGCCTTCATGATCAATGTTGGCCGCCGCGTGCTGTATGTCTGGGGTCTCTTGATGCTCGTTGTGATCCAGCTCATCATCGGCATCCTGGACTGCGTGCCCGGCCGGCCCGCACGCGCCATCTGGGCCGAGTCGGCGCTGATGCTCGTCTGGAACTTCTTCTACGATATCTCCATCGGCCCCATCTGTTTTGTGCTGCTGGCCGAGTGCTCGGCCACACGCGTGCGGTCCAAGACGATCGCAGCCGCGACGGCGGCGCAGGGTTGCCTCGGCATCGCCATGACGGTGGCCATACCGTATCTGATCAACCCGGCGCAGGCCAACCTCCAGGGCAAGCTGGGATTCTTCTTTGGCGGACTCGCGGGGTTGTGCTTTGCTTGGGCGTACTTTCGCGTCCCCGAGACCAAGGGCAGGACATATGAGGAGCTTGATTTGCTATTTGCCAAGGGTGTGTCGGCACGACAGTTTGCAGGATACCAGCTGGAGGGGGAGCGGTCAACGGCCGTGAAGCGGGTTGAACGTGGCAATAGTAGGCAGCCAGTTAGTTTTTAGGCTGTTCTCAAGTATGAAGGTACTGATTTCTACATGGCGACTCGGAAGCGGGGGGGGGGGGGGGGACTTGAGAGGCGAAAAACACCATCTCATTTATTGACTACCATACAGTCTTCTTCGGAGACAGGGAAATTGAAGAACCTCATGCGCATCTATTCCTTCGCGTTCTTTCCTCGTGCTCGCCGTCTCCTCGATCCTCGACCGGGCCGCTTCCCTTTCTCCTTCTCAGACAGCGTTTGCGGTTCCGGCTTCTTGTCCTCACCATCCGCGGCCTGGCGCTCCTCCGAGACCTCGGCGACTGGCTCCGGCTGGGCTCGTATGCTGAGCCTCTCCATCAGGATTTCCGCTCGCTGATTTCGATAACGATTTGCCTGTCTCTGGTGCAGCTCATCGGACTTATTGGAGGAAGGACCGGGCTCGCGTCGAGATAAGTGCGCCTGGATCACTGAAGTCTTGTCAGCCGGGCTTCGGCGGGCAAAGGGTTCCCGCGCTCGGGTTCCCGGCGTGGTCGCTTACTGTGACTGTGGCAGTACGATTCTTTGAGTGCGGTGTCCCGGGAACCGCCTGGCCTGTCTTTATTGTTTGGAAGTGATGAAGAGGTCGAGCTTTGTGTCATTTCTCCTGTTTCCTGAGAAGACATTGTCTCTTTCGTGACTTGGAGGCTACTGAGAAGGAGGATCTGATGCTTCGTGAGGATGCCTTTGCTAATACCGCAGCTTGTGAGATATGAGTGCATGATATCAGTATTCTCTTTCGCGTAGTTAGTTTCAGTATTTATTCTATTTTGGTCGGTACCAGCTGCGCGTCGCATCACCCTTCTTCCCATTGTGAATCAGTGTGCATGTGGATCAGTGTCGGTACACAATGAAGTGCATCACGCCCTCAGCGCCTGCATGACACACAGGTGCCTGGAACCTTAGAAGATAAAACGTCGTGCTACATTACTCCGGCGCTACAAAGACCGGAAGCAGCTGTGTTGCTTGGAGTACTGGAGCTGCCGAGAAGGGAGAAGCATCCCCGTAATACAGCGCGGCGGAAATCTCCCCCGTGCCCAATCGTGTCCTTGCTACAGCGACTTTTGTCGCCAGCTACTCGGGCGGCACAAGACAAGGAAAAGAAAAGAACAAAAATAGAATTAAGGAGAAACATTGCGGCGGCCGTTGGCTCAACACCCTCGCCGCGTCGACGGTAGCGCACCAACTAGTTAGGGCCAACTGTTTTGACATAGAGGGCGTACGGATCTTAACGTTTGCAACGAAAGGATACGCCTTCTCCACCATGTACAAAAACTCTGCATCGCGGTGCTGAGTTCTTTTCTCTCTCTCTTCACCTTCTTCAGTCTTTATTCGGTACCTCGACAGCAACATGCGGCCTGTTGTGCATCTTTGCAAAATCGGCGGTGGTCCGCGGCTGTATTCGGCGGCGGCGCCTGCGCTCCGCATCAACGCGGCGCGTCTCCACGAGACGCTTCACCACACCTGCCAATGGGGCTCCGCACACCGCTACGGCGAGTTCGTATACCCGTTTTCCCATCTTTAAGGAATGATAATATGTACTTACGCATTCATCAGGGGCCCGACACAGACGGGCATGAACCGTCTGGCGCTGACCGATGACGACGTGGCGGTCCGGACGTGGTTCCGCGGCGCCATGGAGGACCTCGGCGCCACTGTCAGTGTCGACCAGCTCGGCAACATGTTTGCGCGGAAGGCGGGAAAGGGCCGGTCGTCGGCGCCGATGATCGCCATGGGCAGCCACTTGGACACGCAGCCGCGTGGCGGCCGGTACGACGGCATCCTGGGCGTGGTGGCGGCGGTGGAGGTGATGCGGACGCTCAAGGACAGCAACTACGAGACGCACTTTGACGTTGGCGTCGTCAACTGGACAAAGTATGTGGTTCGTGACTGAATCTAGGCGGATCAGTACTGATGAAATATTTAGCGAGGAAGGCGCGCGGTTCCCCGTCTCCATGATGGCGTCCGGCGTCTGGGCCGGCAAGATCCCGCTCGAGACGGCCTGGAACACGCGCGACGTCTTCGACCCCAGCAAGACGGTCAAATCGGAGCTCGAGCGTCACGGGCTCATCGGTGACGTGGCCTGCTCGCACGAATCGTACCCCCTCGGCGCGCACTTTGAGCTGCACATTGAGCAGAGCCCCGTCCTGCAGGACACTGGTAAGAAGATTGGCGTCGTGCAGGGAGCGCAGGCGTATAAGTGGTTCACCGTTCGAGTCACGGGCCGAGACTCGCACACGGGCACCACGCCTTTGTATATGAGAAGCGATCCATTACTCGCGGCGGCCAAGATGATTTCTCGTGCGCATGAAATTGCCAAGAGCCACGGGGCGTTAGCCTCGACGGGTATCTTTAAAATTCCAGCGACATCGTCGACAAACACAATTGCCGCGCACGTCTCACTCTCCCTTGATGTACGCCACCCGGAAGATGCCGTCGTCGCCACGGTCGTTGAAGAGATCAACGAGTCCTTTGTCAAGATTGCCCGGGAGGACGGCAAGGGCGTGAGCTACACGATGACGCTGGACACGGATTCGCCAGCCGTCAAGTTTGATAAGGACTGTATTCATACTGTCGAGAGCGCGGCGACGAATGTAGTTGGGAGCGACGGATGGTGCCATCTCACGAGCGGCGCCGGCCACGACAGCGTCTACACGAGCAAGATATGCCCTACGACGATGATCTTCGTGCCCTGTAAGGATGGCGTCAGCCACCATCCCGAAGAGTACACCTCACCCGAGGACTGGTAAGTGCCACCTAGCCGTCGCATGCGCGTCCCGAAACTAACTTTAAAAATAAAGTGCTCTTGGCACCCAAACCCTGCTCGACGCCGTAGTTGGATATGACCAGTTTAAGGCGAGTCGGTGAATTCGGTGTGGGAGGGCCGGGAGGGGCGCGGCCATGTGCCGACGAACGGGGCTCCGGGGGGTCAGTGGGGGAGCACCATGCATCTAGTCAGACTGGGATCTTTTTACCTTTCGACCAACTTGCACTTCGAGTCGAGACTCATAATTGAATGATGATAATGCCCAATATGGATTTCGAAACCCAGCTGCGAGACGAAATCGCCGCCAATGCGCAGAGCATCCTATCGCTCACCCAGGAACTCGTACGGACGCCATCCACCAACCCGCCTGGTGATGTGTCTGCAGTGGCCTCGGTGGCGGCGGATCAGATTCGAAAATTGATTCCGGAAAGCGACATCTCCACCGTCGAGACCGGCCCAGGCATCACCAACGTCGTCGTCGTCATTCGCTCAGGGCGCCACGGAAAACGGCTCATTTTTAGCGGCCACCTGGACACGTATCCGACAGGCGACGCTGCCGGGTGGGCTCTGGACCCGTTCAGCGGCCAACTGAGCAACGACGGCAAGTACATCTACGGTCGCGGCGTGTCAGACATGAAGGGAGGCATAGCGGCGTCCGTGGTGGCGGCCCAGGCCCTCGCGCGCTGCAAGGAGCGCTGGAGCGGCGACGTGGTGATTGCGCTGGCGGGGGACGAGGAGACCATGGGCACGCTTGGCACGGCGCATCTGCTGACGCACGTCGCTGATGTCGGCGAGGCAGATGCCATGATCTGCGGCGACGCGGGGTCACCGCTCATTGTGCGTGCGGGCGAAAAGGGCCTGCTTTGGCTCGAGGTCGAGGCCAGTGGGAAGCCAGCCCACGGGGCTCACGTCCACCGAGGGAGCAGCGCAATTGACCGGCTGATGGTGGCACTCTCGGAGCTCAAATCATTGGAAAAGCTTGAAATTACTGCGCCGACAGAGGTCAAGGAGGCCACCATGGCAGCCAAGCCTGTGTCAGAACCCCTGGGCGGAGCGGGCGAGGCGGCCGTCCTCGGGAGCGTGACTGTGAACATTGGCAAGATATCCGGCGGCACATCGACAAATCTCGTGGCGGAGACGGCGTCGGCATCCCTCGACATTAGGCTGCCCATGGGTCTCTCCACGGTTACACTGATCGAGGAGATGAAAAGGAAGCTCGAGAAAATTGACGGTGTCCGGTATCAAGTTGTGCGGGCCTACGAGCCATCGTGGACCCCGCCGGACGAGGAGATTACAAGGCACGCGCTGGAGGTGACAAGGCTGGTGGTGGACGAACGGGCGGTGGTGAACATGCGAGTGGGAGCCTCTGATGCGCGGTTATTTAGGGCAGCAGGGATCCCGTCTGTAGTGATTGGGCTGACGCCACATAACATGGGGGCGCCAGATGAGCATGTTGAGGTTGCGGAGCTGATGCAGGTGGCGCAAATCCATGCGTTGACTGCCTATAGATTTCTGAAGAGTTAGGATGCCGCGAGGACAGGATAGTATCAGCTTAGGCGTAACAATGGAAAAAGCATAATCTGTGGTGACTCGGGTGTCGCTGGTGACAAGGTCTTTGTGAATTGTTTGTTTCGCCAGGTCAAGGTTTCCGAGAAGCGGGTTTCTGGCATTGACCCGCCATTTCATAGGGCCAGTGGATGATCGGCAAATTCCTACCACAATGCCGGGCGGCGGCACAGGTGTTGTTGGTGTAGCAGGTTGGGAAGTGCCGAAGCATCCGCCGTGGAGCTGGGAAGTCTTTTCAGTTCATGCTCACTAGCGCTGGCGTGGAAGTCGGGCTCGAGTTCGCAGTAGAGTTGGCAGTTGGTATAATAAACGATAGCGAGGAGACGGATTGACGGATCTCGCGAGCGCCAGCACTAGAACAGTTGGTCGTTCCAAGAGGGTTAGCAGGAGGGTAAACGGCAAACGCGGCGAACTGGAGGACTTAATCCGCCGACCGGAGAATAGGGCATGGCCTGATGCTGCATGGTTATCAGATTTAAGAGTGGCGATGGAGAATAGAAAGAGGATCATGCGGGGAGAGTGGATGGGAAGGTGGGATTGTGCGTGACTGAAACTGTGCGCGATGCCACAAAGGGCATGTGGTGATAATGCAGTGGAAGAGTTGCTGACAAGGCTGTGGGTGGTAGCGATGACTGATGGGTGCCAAGAAATCCGGTGTTCGATAGATGATGCTTGTTTGGGAATGAGATATTTATTTGACAGAGGAATTTTTGATTTCATTTCCCTGTATTTTTACAACCCGAATCGCGTGTTTATTTCTTAAGCCGCCAATTGTCAACACCATTAAAATATCCACACCGTTTAATAGTCGAGCCCTTCAAGGCTAATTGAAGTTACAGTGGTTGTTTGTGGGGAAAGGACGTTGTCAGCTGAGGAAGCCTTTTGAGACAACCGTCGATGCTAGGAGTGCCCCGTGGCGACACCGCGAAAAGATGCCAATTGATCAAAAGGAAAAGCGATTGAAAGACTTTCGAGATGTTCACAACGAGAAATACCAACAAAGAGGCGGCAGCATAAAAAAGCCTCGGAGCAAGTCTAACTAGACCCCAACTGGGAACTGGGAAGCCCGCCACCGAAACTACCGCAGACCCCGAATAGTGGGTGGGTTCGGCGTCGGCACGATACGAGAAAGGCCACGCAATGCTTTTTTATTTTTATGTCCTTTTATTTTTATCCCATTTAATTTAGCCAGCTTTTTTTTTTTGCTTCCCGGGTCCCCAGCCAAGAGCTAGCTCCAGCGAAAAAAAGGCCAGCCAGCCCAAGTCCCCGTCCTGTTCTAGGTTGTAAAAAAGGGACGTCGTCTCTCCCGGTTTCTGCTTCTCTCCTCTCGCTTCAGCAAGCGAAAAATGGCCTCCTTCAACACATAGATTCCCCCCAAATCTTCATCTCTTCTTCCGGAATTAGTTACATATTACACACATTATACGTATCTTGCAGTCGGCCGGCCCACTGCATCCGATAGCCGCAATTATGGAGCGTTTGGGCGAGAAGGACAAGGTGACGGTCCCTGAAATCGTGGCAGTGCAACAGCCGGATGCTGCCTCCGCCTCCTCCAACCAGGACATGGAGCTAGCATCTGCACCACTTCCAACAACGCCATCATCACCACCATCTATCACGCACGATCAACGTCACAGCCTCGAGAACACCGACTCCGCCCCCGAAAACCCTTCCTGCATCGTCGGCGCCGGCTACCAGCACCCCGTCCGCCTTGCCCGCAACCCCTCCACCGGCGTCTACAGCATAGTCCTCGAGCAGCGCTTCCGCAACAACCTGGGCCTCGCCGTCGGCTTCCTCGAGCTTGCCAACGCGGGTGACTTTGCCGCCAATGTCTGGAACGACGTCCCCGTTCCCGTGTACGCCATCGTGTGCATGGCCCTCGGCGCCACCGGCGCCGGTATCCTGGCCTACTTCGCCTTCAAGGACGCCCGCTATGCCTGGCGCAACGTCGTCTTCCTGCGCCGCCAGCGCGCCCGTCTAAGGGAGACTCTCAAGGAGCGCGAAGCCCAGGGCCACGCGACCCGCGACCTCCGCGTGCTGCGCGAGCTCATCCTTCGCGAGCTCGGCTGCGAAGTCGTCAACCGCTTCGGTATGGACGTCCTGATGGGCTTCGGCGCCGTGCTTATCTGCATCGGCACGTACATGGCCATCGGTGGCGCCAACTACACGGTGTGGTTGACTAGTAACATCCTCTCCGGCTACCTCGGTAACGCCCCCATCGCCCTCTACGGCCTGGTCAACTCGGGCTGGGCCGCGTACCTGGCTCTGAAGACCGAGGGTCACGTCCGCGCCACCGCGCGCGCACTTCCCGACTCGCTCGAGTACAGACTGGTCCGCCAGCGCGGCAAGAAGCTGCAGCTGTATTGCGGCATCAACGGCACCATCACCCTCGTCGGAGGCGTCGCATCCATGCTGACGGCGACGCAGTGGTGGGCCTACGTCATCCTCATCCCCGTCATCATCCTGTCCTTCACGTGCAACTGGTTCTGGCGCACGCGTCTGGGCTACAGCCACGACGAGGTCCTCCAGATGCCAGACATTGGCGTCGAGAAGCTGTCCCGGGTCCTCCGCTTCGCCGCCGGCGCACGGGACGGTCTCGTGCGAAACGCGGAGCGCGCAAAGGACGACCTGGTGCGGCAGGCCGCCACCCTGCCGCAGGCGCTCGACCTTATTGAGACGTCGGGCTTGCTGGAGGCGTTTTGCGTCAAAGTCCTCTCGGATACCAGTCTCTGCTACGCGCTTTGCGACCCCAATGCCGAGCAGGTCGAAGTCTCGCTCGCCGACATTGCCGCTCTCCCCGCTTCTCTGCACCCCGCGCTGCTTGAGGCCGCGCACGAGTGCTTGCGGTCCGCTGGGGTGCGGCGTTACGCCCATCTCGAGCGCTTCACGGCTGAGTTGCTCGGCATCTACCTTCACCAGGTTGAAGAGTCCGCAGATCCGGAATCTGCCCAAAAATAGGAGATTTTTAACGACTTGAAGAATTCATCCAGCACGCGACACTTACATATAATATAGACATAGATACAACCTATGAATACTATGCCATTCGACCACTTGAAGCCAGAATTCCAGTGCCAATTCAAATCTCTAGAGGCCGCAGATTTTCACCATGCCAACATACCAACAGAAACCCGATCCTCCTCCAGTCGATATTGTCTTGTTCGCCGGGTCAGATTTTAGGCTTGCTTTCGACGAGACCTTTTGTCGCACTAATACAATCTGCATGCAGGAAGCGGTGCAATGGTTGCATCGTTAGCGCAAGAGCACAACAAATCATTTTTCTTCGATCAGCTCCCAAAACCCACACTCGAATTGCATATAAATCATAGCGATCAAATATGGGAAAGAATGCATCATATCGTGTTTACGAGAGCGATCGGCTCTGCCCAGCATGTGTGGGCAGCGAGTCACCACTTAGACTTGCAATTGTGCTACCTGGCTGTTGAGTGTGAGATAACGTTACAGTGATACAGCAGTGAGGGGCATACACCAAAGGGTCAAGCTCGCCAACCGCCAGAATCAACCAGTAGAATTTCACGCATGGAAATACACAAGTATTTAGTCGCTGCCTAACAATCGGCCGTCCGTTGATTGAGGCAATGGGGCCGCGAGCTTCCTGCAGACCATCGAGATTTCGAGGCAAGAAATACGAAAACCATGGCAACTGGCAGGGGGGAAAGAACAGACGATAATAAAGAAAAGAAGATCGGCATAAAATAGCACGCCAATTAGCAGGTGCGTGGTATTTTCTGCTCCTCAGTACGGGGCTGGCAGGGCTGTTTAGCTGTGGACGCGCCGTTTGAGGCGCCAGTAGTGATGTCATGGAAGCAAAATCAAGGCAAGCCACGCCACGAAAAAAAGGCGATTTGAAACGAGCTGCGATTGTTTATTTATTAATTGCTTCTCGGGCCTAAAGGTGCAAGAGGACACAACCGCCCGAATACCTCGCCGCGAGCTCATCTGTTCACTGCTGTCGCCGGGAAGAGACCAGTCCAAGCTCCGAGACAAATTCTGCAACGGCGCCGTGCGAAGACCATGAAGGTCAACACCACCACAGCACTAGCCTTCTTGGCAACCGTTAGGATCGGCAGGGCAGCGCCCGCCCCGACACCAGCCCCGACGCCGATACAACCCGTCCAAGCTGCTGGTGATGGTAATGCCGCTGCTGCTGCTCCCACGCCTGCTCCTATGCCGGTGCAGCCCCGTGGCCTCGGCGACGACATATCCAGCTATGTAAAGAGCCTGGGGAGCGAGATTGACAGCAAGATCTCGTCGTTTGTTGGCTCCGGCCTGCTTAACTTCCCGCACGGCTTCCCGACGGGTACCGCGGTCGAGAGCTCGCTGGGGATCACGGCCGGAGCGCTGGGCGCGCAGCCTACGCGGGTGCTCAACCTGCCGTAAGTGAACAGATCTTTGTCGATATTATGATGGCGAAACGTGCACGAGCTAACGCGTTGTTTCCTTTCGGAAAAGTGCCTACGCGAATTGGACCGACGACGGCTGGAACGTCCGCGTCCACGGCAATGTCTACAAGGTGCCCGACGTCGCGCAGGACAAGATCGATAAACTAGCGGACGCCTTCTTGATTGGCACCAGCGTCAAGGACCTTGACGACAATGCGAAGACGCAGGCGCGCAACTTGACGAGAGAGATCTTTGTGGTGCAGCAGGGCCACGAGAACGTGACCATCAAGTTTGTCGTGCCCAGTAGCAACTCGTCTGCTCCACGAGGAGGCTGCCCCCCCCCCCCCCTATTCGCAATGCTAACTGCGTCGCCCGAACTCCAGAAAGCAGGTGGGCAGGAGATAACGCTGCCGTACGAAACGACAGCTGAGGGTGACTTCGATGTCTTTGTCCCGCTCAAGAACGAATCCAGCAAGGCCAACGGCACGGACGCCTACTTGCTCCCTGGCAACGCGACGACCAAGATCCAGACGCTCAACATGTATGCTAACGGCACCGACACGGGCAACGCGACCGCCTACCTCGTCCCGCCCGAGGGCGTGACGGTCGTCTCCGACATCGACGACATCCTCCGCGTCACCAAGATCTACAAGCCCAAAGAGGGCCTACTAAACACCTTTGCGCGGCCCTTCGCCCCGTGGCTGACCATGCCCGCCGTCTACAGCAACTGGTCCACATCGGCCATCTCCTCGCTACACTTCCACTACCTCACCACCACCCCTGAGCAGGGCACGCGGCCTTACATGGACTTTATCTTCCGGACCTACCCGGCCGGCTCCTTCGACACACGGCCGCTCAACCTCACCAACACCAAGGAGACCCTGCAGATCCGCCGGTACCTACTCGACCGTGTACTCCAGACCTTCCCGCGGCGCCGCTTCGTGCTCGTCGCGGACACGAGCAACGCGGACGTCATGAAGGCGTACCCGGGCGTCTTCAAGGACTACCCGGGGCGGGTGAGCTGCATATTGCTGCGCAACACGTCGTCGACGGACGCGGACGACAAGCTGCCGTACGACACGGCGGGTTTCAAGGACATTCCGCAGGAGAACTACATGTTCTTCAAGGTGCCGGAGGACCTGACGGGGATCGACATTGAAAATGGACACTGTTTCAATGGGTCGGTCGCGCAGAACGTGACGTTTGGCGAGCAGGGCGTACCGCTGGGCTTGGGCGAGAAGAAGAGCGATGCCTCAGGTGGCGTGGTGTCTGCGGGCTATGCGCTTTCGGCGGTGATTCTTGTGGCTGCCCTGATGGTGTTTTTGTAGATGTCGATTTCATGATAATGAGGAAAGTTGGTTTCTCTAATACATGTGGCGCCGTGTCCGATTCGCATGCTGGACAAAGAAGTGAATCCTCTCCACCAATCAATGCCCCGGATGCAGTAGCTGGGATTCCTTCCCTGCCATGTGTTTACTTAATGCGGGGTAGTAAAAGCAAATATTACAAGGAAAATATTCCGTAGCGGTTCTTTTTTTGGACCCGGTCGGGACTTGATGCATGCCCTGGACGAAGGCCGCAATGGCGGGCTTTCGGCCGAGAGGGCCGAGAGGGCCGCGGCTATTTCTCATCAGCATAGTCGGGAATTCTCTTGGGGGTTTCGTCTCTTTGAAGTCCCTACACAGGGTATGAGGATAAATTCTGCGCTTATATCGCCGCCTGACTCCGCATGATGTGTTGCGCAAGCTCCCTGGTCCGGCAATGCAGGATCCCGGTCATTTACGACTCCATCAAAGCCGGCCAACACGGGCATGAGCGCGCGGGGTCGGAATAGGTCCTCCACGTCCAAGAAGATACTGAGAAAAATCCGCGACGTATAATAATTCACCTTCATTACTCACACCATCATGATATCTCGGTTGCCAAGCTTGGCTTACATGGCGCCCTACACGTGATGCGGAGTCTATCTCTCTCAGCTCCGCAGATACGCTCGCTGTTAAGCTTCACCTCGGCTCCCCCTCATCACTTACCTGCTGCGACCAACTCATTTCCGCTCACCATGTCCGACACGACCGTCTTCATTAACGGCCGCATCTACGCGACCCCGCGCGAGCAACAAGCGGAGGCGCAAGCCGCGCCCGTCTTCGCCGAGTGCATGGTCGTCGCCGACGGCCTGATCCGCCACGTCGGCGCCCGAGCGGACCAACCCGTCCAGGCGGCCCTCGCCGCCGGCCCCGCCACCACCACACAGGACCTCGCCGGCCGCTACATCCTGCCCGGCTTCGTCGACGGCCACCTGCACCTACTCATGGTCGGGCAGGCGCTCCAAAAAATCAGCCTGGACCACTGCAAGACGCTCGCCGACGTGCGCGCCGCCATCGCCGCCGGCGCGGCCGCCGACGCCACCTCCCCGCGGCTGTTCGCGCGCGGCTGGACGCACAGCATGACGCCCGACGGCGTCGACTGCGCGGCGCTCGACGACCTCGACCCGCGGCCCATCTTCGTCGACACCAAGGACCTGCACAGCACCTGGTGCAACAGCGCCGCGCTGGCGGAGATTTGCGCCCGCACGGGGCTGTCGGACGCGTCGCCGGACCCCGCGGGCGGCACGCTCCAGCGCGACGCGCAGGGGAGGCTCAACGGGGTGTTCAACGAGGGCGCCGTCTTCCAGGTGATTTGGCCGTTTGTGGCGAGTGTCGCGTCGATGGAGGAGAAGAAGGCGTCGATCCGCGCGGCGATTGCGCACTTCAGCGCGGCCGGATATACCGGCATGGTGGACATGGCCATGGACGACAACATCTGGGACCCGCTGATCTCCCTGCGTGAGGAGGGGGGGTTGGGCGCGATGCGCATCGCCGCGTACTGGCTGATGAAGCCCAACGACTCGCTCGACGAGGTGCTGGCGCAGGTCGACCGCGCGGCGGAGATGGCGGGCCGGCACAACGCGACGACCACGCCGGACTGCCGCGTGGTCGGCATCAAGGTCATCTGCGACGGCATCGTCGACGCGTGCACCGCCTCGCTCACCGAGCCCTACGCCAACGGCGCGGACCCGGACGCGCTGTGGCCCGCGGACGTCCTTCACAAGGTCGTCGCCAAGGCGCACCGGCTCGGGCTGCAGGTCGCGCTGCACGCCATCGGCGACCGCACCGTGACAATGGTCATCGACGTGCTCGAGGCCAACACGGACGCCTCGCGCCGTCCGCGCGTGGAGCACCTGGAGCTGGCCTCGCCCGCGGACGCGGCGCGCCTCGGCAAGCTGGGCATCACCGCGTCGGTGCAACCGGTGCACGCGGACCCGGCGATCCTGCGCGCGTGGCCCGCGCTGCTCGGCGCGGACCGGTGCCGCCGCGCGTTCGCCTACCGCGAGTTCGTCGATGGCGGCGCGGTGCTGGCGCTCGGCTCGGACGCGCCGACGGCGCCGCACGTGCCGCTGCCGAACCTGTACGTGGCGACGACGCGGAGGTCGTACCGCGAGCGGGAGCTGCAGACGGTGGTGAACCCGGAGTTTGCGCTGACGGTGGCGCAGGCGATCTCGGGGGCGACGCACGGGTCGGCGTACTCGTGCTTCGCGGACGGCGAGACGGGAAGCCTGGAGGTCGGGAAGAAGGCGGACTTTGTGGTGGTGGACATGGAGCCCACGCCGGAGAAGCTGATTGACGCCGTGGTGCAGGAGACGTGGTTTGAGGGGCGGATGGTGTTTAAGAAGGGGTAGATGGACGAAGCATGTAATTATTATGAAAAGAAAATACGCAGCCTGCTGTTTGTTGTCCCCGGAAAGTATGCATAAATCTACAGGCTTGATACTCCACACCTACAACCCGGCAAACGTCAACAAGATGTAGCCCGTCTAAATGCCCCTGCGTATTTTATCAATAAGCCATGTTGTATCTCTCTTGATTCTGTGTACGATAGTCAACTTCTCCTACCGTAGTCAGTATCTATCTATTCTATTTAGGATGAAAAGACAACAGCGACAGGGGGGATGGGAAGGATGGGAAGGATGGGAAGATGGGAAGGATCAAATTAGTGACAATACTTTCTACATAAATATTGTTGACTCGAGGCTTCTGGGCACATCCGGAACGGATGAACGTTGCATCGAAGCACAGTATATAGCACATCTTACAGCACATAGGATAACTTCACTAATCAATTATCCTTAATCCTCTCATGTCCCTGTACCTGATTCAATCAGATGGTTACTCTGATCCTGAGCCACCCTCGTTTTGGTCGTCGTCCGGGTCGTCGCCCACGCCCGTGCTGTCATCCTTGTCATCATCATCGGGGTTGATCATAAAGACATCCATTATCCATTTGCGAAATGTCACCTCAACCCAGTCTGCCAACTCCTGCAACACAGCAACAATAGTATACAGCCCAAGCAGCGATGAGGTCTCTCCGATAGAAAAATCTCCCAATATTTCCAGACCCTCTCCTCCTCTGTCACAGGCAAACAGGAGTTTCCAGTCCTGGCACAAGGTCAACATCAGAGGGAGGGTAATTATCTTGGCCTCTACCTTGCGAGGCTTGGGTGCCCACAGATTCTGGCTGTCATCGTCTCCGCCCTGCTCAAATTTGCTCATGATCGAAAGCATGCGACGGTGCCACGCTGACGTCCAGATGGCCAGTTGCAGCTTGCCCTCTTCTTCGCTTCTAGCCATTTTGATCTCGATGCTGATAGCAATTTCGCCGGAACATGACGGGGGTGTATGTCGTCTGGTTAATACTTTGAGACTCGTCTGACTCTCGATGCAGGACGTAATTCTGAATCGCCATCCGCAATCTCTCGTCGGCTGCCGTATTGTGCTTGTTGCCTTTGGCAGGGCGTGTTTGGGCGCGAGATCCAGTCGCGGCTGGTGTTAGCACGAGCGCGAAATCAACCATTTTGCCCTCGGCAACCTTGCCCTCGCTGCTGCCGACGTCAGCGAGCGGCGGTATAAATGACGGGCATATCCGTGCTGTCTGGATAAGCTCCTCGTCCACGTAATGGTGATCCTTCAAGGCTAGCTTCAGTAATGGCTCGTGAACCAGCATATTAACGGCAAGCTCAGAGCGGCCGAGCTCCTGGCTTTCCTTAGAAACGAGTAATATCTCCTGTAACTCATCGAAAAAGCTTGGAGCCTCTGATGTCCGGAAAGAGAAGTCTGGTATCTCACCCCCAGTGGCTTGGGGTATATTCTCGCGGTCTGTGGTAGGTAGGTAATTCGAGTGATAAAATGCAATGCTGTTGATGCGACTATACAATGACTGCACGTCGTTAGGGAGCTGCCGTAATGGGACTTGCAGGTTGGTGAACCACACAGGCTTTTCCAGTCCCTTCAGCAACTGCTTCTTCTTGACAGGGCTTGAGCGTCTGAACGACCTCCCTGAACGTTTGGCAGATGATGCAGATGTGGACGGTAGGCCTGCGCGCCCCATCCGCAGCGGCATCTCCTGCGACTGCGGCGTCTCGGCACTCTCATTGTGACTCGGGCCGTCATCTTCATATTCATCGGGCCGATTCTGCAAGACCTTTCGCTTCTTGGTTGGTGACACGTCTCGTCGACGGTCTTGGCCGGAGGAAGGTAAAGCCGCGCTTGGGGTAGGCAGTCTGTTGGCAGCGTTGTTGTCAGCGTTGTCAGCGTCGCCGTAGTCGTCGTATGTGCGTTTATTGACGTTATTAAGCCAGGATAATAACGCTTAGATTACGGGTTTTGGTGGTGGTTACACTGAGGGCTGGGTTGATAAAGAGCTGGCTGAAACGATTGAGGGAGATGCAATGGGCATGGCCAAAATACGTAAGCTACTTTTCCCTTCTGAGACTGAGTCATGAAGGCATTCAACAATATTTATGTTTTCAAACTGCAAACGCCCTTGAATGTTCCTTTGCGTTGTAGATCCAGGATACGTTTGTATGCCGTCCGTCACCCCACGGATGCTATTGAGTCGGGTGCTGCTATCCTTCTGGCGCTTTTAATATTTGTGCGCTGTGTGGGAATCATGTCGATCGGCGAGCGATGGACTTTGGCGGTGGCGACGGGGACGGGTTCGACTTTGGCGGGTTCGGCATGGGAGACGGCATGTGGTGAAAGTAGTGTTGATTACACTGTTTATGTATTTTCTACAACTACTAACCCTAGTTCTTCTTATGCGCGACGGGAAGCTTCCCGCGCGGCGTATCAATACCGTAAATAACGTCCACCGCCGAGCGGAAAGCCTCCAACGTCGGCTCATACACCACAATCAGGTTCCTCACCGCCGCCTCGTCCAGGAAGTCATACGGCGCACACGTCGCGACGCTAATCAGCGGCCTATTCCCTCTCCGGCGCGCAATCTCCAGGCCGAGCCTCTGCTGGTACGGCGCCTCTCTCGCGTTGCGCGTCGCCAAGATGACCACGTCCGCAGCCTCGACCTTGGCCCACTCCTCGTCGGTCAGCGGCTGCTTCTCCGTGTAGCGAATCTCCTCCGCGCCGGCGCAGTGCTTGCGGATCTCGTCGCCGAAGGAGCTCGACACCCACGGGACGCGCGTCGGGTGCGCCGCGTCGCCGCTGTTGACGGCGCCGCCACCGACGGGGAAGTCGGGCCCGGGCGAGACGAACACCGTCTTAACAGCGGGGGATGTAGGAAGCAGGCCGTCTTCGCTCCGCACGACGGTGACGGCATCGGAGTAGATTTTGCGGGCGAGCTTGGCGCCGCGGGCGTTGATTTCAGCCAGGGCCTCGTCGGTGGAGGTCTGCAGCGCCTGCTCCCAGGAGGTGAACTTGTCCTTGAGCTTATCCAGGCGCGCCAGGCTCTCGTCGATGCGCGGCTGCGAGATCTCGCCCTTTTCGATCGCGCTGCACACACGGTCGACAGCAGCAGCCTGGACCTCGTACGTGTGGCAGATCATGACGCTGTCCACGCCCGCCTTCAGCGCCAGCAGCGCACCCTCCACCGTGCCGTACGTCGCGCGGATGCCGTCCATCTCCAGGCAGTCCGTGACGATGACGCCCTCGAACCGCATCTCCCCCCTGAGGATCCCGAGCACCTCCGGGGCCAGGGTCGCCGGCGTCTGCGTCCCGGTCAGCCGCGGCAGCGCAATGTGCGCCGTCATGACCATCTCGACGCCCTCGCGCGCCGCGCGCGCGAAGGGCACCAGCTCGGTCTCGTCCAGCCGCGCCCGAGTCTTGTCGATCGACGGCAGCCCGTAGTGCGAGTCGACCGCCGTGTCGCCGTGGCCAGGGAAGTGCTTCGCGCAGGGCACCACGCCGCCCGCGCGCAGGCCCGCGGCGCAGGCGGCCGCGAGACGCGCCACCTGATGCGGGTCGTCGCTGGGGCTGCGCACCCCGATGACGGGGTTCAGCGGCTCCGAGTTGACGTCCGCGACGGGCGCGTAGTTGACGTTGATGCCAAAGTGGCGGAGCGTCTCCGCCGTGGCCGCGGCGACTTGTGCTGCGGCGTCGGAGGAGGCTACGGCGGCGGCAAGGGTCATGGGGCCGGGCTGCTGGGCGGCGACGGGTGGGGAGAGACGCGTGACGAGCCCGTTCTCCTGGTCGATGCCGATGAGCAGAGGGCGCGGGTGGTCCGCGGCGCGCGCGAGGGCCTGCAGGTCGTGGCACAGGGCGCGGAGCTGCGCGGCGGAGGAGACGTTGCGCTTGAAGAGCACGACGGCACCGACGCCGTAGTCCTGGATCAGGGACTTGATGTTGTCGTCGACGGCGGTGCCATGGAAGCCGACGGCGAAGAGCTGTTGTGCGAAGTGTGAGTTGTCACGGGCGGGCTGCGGCGTGTGGGAGTTGACGTACCTGGCCGACCTTTTTACGCTGCTCTGTTGATACCATTGTAACGGTTGTATGAATTGTATGAAGAAGCAGTTAATTCCGGGCAATGGAATCGGACGTGGTTCTCTATTTAAACCGGCAGCTATGTAGCTACGGTCGCTCGGCAGGAGTCACCTGGGATGTAACCTGGACAGCTTGTTCTGTGGTGGGGCGACGGCGATGTTCGGCGTACAGTGTGCTGAATACTCAGCGCTGATTCAGGCCGTTTAGATATTTTCCTGGCTTTTTAATGACATGAATTGAATGGCTTTGGCCGTCTTCCTTCGGGCGAGTTGGGCGGGCTGCACTCGGCTTAGAGCGCCGGCCAGCGATCTTCCCCTAAATGTACGTGGGGGAACCAAGACACCCCACGATGGGAGGTAACGTTTGGTCCCCCCCACCAAGGGCGAATGGGGGAGTGGGAGGAAGGGAATCGTCAAGACGGAAGCAAACGTTTTAGCAATTCATGTTCAGTTCCTGGTGAGAGAGGAGTGTTGATTTGCTAGGGTAGCCTTCGTTACCATTTGATGACTGATTGCTGCTCAAAGAACATTAAAAGAAGAACGAGTATTTGGAAGGAGCGTCACATCAAACACTGTTGGTAATTATTTTGATTGACCGTGCTACCGATACTGATACGTTATAGTACAACCTCCGTCCGTCCCTTTCCAATGCGCCGATGTATGAAACTAGATGATAAAACAGGTGACTGATAGATTCGTCAAGACATGGTGATTAAATGGCGAGAAATGAGCCACGAGCCACACTTGTCGTGTCCTCGATAGAAGCGAACCGAGATGAAGAAAATGGAAACAAGGAATGTGTCTCGCTTTATTTGAAAGCGTCGGTAAACTCCGTCTGGCCGTCCATGATGGCGTCGGCGTTCAAGCGCACGCTCCACTGGATCATGTCGGTGTGGGGTTCGGCCTGGTACTCGTTGCCGTGGTCTCCGATGTTGCTGTTGGCCGACTTGAGGCCGGCCGGACGATGGTGGTTGAAGACGGGCGGCTGGATGGTGAGGCAGTTGTGCTTGCGACGGCCCTTCTGGCCCATGCAGTAGAAGCGCAGCAGTATGTCGAGGGGGTCGGCGACCTCGCGCAGGCCGATCTCGCGCAGCAGGCCGCGGGCGCCCTTTTGCGTCACGGCGTAGCCGAGCGAGCAGACGCCCGTGGAGACGTGGTGGACGGCGCGGGTGCGCTTCGGGTAGTCGTCGACAAGCTCGTAAGGGTGCGGCGCGAGGGACCAGAGGCCGCCGGGGGGCACGGTGACGTCGTCACGGTGGATGACGCGACCCATGGGCAGGCCCTCTTTGGCGTTGGGAAAGCGCATGCCGCAGTGGCCGAGCCACATCATCTCCCACTCGTCGCCGTAGGGCGAGATCTTGGGCGTGACGGTGCGCGGCAGGGCGTTGATGTCGAACTCGCCAACGGTGGCGTTCTGCAGGTCCTCGTTGGTCGGGTAGGTCGAGTCGGCGTAAGTGCTGGTGCTGCCGGCGAGGGGCTGGGTCAGGGCCTGGGTCGAGATGGCGAGATCCTGCATGATGGAGCGGATGCGGACGTCCCAGTCCGAGTCATCCTCGAGGATGAGGGCCGAGGAGATGTTGAGACGGACAATTCTGGGGAGGGTGAGGTCATGTTAGCGCATGGAATCTTATCGCGAGAGATGCACAAGATTGAAAGTGTTGGATCAGAGACAATACGCAAGGCGCAAGGGGCCATACTCTTGGAGGGCGTTGATGTGGCCGCGCCAGCAGCCGAGCTCGCCGCCAGTCAGATGCTTGCCGTCCTCGCCGACGGGAACGGCCTTTTCTGAGATGTTTTCGCCCAGAGGGCCGTCGATGAACTCGATGGTGAGGTCGCTCAGGGCGGCCTGGAGGGCCATGCCGTCACGTCGGTCGGTACGGGAAGCGAGGCCCATGACGTAGATTTTCTCAAACTGCGACAGTCAGCGGCTTGCGGGAAAAAAAAAGACAACAGCGACGAACTCACCCCTAACGTGCTATTGTTGATATTGTCGAGAATGTTATTTCTATAGAGGGCCTGGGCTCTGTCCCTGACCGGCTGGATGCGATGGCTCTGCAGCAGGACCCAGACGAAGCCGATGGCGGCCAGGATGGCTAGGATGAAGCGCTTCGGCATGGGCACGGCAAAGAGCCGGCCCGGGGTCGACTTGGGATCGCTACCGTACATCTGGGGCTCGGTGTCGGTGTCGGCGGCGGCTATATGCGTATTTTCCGTGATGCGCAACGATGATATGATGGGATGGGATGGGATAGGATCCGATCGAGTTGGACGATGGAGGATGGAAAAGAGCAAAGGGTCCAGGGGCTGATTGATGGACGGGGAGGGAGGGGAGAAGAAACATGAAAAAAAGACTAGTTATCCGTATAAAGAACGAAAAAGTATGGGCCGACTGGAGGCAGATATTGGTGGACGTATCTAAATTAGGACAGATAAAGTGGTCGCTCTCGATGGTTCCCGAGTGGCCCCTTGACAGCTATTTTCTTTTCCTGGAACGAGGGGGCTATATTGGTAGAATGTCAAGTAATAATAAAAGGGGAGGAAGATGGTCATAAATGACTCGAGTTATGGTTCAAGGTCTCTGTCACCAACCATGGCGCCTTCCTTGCTAAAGAAAAAGGAAAAAAAAAAAAGAAAGTGGCGACTTTCTCCTGAAAGCCTCCAGCCCCAGCCCTCCCCAGGCACTAATAACTACCTACAGTACATACATATGTACATACATACATATACATAGCTAAGGTAGTCAGCTAGCTGGGCTGACTTGTTCGTGGCGCTCGCTCTGCCCGCCCTTCCCTCCAGATGCAACTGCTTCATCAATTTACCAATACGGAATACAGCAAGTTATCTTGCCTTTGTCAACGTCAGCTTGACGTTCCCAGCTAGCCGCCTTGTGTATCTATCATATACTTCTTCTTGGCAATTTCGGTCGCCTTGTGAGACATTGACAGCACAGCACAGAACAGAACAGCGACTGGCTGTCACCTGACGGCAGTTGAGCCTTGGCCGCGCATCACAGTGATTCCAGTGATCAGTGCAAGCCGTGCAAGTCATGGGAATCTGCAGACAGGGACAGGGGTTGTTCAATATTCAGCCGCCCACTCATTGGCCAACCCGCAACCATGCCCCAGTCGGGTCAACTTTGACCCCTATTTCGACCATCCTGCCAGTAACTAAGTAACTTGTTAGACAAGACCAAAGGCCGTCTCGTCTTTCACTTGTCCCCTTGTTGGCCAAGATGGGTTGATGGATACCGAGTACTCCGTACTCCGTGCAGCCGAACTTAACTGCTTGGCAATGCGGGATGCCCCGACGCTGGCTGACATGACTTTACCCTTCGCCGTTATGAAACCGCCGTGACACGCATTGTCAATGGCTACTTACCTCGCACCCTGCCAAACAAGCACAATGTCCTACTCAGTACTCCATAACTACCTTCTCAGAAAGTAACCATCGCGCGCAACAGCTGGCCCAAGCTTAGCATGACCGCTCGCCTAACCCCGTCCCTGCGACCACCACGCGGCCCCGGCAACGGATCCAAGCATGTTCCCAGCTAACATTATTAAGCTCGCGGCATTTTCCTCCCTTTGTTATGGGCATTATCAAGTTTGTATTGTGTATCGATAGTACACCTTGTTTTACAACGCCCCCTCGATCGAGTCAGGCTCAGTGCCGCGATGCTCAGTCCGCGTGTCCGCTGCGCTACCCGGGACGCACTCCCCTGGGCCCGAGCGGGCGAGCCGCACCACGGCGCCGAGGATCCTCAGACCAACACATGACTACTGGTTCAATACAGTTTTTTAGGATGCAAGATACATCTCATTCATTCCTCCTCGCTCTGATAATCACCTTGCCGGGACATACAACGCTCCCCGGAGGCTGCGCAATGCCTGCTACCACAAAGCCAGCCTCCTTCTCCCCAGCGGTGATGTTGATCTCCATCTTCATAGCCTCCAATATGGCCACAACTTGTCCTTTCTTGATCTCGTCACCCTCCTGGACAAGCACCTTCCAGACGTTGGCGTCTACGGGCGACTTGATCAGCGCCACATCGTCCGACTCCTCATCGCCCTCTTGCTCCGTCGCATCTGCTGTCGCCAGTTTCTGTGCTTCCACCCACTCCTGATACAGCTTCTCTTCCAAATCGGCCATGTCAATAGACACCATCTCCTTTCTTCGCTTCCAGTCCTGGTATTTGGGATTCCGCGCGACTTCGTCAAACTGAGCGATGTACTCGTCCATGTTGATGGTGGTCTCGGTAATGTCGAAGACGAATCGCCCCGCCTCAAAGTCCTGCTCAATCCGTGCGTACTCCTCCTCGGATACCTGGTAGAACTTGACGAGGTCAAACTGGTTGAACAGCCAGGGCTTTTCCGGCGAGAAGCCAGGCCGGTTGCCCGCGGCGTCCCAGCCGCCCAGCGTGCGGCCCATCAGCTGGTACCCTCCCGGCGAGGCGACTGGATAGATGGCGGCCAGCGAGCCGCCCAGGCCGATGGAGCCTCGCGGGGTGTATGTACGCGTCGGGTTGTACTTTTGACCGGTGATGACGCGCCACGGATCGAGGGGGTACAAGATGGGCGTGCCGACGAAGAAGCCGACGGCCACGGTCAGCCACGGGGCCTTGAGGACGGTATCGAACACATCTTGACGGGTCGCGAGGGCATTGTTTCTACGTAGGTACTCCACGTTGTCTGGCATGTAAGCCGCGGTCGGCCGGACATGCTCCATGTATCTCTGGCTCGACTCGGCAAGCGATGAATGGTCAAGGCAGACCGGCAGCCTCACCTGCCTCGCCGGTATCTGAATGCCGGAGACCTCGCCGACTTCGCTGTCTAGCTGGAGAAGTCGCGCTAGGAGACTCGCCCTTGGTGTCTTTTGCGGGTTGAAGTACACGGTGAGCGTGGCAAAGTTGGGCTCGCCGCGGACGCCGGGGAGCTGAGCGCGAGAGAGTCCTTGCAGGAGAAGGTGGACGCAAGTAGTGTTTCTCAAGTTTGGCACTTGCTCCCCATATTCGACAACTATGCCGGCATCACCACCCTGGCGGTACGTCACCCGAGGATGACTGCCTGAAGCCGGTGTCTGGTGCAAAATGGAAGACGCCGGAGCTTTGGCAACTTGGACGTGCGGAGGGGGTATTGCACAATCACCACCCTGTGAGTACGCTGCAATAGCCTGTAGATATTGCCGCTTTCTCTCTGAAAGCCGGAGGGCGTCCTCGAACGAAATCGACAGGAACCGCACTTTGTTCCCCGTCCTCAGCTGCCCGACCTTCCACATATCGGCGGAGCACACCGTCGTTAGGCAGGCGAAACCGCCAAGGCCGGGTCGGTCGTGGGCAAAGATGATGGGTGATTCGCCGGTGAAGTTGACGCCACCATCGGGATACCCATACTCGAAGATGTTGGATGGATGCGATCCGCCGCCGCCTCCTGAGGTGCGCGCCCACTTCAGCCGCGGGCCGGACAGGCGCACGCCGCTGCGGCTACTGTTGTGGCTTACGGACCACTCGGAATTGTAGAGCGTATCCTGGCCTTCTGGTGAGAGGATGTCTTCCGATCCATACGGCCCGTCTAGACAGTGCATGACGATGGCGTTATCAGAGTCGAAGACGGGCAGGCTTTCCTTTGGCAGCGAAAACGGAGATGCCTGCTGCGCCCATGTTCCCGATTGAGGATCGAGAGCCAAGATGTCGTGTTCTTGCAGCTTCCTTCCCTGGACGCCGCCGATGCCGAGCTCCGGCGCGGTCGACTTGGATCCCAGATACCTGGCCACCTGCGGGAAGCCACCCTTGACTGCGAAATATGCTCGGGCGCCGTGCCGTCCTACACGTCCAAGCCTCAACGTCTGGCCCTTTCCGACGACAAGCCGGGACCACATTGGCCGAGCCTGCCCCTGAAGGGTAACGGGAAGCTTTGCGCCGCATATTGCCACGACGGCGGCCTCGTGGAACAGCAGCTCTGGCCCGACTAGGGTGATCTCGAGGAGCTCCACGCCGGGTTCGTTGCCGACGAGGACATTGGCGCCGCGAGAGCTGAGGTCGTCCATCGGCCCGCCGGGCGGTATGCCGTGGCCGACGTCGGCGCGGCCCGGGTAGTCCTGAACGGTGGTGAGGACGCCGGGGTCGAGCACCTGCACGGAGCAGCTCTCGAAGCGGAACGTGGACAGCGAGTCGGTCAGCGTCCGGGCGTCGACGAACATGGGAGAGGCGACGACTTTGGCGAGATACTCCAGGTTGGTCTGTGTGCCCTGCAGAGCGGTATTCGTTAGGGCCTCGAGCATCAGCACCTGCGCGGCCGATCGGCCATCGGGACTGTGGACCATGATCTTGGCGACCAGGGGATCGTAGTGCGGTGTGATGACTTGTCCGCTGGTCACCCACGTATCGACCCGGATTCCATCACCCTCCGGCCATCGAACGTGCTGCAGCACGCCGGGCGCCGGAATGAAGTCCCGCAGTGGCACTTCGGCATACACGCGGCACTCTATCGCCCATCCCTGCGACGCCCCTCCCACTAGCTCCCGGAGTTCCTCGGACGGCACGCCCGGTCTGCCCGCGCGCTCGTGGTCGGCCTGCCGCAGCATGAGGTGCAACAGGTCGACCCCGTAGCAAAGCTCCGTTACGCCGTGCTCGACCTGTAGGCGTGTGTTCATCTCGAGGAAGAAGAAGTCGGCCGTTTCGTCGTCGACGAGGAACTCGACCGTGCCCACACTCTTGTACGCCAGGCGCGAGGCGAAGCGCGTCGCCGCGCGACACAGACGCTCCCGCAGCTCGGGCCGGCGCGCGACGAACGGGCTCGGACACTCCTCGACGACCTTTTGGTGGCGGCGCTGCAGGGAGCACTCGCGCTCGCCGAGCGCCACGACGAGGCCGGCGCCGTTGCCGGCTACCTGTACCTCGACGTGCCGCGCGCTTGGATAGTACCTCTCTAAAAACACGCCGTCGTTGTTGAACAGCGCGTTGCCGCGGCGTTGGACTGCTGTGAAGGCGTCGGCGACCTGCGCCTCGGTGTTGCAGACGTGCAGGCCCACGCCGCCGCCGCCGCCGGTCGCTTTGAGCATGACGGGGAATCCGAGGGCGCGGGCTGCTTCGCAGGCTGCGGGCGTGGAGTCGAGTAGCGCGGTACCGGGGATGACGGGGACGTCGGCGGCGACGGCGACGGCCCGGGCCTCGTGCTTGAGGCCCACGGCGCGGATGGATGCGGCCGACGGGCCGACGAAGACGATGCCGGCGGCAGCGACGGCGTCTGCGAAACCGGCATCTTCGCTGAGGAAGCCGTACCCCGGGATGACGGCATCTGCGCCCACGCGCTTGCACACCTCCAAGATGGAAGCGCTACGGCATGTTGGTAAGGGTAGATGCAGTGAGGCCGGGGCGGACGTACCTGTCAGTGTAGGCGGTGGCAGCGTCGCCGGGGAGCAGCACGGAGTCATCCGCTAGTTTTGCGTGCAGCGAGGTTGCATCCGCGGTTGTGAATATGGCGATGCTGTGGACGCCGAGTTCCTTGCAGGCTTTGACGCACCGGACGGCAATCTCGCCCCTGTTGGCGATCAGGGCCTTGCGGATATGCCGCAACGGCTCTGGGTTGCTGCCTGAAGCCATACTGGACTACGTGTGAGGGGAGATGCAACTACACGGTTGCAAGCCACTGCTGCATGGTACATGCTGACTTATATATGTCCGATGAAACATGTACGTTGGGTAAGGGAGCGCGTCATTGTCTTAATATTTCCCCGCAGACGTACCTGGCTTCCCCGCGTTCACATGATCCTGATTTCCCCACGGAATGGGGGTAGAAACTACCAGGTACGGACTGGAATGTCGTAGTTTGTTCTAAGATTGGGAAGTATATCGCGTGAGTGTGTATTCACGTTTTGCTAAAACGGGGGGAGTTCTGGTTGCGACCCGTGTTGCTCTATAAGGCGAGGTTGCAGTGGACTACCGATTCGTCACTGTAGGCGGATTGCCACGCCGTATTTGCCCTTGCAGGTGATGCTGCTGTCTCGTTGCCGCTGCTTGGGTTAGATGATTAAATTGAACCAACCAGCGGCATTCGCCTGTCTGCCTGTAGACTAAGCGCTTGATGTGTTGTACTGCACGAAATATCAAGGTGCCAAGCACAGTAGGGTGTCATCTTGCACGACATCAGGCTTTTAGTGTTTCGGTTTTGGGCCTCTATGATGCTAATCACCCCGTTGCAACTTTGCAGTAAAGCAGGTCCTTGATGCCTTGCGGATGATGTGCAGGCGACACCGGAAAGGCCGCCGCACACCCAACCACGGCAAAGGGCAGCCCTGGAGAAGGAGAGGAGCGGCCGGCGCTGCACTGCGGATGATTCAGAGACTATACGTAGACCACATGCGCATCACTCCTCAGACTAGGCCGATGCCGGACGTGACGGCGGGGTTGCTCCTGATGAAGCCATGGCCGCAATGTTCAACGGCGCCCGGTCATTCTCCGGCATTGAGCTGTGCCTGGCGATGTGTATCTGATCTACATCAGCCAGTCGATCTCCTCTTTGACGGCTGCAGGGTGCTCCGGGCCGGCATGTATGTGACTCTGGGCGCAGATGGCCGTTGATTCGCTCATAGTGGCGGCATGGGCAAAGTGACGTCGCCGTCAAGCTGGACAGTCTGAAACCACGACTTGGCTTCAATCCTTTGGATCATGGATGCACAGATCTTCATCAGCATTGGGCACTTGTCTTGTGTTGCGCCTGCTTCCGGCTCCGGACAGGTCAGGTTCTCATGGCGCGCTCCAGGTTATAAGTACGACGAATCGCCCGCTCCTCGCTCTTCAGGCGTGCTCGATTAAACACCACATCTTCTAGCAGATTAGCGGCTCCCCAAGAGGTAACCTCGCAAATCACGACAGCTCACGCTCCCTACGCCTCAACCATCCGCAACGCCTCGCGGCATCCCCTCACACCACACACCATGTGTACCAAATTCATCACGACGATTACCTACATACTCTGCGAGGAGAGATGCGTCGAGGTCAAGAGCAGGGTTGAGCAGATGGGCTGTCAGGAATTCTTCAAGGAAGGAAAGGCGTGCCCCGATCCCAAGGTGGTGCCCCTCGCCCGGGAGGAGAAGGGCTACATGTGCGCGAAGCACAGGTTGTGAGAGTGCCCCGGGGCATCCAGGGACGGCATGATCGTTGCTCCCGCGCTTCTGGGATGCTTCGTTTGGATGTTGAAGTGACACGATAAATGTGCTGTTCTCCGGAATGAGTGTTGGAGGGGCTTTGGTTGGCTACATCTTGCATCGTGATGGGAGCAGTGGCAAGCAACCGAGGCACTCATTAATACCGGCCCTGGAAATGATGGACGGATTGTACATCAAGTACAAGTAGATAGACAATACACGCTTATGGTCGCACAAGATCGTCCCTCATCTTTTGCTCCGCGAGTGCTACGTCCCTTGACTTCTTGTTTCTCTGCTGGTGGACCGACATCTACCCAAGCCTTGCCTTGTTTGCCTCATCGACCGCCTTGCGCACCAGCTTTGCATTCTCCAAAACACCCTGCACATCAGAATGAAGGCAAATACTAAAAGCCCCCCCTTTCAGCCCCAGATCGACCTCCCGCCCATCCGTCGCCTTGGCCGTGCCCCTTGCCGTCGCCTCCGCCGCCCTCTCGTAGCACAGCGCCGGCGTCACCTCTCTCGACCTCGCCCTCGGCACCAACCCACCCTCCGGCTCGTAATCAATATCCACGTACACCTCCCCCTGGAACGGCACGCCGAGCTCCTCGCACATCCGCCTCTGCGCCGCGTTCTCGCACCCGTACACCGGCACGCCCGCAAACGTCGCGCAGGCGGTCAGCACCGCGCGCATGACCGCCTCGTCGCGCTGCATGCAGAAGAACAGCTCGCCGTGGGGCTTGACGTGGGCGAGCGGCAGGCCCTCGGCGGCGAGGATGGCTTTCAGCGCGCCGACCTGGTAGAGAACCAGGGCGTGCAGGTCGGCGGGGGAGATGTCCATCCGCCGGCGGCCGAAGCCGAGGAGGTCCGGCAGGCCGGGGTGGGCGCCGGCCTTGACGCCGTGGAGCCTGCAGAGGCGTGCGGTGCGGAGCATGATGGAAGGGTCGCCGGCGTGGAAGCCGCAGGCGATGTTGGCGGCGTCGATGAGCGGCATGAGCTCCTCGTCGGGGCCCTGAAGACGTTGATGAGTTGATGCTAGGCAAGTCAATGACCAGCAAGTAGGCTTACCATTTTCCACTGGCCAAGGCCTTCGCCCATGTCGGCATTTATTTCAATTTTTTCGGCGAGTCCTGGTGCCATGGTGGTGGACTGGTTTGTTGGCAGGATGAATGTAGAATCTCGTCAGTCGCACAGCAAGGCGCGGGAAAAGGAACCTGCCCATCTCTTTACAATCCCTCCATTTGTCCGAGTGTTTATATGCGAGTGTCTATTTAGCTCCATTCATTGCCAATATTGCAACCTCGCCATCGTTTACCCCTCCTGGGCGGCAACAATGGCGCATAGTTGGGGTAGTAACTCCCGGGCAGCGCAAGCACCGACTTAGAGGCGGGGTAAATCCTACAATGCATCCTACCAATTTATTACTCGCCCGCTTGCGTCTACAACATCAGAACATGCTGCGTCTTCTATACGCACCCCCGCAGCGGTGTGCGAGTGAACTCCCTGCCTCGTCGTACGACGGCTCTTGATGACCGGCTCGGGCCGGGATCGGTAATCTGGCCACCTTCGACCGATGCTTCAGCCTACCCGTGCTCCTGTTACAAGAAGATCGGTGAGCATATTGAGGCTTCCGTCTGCAAATTTCAAGGCAGCGGTCAGCAAGTGCCGGTCTACTTTGGCGGAGGTTCAAGTATGACCGGTCAGTTGCACGGCATCCTCGTGCGAGGGTGCAAACGCATTTTACGTCGACCGCTCTTTGGATGAGGTTGAAGAACGAGGCGCTAGACACGGATCTTTCGACCCCTTGTCTCAAGCCGCTCCAAGCTTTGCCATGTAAGCGGCCGTTTCTGTGAAGATGACGGCTCGCCCGCAGATTCGAGGAGCACGGCGTTGTACTCCATGTCCCATATGACTTTCTACTTGAGACTACGCGATATCCATTACACATCTAAGCGAGGCTTTCAGGTCCCACGGCTCATCAATCTATAGACACTTGGAAAACAGAGATTTGGGGCCCCGACTGCCATCCACGTGTCCCGCATGTTACACTTCATCTTTTCTCCTCGTCTCATTTCATCAACGCCCACCAGCATCTCGTATCTCGTACAGCCCCGTACGTGACTCTCAACCAGCTGCGGTTTTGATGCTCCTCAGGCACAATCCGGCGTGCGAGCGGTTGTCTTGGACGCGGTATGTTGTCACGAAAAGACGCACGGTCATGGCAACCCCAGGTATAGACGGGATGGCCTTTTAGCGAGCTTGCCTCGTACTCACAAGCTACAATCTTGGGAGCGGTACAGGGCGCCCAAGATGTTTGCTGATGTCGCTCCACCTCGCTAGTGGTGTTGGTTCGACTCACTTGTCGCTAAAAGCACTCCCCGCGCTCGGATGCCTCTCGTCTGCTTCGAGTGTTCGGGAGGCCCGTCAGAACGCTGCTCTGCACGACAGTACACGGCAGTGGGAGTATGGTATGGCAAACGTCCATGTGAGATCCTAGGAGATTAGAGTAGTGACACACGACTCTCGCGATGCGTATAAGAAGAAACAGCCAGTTCCCGCCGCTTGAAAGGCAAGGGGGCGCTCGCCTTATATTTGCAACTGGAAAAGCTAGCATCCTGATTCTACCAATATGGATCAAAGTCTGACCCAGCGTTTCGATCTGCCCCCTAAATGGAGCGTCATCGACTTTAGCTACTCGCTTCGGCACTCGTATGCCAAGTTCGTCGTCATGTGCAACCATGTCCGCTACGTCGTCCACGCCTCCGACCTGGCCCTGGCCTCGGCACCGGACCTCCGCGACAAGTTCCTCTTCTTCCTCGACGTCGCCGAGCACGACACGCTCAACGGCTACACCATCGACCACTTTTACACCTGGGCCCTCGCGCCGCTCCTCCCGATCCTGCGCGCCGCCCACCAAGACGCTCCGCCAGGCAGCCAAGCCGCCACACTGCGCGACGTGCTTCACGCACCCATCACCGAGTACGCCCTCGAGGCCGAGTTCGGCCGGCTTCTGCTGCGGCCCGCGGCGGAGGAGAACCTGGACGCCTACCTCATGTTCGGCGCGCGCCTGCCCGCCGAGCTCTGCGGCCCCTGGCCAGCGTACCTGCCGTCCCACCTACGTCTGGACCCGCGCGACGACCGCGCCGCCGTGCCGCGCCGCGTCTTCCTGCCCAGCGGCGCGCCGGCCTTCTTCCTGCTCGCCGACGCGCTGCGGGCGCACGCCCGGATGCGCGCCTCGGCGCTGGTGCCGTCCGTGCGCGTGGCGCGCCTGATCGGCCTGGTGCGCGACGAGGATGCGACCGTGTCCGGCATGCTGCTGACGTACGTGGAGGGCGCGACGGGGTCGTTGGCGCGTGCGGCCGAGGCGGGTCCCGGACCAGGGGCGGCGCCGGAGAGACTCAGGAGGCGCTGGTCGGAGCAGGTGATGCGGACGGTGCACAGCCTGCACCAGAGCGGGCTGGTCTGGGGCGACGCCCGGCCGAAGAACGTGGTGATTGACGGGGAGAATAACGCGTGGCTGGTCGGGTTCGGCGGGGGGTATGCGGCGGGATGGGTGCCCAAGGAGCTGGCGGGCACGGTGGACGGTGATTTGGCGGCGTTGAAGCGGATAATAGACTACACGGAGGAGGGTCCGCCTATCGAGAGTAGTTAAGAACCTTTTGATCAAAGTATTTACTACGGGGGCGGTCTTATTAGGTAGCTTATCTTAGCCTAAGGTAACATGACAACTCTACTCTACCGAGCCAGCCTTGGTAATACACCATTGACAAAATAACTAATGGAAATAAGACCGGACCTTGCTGACACCATCTCCACAAGACGTACTGTAGTAACCCTATGGTTATTCTCTTGGCCTTAGCCTTATTGCATGACTGAGGCAAGCACCGATGACGCTTACACCGCACTAACAATCAAGCTCGCCCATCCTAGAACTTATCAAACTTGTCAAATACATCATCTTTCAATAAAAGAACACAAAAATGCTACTCTCCGAGCGCCGCACCTTTCAAACCTCCCGCGGGTACACCTACTCCTTCATATACGTGCCCCCGCGCGACGCCAAGCCCACCTTCCTCCTCCTGCACGGCTTCCCCTCGCACGCCGACGACTGGGAGCCGCAAATCTCGCGCCTCGCCGCCCGCGGCTACGGCGTCGTCGCACCGGACCTACTCGGCTTCGGCGCCTCCAGCACGCCCAACGCCGTCGCCGCCTACGCGCTGCGCGGCATGAGCGACGACCTCGCCGAGGTGCTGGACCACCTGCAGCTGCCCGCGGTGGTGGCCGTCGCGCACGACCTCGGTGCCAACCTGCTCGGCCGCGCGGCGGCGTACCACCCACGGCACTTCCAAGGCCTAGTCTTCCTGGCGGTAGGCTCGGGGAAGCCGGCGCGGGGCTTTGACGTGGAGGCGATTCAGCGGATGACGGAGGAGGCGGTCGGGTTCGTCATGTTTGGGTACCTCTCGTGGCTGGGCGGCGAGGGGGATCCGCATCGGGTGCTGGAGGAGCATGCCGAGGCGGCGATGAGCCTGCTGTTCGCGGCTGATGGCGGCAGAGTGTGGAACGAATGGTTCCACCCGCTGGGGGCGATGGAGCGGTTCGTCACGGAGGACAGGCGCGTGCCGGTTGGGGTGTGGTACACGCCGGCGATGCAGAAGGCGCACTTGGAGGTGTTCGCGGCGAGGGACGGGTACAAGGGCGCGACGCGCTGGTACCGCATGCTGGTGACCAACGCGTCCCTCGCGGAGGAGGAGGAGGCGCTTGCGGACGCGCGGTTGGAGCAGCCGAGCATCATCGTGGCGGACGCGCAGTCGATGCCGCCGCAACAGGGCATGCTCGCCGAGTGGGTGCCCAACTTGACGGCCAAGGAGGTGAAGAGTGGTCACTGGCTGCACATTGAGTGCGCAGATCAGGTCAATCAGATTATTACAGAGTTTGCCGACTCGTTGTAAATTCAAATGCATAATACTAGAACGAACAGACATCTTCACTCCGTAGCTGGTGTACATGGTTCATAGCGGGACGTTATGCCGACATCGGGCACGGCACGGAATACGACACGAAGTGATGGCAAGACACATCCCCGTGCTATTACTGTCAGCCCAATATATGAAGATCCGTCCGATCTGGAAGCTGGTGTTACCCCTCTTCAGGTGCGGGGGAAGCATCTCGGGCGTCATCAGGCGCCGCTTCCAAGTAACAATCTTGCACATTACCCTCGAACCATTACCTACTTGAGTTTTCACTCTTCTCTTCCCATCACGACTCCCTCCGTCGAAATGGCGTCCCCGTATACGATCAAGTGTAGCGGCATCGTCGCGTACGGGGAGCAAGACTGGGCGTGGGAGGAGCTTCTTACCCGGGAGCCCAAGGAGGATGAGTTTCTCGTGGAGATGATCGCGACCGGCATCTGCCACACGGACATTGCCGGCTACGGTGGAATCTATCCGCGCGTGCTAGGACACGAAGGTTAATTCATCCTCTTCACCTCCTTACCCGCAGTTCTCTAACGTGCAGCACACACGACTAGGAGCCGGTCGTGTAGTCCGCCTCGGAAGCGAAGACCAGCGCCAGAAGTTCGCCGAGGGCGACCTCGTCATCCTGTCCGCCGCCGCGTGCCTCGTCTGCGCCTACTGCAAGACCGGCCACCCCGCCTACTGCGTGTACCACGCGGCCCTCACCAGCGCCGCCGACTCGCCCGACTTTGTGCTCGCGCGCGACCCGTCCCGCGTCGTCGGCGGCGGCTTCTTCGGGCAGTCGAGCTTCGCGAGCCGCGCGCCCGTCAAGGTCTCCTGCGCAGCGAACGTGACCGCGCTGATCCGGGACGCCGCGGAGCTGACGGCGTACGCGCCGCTCGGGTGCGGCATCATGACCGGCGCGGGTGCCATCACGCACGTCGGCCGCTGCGGGCCCGACGACGTGCTCGCCGTGGTCGGGCTCGGCGGCGTCGGGCTGGCCGCCGTGTGCGCCGCCAAGCGTCTCAGCGTGAGGACCGTCATCGCGGTGGACCGGGCGGACTCGCGTGTCCGGCTCGCCGAGTCACTCGGCGCCACGCATGGCCTCGCGGCTCCCGGGGAGGGTGACTTGGCGGCGGCGCTGCGCGGGGCGACGCCGGAGGCGCTGGGCTGCACGCACATCCTGGACGCCACGCCGTCGGTGCAGGTGCTGGGGGAGTGCCTGGAGGCGCTGCGGAGGGGAGGCACGGTGCTGCAGGTCGGGCTGAAGCCGGAGGGGGCGCGGCTGGCGGTTGATCTCCGGGCGCACATGGTCAACGGCCGGCGGCTGGTGGGCGTACTAGAGGGCGACAGGGACCCGGCGGAGGCACTGCCGGAGCTGGTGTCGTGGGTCCGGGACGGGTCGCTGCCGCTGGACAGGCTCCTGAGGCACTTCCCGGCCGGGGAGTTTGCGGCGGCGCGCGCGGGGATGGAGAGCGGCGAGGTCATCAAGAGCGTGCTGGTATGGCAGTGAGATGTGGAATGAAGCTGAAGGCCGACTCGGGGCAGGTCTATCTATCCCTCTCGGCCGAGCGTTCGATTCTAGGTGCGGACAATGGAGCGGAAACGGAAAGGAAATCCACAAGGACAAATTGAAACGAACCTTAATTAGGCTTACTCCTCCACACTTTGCGTGTGGCAGCACTTGATTCATTCATGCATCATAATTTTAAGCTTGTTTTGTTAAACTTGGGTGTGTGACTTCCGGGGTCGATCGTTTGTTTGTTGTTTGCTTGTTCGTAGCAGCTCGCCGAAATCTCGTCAGAGGATTCACACAGCCACAGCCAACTGCGCCACGGTTGATGAACCACAGCGATGCAAATTTTGCCACATCTCACCTCTCATCTCCACGCAGCGCGGTCAGTATTACCGTGTTCAACCTCGTTGCCACCGAGCAGTGCCCGCCCGATACGCCTTGTTGCGTTCCTGTCAATGCGCCGACCGCTCCTTGTCTCGGGTTAACCCAACGATGGCCCTCGTATCGAGAACGTGCTACCCGGCGCCTAGCTGAGGCTGATGCTGGCGTCGCTTGGCAAAGTGGAAATCTTGCACTTCGATTGCTAGCTAGCATGCTCGCTAGGCAGCCTGACATCACCACCCTCTCCGAGACAGGGGCGAGAATGTTGCAGCTCGTTCAGCCTAGCTGATCCATACGTCCGTCGGTCGTTTAGGGATATTCTGCGAGATGATGCACGTCGCACATGCGCAGCCCCTATATATGACGAGGAGGCGCCTGCGTTTGTCGGACGCTCATCGTCCTCGTCCTCACCGCACAAAACATCCGACATGAGCAAAGAACAAGCCCACGAGCTCCAAGAGCAGCACCAACAGCCCCAGCTGGCTTCAAATCAGCCTCAGTTCCAGCAGCCGCAGCCCGACCAGCAGCAGCAAACTGTCCCGACCGAGCCCCAGCCCTCACACAACCACATCCCCAACCCCGAGACCGCAACCGAACACCAACCCCCTAGCTATGAGCAAGCTCGAGGCGCTCCGGTCGGCCAGCCGCCCGCAGACATGGCCCCGGGACAGGCGGCTAGGACGGTGACGCCCTTGAACCAGCTCGGCGACACGCCGCAATACATCGACTGCCCGTTCTGCCACCAGCGCACCAAGACTGTCGTGCGCAAGGAAGGCGGCAGCATGCAGTTGTGAGTTCGCTGTCCATAATGAATAAGCGTCTCAAGAGTGCACATTGACGCTTATATCTTAGTGTTGTTGGTGCTGTTCTCTGCCTCGTCTGCATCTGCCTGACCTGTCTACCCTGTATGCTCCACTGGTTCGAGGATACGGACTGGTTCTGCTCCAAATGCAATACCAAGGTTGCGACGCGCAAGAATGAGGGTGCTATTGAGGTCTTGGGCCCTCCTCAGCTCGTGTACTCTCAGTATGGCCACGGAGCGCCGATGAACGGTCCCCAGCAGCAGCAGCAGCATCAGCAGCCACAGCCAGCCCCTGGCCAACAAGCACAGCAACCCATACCGCAACACCAAGATAGCCTGCAACAGCAGCAGGAGATCCAACCTCAACCCCCCCACACAACGGCAACGGCACAGCATCCAGTGGACGTCAAGAACTAAAGCCTATTCCACGATCACGTCGAGCACCCCGGCATTGACTCTGCATAATATTTACAATGCTTAATACTCATTTGGAACACCAGGTCAACTTGATGTATTTATTAAACAGCACTGGACTCAGAACTTTTATGAGCTAATGCGCCATCACGACCAGCATGCGCCATCGCGGTGGTAGAAGAGGAAGAAATCACAAAAAATGCCACCTCCGATAAATAACATTCCCCGTCCACATTACCTCAGATAAGCCTTTGTCGTCACTTTCACTCAATTAGGACCTGCTTCTCCCTCTTGATCTGCTCGATAAACTCCACGGGGACCTTGAGCGTCTGCGCGGCAATCTCGGGTGGGGTGAGGGCCAGCCACTGGGAGAGGGAGACGTCGGCGACGTGGTCCGACTTGTAGATTTCGATCCACACGAGGTCCTCGTCCTTGGAGGTGTTCTCGATGTAGTGCCTAACGGAGCGGTCAGCATTCCCGGTGGGCAGGTTAAGGGAAAGGAAAAGTGGGGGACGTACCCGGCGTTGGTGGGGAAGACGGCCGTGTCGCCGGCGGAAAAGTCAAAGGTGCGGGCCGCGCCGTTGCCGATGAAGGCGGTGGCCCTAGCCTTGCCCTTGTGGAAGTACAGCCACTCCTCAGCCTATTTATAATCAGTACATGGAATCTTTGTTTTTTTCCTGTCTATTTCCACTTGAAAGATTTCTCTGTTTTTTTTTTTCTTGGAAAGAGGATGGGCGGCAAGCTTACATTTGGGTGCCAGTGAAGCTCGCGCAGGCCGCCCGGCTTGAGCGTCACAAAGGTGGCAGCAATCTCCTTCGAGATGGGAAAGTTGGTCGAGTCAATCTTGTAGAAGGTGCCGCCAGTGCCGCCAATCTTCTCGGGCGGGTGCTGCAGCGTGCGGTAGACGAAGGAGGCGTCGCCGGTGGCCTGCGGGGTGACGGCGCCGGTGACATTCTTGGTGGCGACGGGGGCGTTGAAGATGTACGGGTTGGCGGCGGGGATGTCCTTGAAGGTGGACTCGGGGACGCCAAAGTTCTTGGCAAGTATGTCCTTGGGCGTGGGGAGGGTTAGTGGAAAGGGTGCGGCGGTGAGATGGGGAAGGCATACCCGATCTTGTCAAAGTCGGTCTCGTCAAAGATGAGGAGAAACTCGTTCTCGTCGTCCAGACCCTGCACGGTGTGGGCGACGCCGGGGGGAAAGTACCAGACGTCGCCGTAGCCAATCTCGGTGGCCTGGTAGACGCCGTTCTCGTCGACGGCCGAGACGGTGATTCTGCCGTTGTAGATGATGCCCCATTCCGCCTGCACGTCTCACATCAGCATTCACGTTCTTCCCTTCCTGCCTTTTTCGTTCCGTGAAGGGACAGGTCGGCGGCTTACCACTTTGTGCCAGTGAAGCTCGCGGATGGCGCCCTTCTTCAGGTGCTGCTGGGCGCCGGCGATGTCGTGGCTGGAGGGCAGGTCGGTGACGACCTGCTCGCGGACCCAGCCGCCCTTGAGGATGCGCGTCTTGGAGTCGGAGAAGCTCCACTTGAGGTTGGGCACGATGCCGGCGTCGGTCGACTGCTGGCCGAGGTTGTCCGGGTTCTGCAAGTCGAGCTCCTTGTTGGTGCCGCCTACCTCCGGGTGTGAGGACAGGTCGTTGTGCGCGTTCTCCTTCCGGATACTTGGCAGGATGATTCAAAACATACCTAGGATACGACCGCCCTTGCCGTCCTTGCTGATGGGCTGGCCGAGGGTGAACTGGTCACCGCCGTTGTCGCGCGACTCCACGGACGGCGAGGGGGCGGCGATGGCGGATGCGGCCAGGCCGAGAAGAACGGAAGCGGCGCGCATGGTTCAAGGTACGCAGAAAAGTGAACAATTACGACGTCTGACCTTTTTTTTTCCTTTGATGAAAGAGACGGGCGGACGGGGAAAGTGGGTTGGGCTCATTTATCTGGGCGCCCTCCTCCCTCCCTCCGCTTACACCGACTTACACGTGAACCTTTGTCAACCATCAACAAAGGACAGGACAACGCCCAGTTTGGTCAAGTTTGATTAAGATCTTGGCGAATTCATAGCGCCGTTGACAGAATTAATTTTAACCATGCGCCGTTTTTTTTTTTTTTTTTGGGCACATGTGTTTGTTTTTTTCCTTCTTTTTTTTGGGCCTCGCTTCGCTCGATAATGGCGACATTGAAGCGCGGAATGAGATGTTGCGCGCTACGTGAAATGAAGCTGTCTAGCTAGACAATCCCAATCGTACGGTGCTCATTCGTCGATCCTACTACAAGGTTACATGGATGCGGCATTTCTTCATTTTCCTTTTTGCTTTTCACTGACAGGGCTGCTTGCCCGTTGCAATTCACGCTGGACCGGGAGAGATCTAGGTTAGATCACGCCATGCGGATCGCCAATTGTGTAGGCGCCGGCGGCCAGCGACGCTCGGACACAGAGGCCTTGTCGGCTCGATCCAGGGAAAGAGAGCTCGCAACTGCCGACTGGGGAACTGTGGCTTGCGTTTACCTAATTCGGGACTATGCAGTTCCGGGTTCTTTTTTAAATTATGCTTTTTTTTTAATGCCTGGGGTAAGGGGGGCCATCGGGTCGGTCTGGGGTTGCCAAGTGCCTTCCTGCAAGCCGCCTTACCAGAGGCTTGGGACGGACTGCGCCATCTTGCGCCCCAGCCGGTGCTGAGATGAGATGCTCGATTTAATACTTGGAGATACGTGTATGAGATTCTATTTCAAGTGTTCAACATAAACCACGACAGACTTGCAAAAAAATAGTAAAAAGTCAAAAGAGAGGATATAGTTCCGTCGCCACATCTGCCAAGACGCTGGACAAACGATATCATCTTCACATACCTGTCTAGTCTGCTTTCTCAACCTATACACCATAATGAGAGTCTCACTTCGCCATCGTTCAGCTGCATGTAGATCCCCCCTCTCTTCTCACCAGCATCTCCCTGCTGAGGCCCGTCCTGGCCCTAGCCTCAGCGAGCTCCCGGTGGCTTGCTTTCTTCTCATTGTCTGCCTGCCCGTTGGACCACCGCCATCGTAGTGGCTTTCGTCGCCATCTGCGCTACGCGCAAACGGGAAAGAAATCCAAGACATGCAGCGTCGTGCCTTGCTTCTTTGAGAGTTCGTGTGCGATGGCATCACTCGTTTCCTGGATGCCAGTCGTTGTTGGCGAAGCGAGAGGCCGACGGGAAGGACAATCGGGAGCAAGGTTGAGCAGAGGCAGAGGGGGGAGGGGGAATCAGAGGCAAGGTCGAGCAGAGGTTGACTTTGGATATAAATACCCAGTTAACCTTCTCATATCCTGCTCACTCTCCATCCACCAAGCAAGCAGCCACCGCCTCATTCCTTCTCTAATCTGCTCAGCACACGGCCCAGCCCCCACCACCAACCATGATCTTCTCCAGCATTGCCCTGGCCCTGGCCAGCCAGCTGGTGGCCAAGGCCGCCGCGTCGCCGGCCTCGCTCGCCGCCGCCGGCGTCACTAAGCGCTCGCCGCTGGGCATCAGCCTGCCGCCGCTGATCCCGGCCATCCCCGGCGTCACCGAGCCGCTCAACGACCTGGCGCCGCCGCTGCCCATCCTGCAGCTTCCCACGCCGCCGCTCGACAGCCTGCCCTTCGAGACCAAGTCCATCAAGCCCAAGAAGATTGGCTACATCTGGACCGGTGCTGGTGACAACCACCACAAGGACTTCCTCGCTGCCATCAGTCTTGATGATGTAAGTGCCTTGCCTGTGTGTGGACATTGCATCGTTTCTTGCTGACTTGACCCGTGTAGGATACGTTTGGAGAGTTCATCCACATCACCGACGTGCCCACCAGCGGCAACTCCCCTCACCATCTGGGTACCTCGCTGGACGGCAAGAGTCTTGTTGGAGGCGGTCTCTTGTCGCTGCTCAAGACGCAGGACACTGCCTTCTACTGGGACACCAGCGACCCGTACCACCCCAAGTTCGACCACAGCAACAGAGGCGTGCTCAGCTCTATTGTTGATGAGATCCGAGCCAAGCCTGACGGGTACGACGTTGTGCCATGTCCAAATCCCCTTCACTGTGCTTACATTTCATAGCGGTTTCTTCATCACCTACATGGGAAGCGCCGTTGGAACCTCCCCCGGTCGCCTCGTCGAGACCGACGCTCACGGTAACATCATCCACGAGTGGCCCGAGGATGTCGAGGGCACGGTATGCTTCACCATAAAACACGAACCTGCTCATCAACACGCTAACAATGAGTAGCTCAACATTCTTGGAGAGCAGTTCAGCCCTCACGGCCTGGCTGTCGACTTTGACAAGAACATCATCCTCACCTCGGACTTTGTCGTCCCTCTCACCGTTCTCAAGCCCGTCTCTGCTCTAGGCATCCAGAAGGCCAACACTCTGCGTCTCTGGAGCCTTGACACCCGCAAGATCATTTCCACCATCACCATCCCCGACGTATGTTTTGATGCCGCCCTCATCATCCCTCTTACCGCCTACTAACAACATCTCCAGGGTCAAGGTATCCAGGACGTCAAGTTCATCCCCGGCAACCCCGAGGGCGCCGCCCTCGCCACGTAAGAAGCCTCCCATTGACTACTTGCCGTCCTTGATACTGACACTCCTCCCTCTACAGTGCTGTCAAGAACGGCGAGGTCTGGATCATCTACCCGTTCCGCAAGGATGCCAACGGTAAGCAGGGTGTCGCTGAGCTCCTCTACGACCTCGGCCCCAGGGCCAAAGAGGCGCTCGCCATCTACTCGGACATCTCCGACGACGGGAAGTACGCCTACTTCACCATTACCCTCGGCAACCACGTCGCTGCCCTCGACATCTCGGACCTCAAGAACGTCAAGCGCCTGGACAACCCCGATGAGCAGCAGCCCATCATCGGACCCCACTACGTCAAGATCTCCCCGGACAAGAAGAACCTGCTCGTCTGCGGCTACTTTGTGCAGGCTGGCCAGGTGAGTACAGAGGTATACTGACCCAGCGACCGAAACTAACGTGAATGCAGATCTCGGTCCTCAACACCCCCGGTGACTACAAGGTCCACTGGATTGACATCCTCGACAACGGCTCTCTCAGCTTCAACCGCACCGTTGACTTTGAGACCATCTTCACCCGCACCCGCGGTGGCGCTGTAAGCATACTTCGAGAATATCTATTCCGGAATCCCATGCTAATTCACTCCATAGCGCCCTCACAGTGCCGTCATCTTTGACCTCACGGACCCCAACCACCCCGTCTACTACTAGTCAGACAACGACACACGGGTTTGGCGGGTTTAGAATAGTTCACGACGTTCCCTTCATGTCCATTATTTCTCATAAAAAGAAGGCGCAGCAGCGTTGGTCGCGGGATCCGCCTCCTCGCAACCGTGCTTAGTTACAACCTGCTTTAATTCATAATACAAAACCTGTTCAAAACCCGCACCGCTCCTCCAAGAAGCTGCACAAGTCCCGACGCACCTCCATCCCCAGCACCGTGTGGCCCACATCGTACTCGTGCACGTCCATCTTCCGTATCCCCATCCCGCCCAGCGTCTTCCAGCACGCCTCGTGGTACCACTTCGCCAGGAACTCGTCACTCCTGCCCCGCGCCACCATCACCGGCTGGTCCACCACCGCCCTCCCGCCTTGCTCACCCCGGATGGCATCCAGGCGCGCACGCAGCGGCAAGTAGCCCATCAAGCCAAAAATCCCCGCAAAGCGGCCGGCGTACGAGGAGGCGAGGCCGAGGACAAGAGACAAGGCGCAGCCCTGGCTGAAGCCGCCGACGGCGACGCGCGAGGCCGGGATGCCGCGCGCGGACTCGAGGTGCCGCACGATGGCGAGGATGTACGCGCAGGAGGCCATGATTCCCTCGTAGTCGTCGTCGGTGGCGGGCTCGAGGGCGCGCTCCGGGACGAGGGTCGGGCGGCGGTACCAGGCGCGCACGGGGGGGTCGCCGAAGTAGTCCGCGGTGGGCAGAACCCAGAGCGTGTGGGGGAGCTTGTCGGCGCTCTGGTAGTGCTCAACGAGCTCTGTAAGCGTGTAATGTTAGAACTTGGTTTATTACTAGAAGCTTAGTTGTGAAGGGAGAGAGAGGGGGGTTTGGCTTGCCGCGAAAGGACTCGCCCCGGTCGCTTAGCCCGTGGATGAAGATGACGGCGGACGCCTGCTCGGAGCTGGGCGGTGCGACTTTGGGCTCGATGTATATTGGGTCAGGACGAGGTTCAGCCATTTTGAAGCTTGCAGGCGAGATTTTGCGTGTGTAGAGAGTGATTCAACGTTCGTTTGTAGAGACTGATTTGAAGTTGCGGGGTAGACGAGAGTTGTACGGTATAGGGTAAAGAAAGGGTTTTCATGTTTGCTGTTGCACAAGGCTCTCCCGCTCTGACTAAGACGCTGTGTGGACAGATCTTGGCGGCGAGGAGGAAAGGATTGAAAAAAGTAGTTTATCAAGGTGTTTATAATACACCGGTCTGCTAAAAGAAGTTCACGTTGATGAGGCTAGCTGCGACAGCTGCATCGACTGCACGAGATGGACAGCGAGTATGCTTGGATCACTGCGATAAGCTGGCCTCGGCAGTCACCTCGGGTTCAATGAAACAAGGCCAAATTCCGTCAAAAGTTCGCTAGAATATTCCATGCCATTATTTCTACCTGACGATAACCAATGTTGACTTGCATGAAATAGGATAATCTGCAGGGCGCATCTGCAAATGTCGACCCACAGCTTGACGACTTGCAGGGCGTGCTACATAGAAATGTATAAATCATCCATTACGAACTCCTCAGAACCAACTCTCGAATCACCCACGCCCATCTCATCCAATCCCAACCATCCCATCCCTCCACCATGTCCAAGCTCACCGACTTCAAAGTCCTCTGCTTCGACGTCTACGGCACCCTCATCGACTGGGAGACCGGCATCACCACCGCCCTCGCTCCCCTCTTCGCCGCCTCCTCCCGTCCCGGCCCCCCCCGCGCCGAGCTCCTCTCCGCGCTTCACACCCTCGAAACCGCCCAGCAGCGCCTCACGCCTACCCTCCCCTACCGCGACCTCCCGCCCCCTCCCTCCCTCTCCTCCGCCTTTGGCGCCTCCGTCGGCTCCTGGCCCGCCTTCCCCGACACCGTCGCCGCCCTCCGCCGTCTCTCCTCCTCTGGCTACAAACTGGTCGTGCTGAGCAACACCGACCGCGCCTCCTTCGCCGCCACCAACGCGGGACCCCTAGAGGGGGTCCCGTTCGACCTGGTGCTCACCGCAGAGGACGTGGGCAGCTTCAAGCCGGCGGCGCGCAATTTTGACATCATGCTGAAGGAGGTCGGCGACAAGCTGGGCGTGGGCAGGGAGGGCGTGCTGCAGACGGCGCAAAGCCAGTTCCACGACCACCACCCGGCGCGCGCGAAGGGCGTGCGCAGCTGCTGGATCGCGCGGCAGGGCGCCGTCATGGGGAACATGGACGAGGAGGTGTACGACTGGAAGTTTGTCACGCTGGGCGAGATGGCGGACGCGGTGGAGGCGGAGCGGGCGGTGGTGTCATGAAGCTAGGAGATTTCGTCACCATGTTTTTACTCTTTTATATAATGTCATTGTCTCACGGTAATTTCGAAACTCCACATCCACACCTAATACAACGCATTCATCCTCATCGCGCAGTACTCCTCCACCGTCACCGGGTCGTACCGCTTCGGCCGCTCGGGTCCGTGACACGTCGGCGCGCAGTCCACCACCGTGCCCGGGTCCGCGCCCACGAAGAACGGCATCGAGTAGCGTCTCCTCGTCATCCGCACCCCCGTCCCCTCCTCCCCCGCCTCCTCCGCCGGCGTCCTCACCCTGTGGATCGGCGACCGCAGCTCGTCGTTCGTCCACCGCATCAGCATGTCCCCGACATTCACCACCACCGCGCCCTCCACGCGCGGGACCGCCTTGAAACCGCCGCCGCCGCCGCTCCTGTCCTCCACCTCCAGTCCGCCGACGTCGTCCTGGAAGAGCAGCGTCACCGTGCCAAAGTCGCTGTGCGCGCCCACGCCCTCGGCCAGCCCGCGCGCCTGCAGCGACGCCGCGAACGGCGGGTAGTGCAGCAGCCGTAGCTGGTGGTCGCGGCGCGCGTGGCGCTCCGCGAAGAACTCCGGTGGCAGACCGAGGCCGACGGCCACGGCGGCCAGCAGCCGCTCGCCGAGCGCGCCGCACGCGTCGAAGAAGCGCATGCACGCGTCGCGGAAGCCCGGAAGCGTCGCGGCGGGCGGCCAGATGTTGCGCATCGCGGCGGCGGGGCCGTCAGAGCCCAGGTCGAACGACTCCTTCTGGTCGGGCACCTTGCGGTGCTGCGCGAGCGAGTCCGCGTCGAAGACGTTCTGGGAGACCTTCTCCAGGCCCACGCGCGAGTAGCCTCGGTGGTACCAGCCCTCGGGCGGGTGCGGCGCCTTGTCCTTTTCGCTCTGCGGCAGGTCGAAGAATTTGCGGCTCTGCGAGGGAGGTCAGCATGTCGCGATAGAATACATTTCGGCATAGAACTGTGCTTACCCAAGAGAATGCTTCTTCAATCTCCTCTTCCGGGATGCCGTGGTTTTTGACATATGCCAAGCCTACCTGGCGGAACGCCTTGCAGAGCTGGGCGCCCTGCTCCTCTAGGCTCGAAGCCCCGAGGTCAACAATCGGGAGGTCGTGCACCGAATCACCCATCATCAAAAAGTTTAAAAATGCCTCTTAAATCAAGTAGAGAAAAAAAGTAGAAGCATGTATAAAAATTGGCATTTTTCATGAGCTAGCTCTCAGCGCATGTAAACCTTTATAGCCATTCATAGCCTTGATAACCTTCCAGTTAGTAAGTAGATCATCGGAGAAACAAAGTTCGCCGATGCGCCCCGCAGATGCTCGATGACAAGACTCCGCATCATGTTTGCTTCTTTTATTCTAGCCGCACATGGGCGCCCAATAACATGCGCACACCTGGCTGTGCGATGACTGACACATGCAGCGTTAGCGAATCATGCCTGAAAGCAGCACAGCGCATCGGACATTTCTAAACCGGTCCCTATTCTGCTAATCTCGCCGTGCACACACAACTCGCCGCACGCACTCTACGGTGAAAAGCCTGGGGGAGGGTGTTGCGAGTCTGAGACCTTGATGGAGTCCGTGTAGTACGTCGGCGCGTCGCTGTTCGCCCAGGTGTCCTTGACCGACTGTAGGATGTGCCGGCCATTGAACGTGTTGGAGTCGAGGCTCAGGTTCGGCGCGGGGATGGGTAGGTTGTCGTTGGAGTTGAAGTAGCCGCCGTACGCGTCGTTCCAGTAGTAGCTCTGGAACTCGGTGGCGTTGTCCCACGTCCGGATCGTGTCGCCCGTCTTGTTGGCGACCATCTGGTACACGTTTGCGCCGACGTCCCAGCGGCCCAGGGTGGGCAGGTCCCAGTTGGCCGAGACAGTCGCGATTTCAGAATAGTGGCTGTAGAAGCTGGCGTCCGTGGTGCCGACAAGCTGCGACGGGACCGCGTCGCCGACAAGGATGCCGAGAATGTTGTTTCTAATCGAGTACGACTCGGACTCATCCCACGTCACCAGAACAAGCGTGTTCTGCATAAAGTTGCTGTTTGTCAGAAGCGGTTCGAGGAACCAGCGGCACCACGTTCCGGCCGTCGTGACACTAGAGTCGTGGCCGTCAGATGTCATGTTGGGAGTGATGAACATCCACTGAGGAAGGGCATTGTTCTCCAGGTCCGTGTGGAACGAGGAGCGCGATGTATCAATGTTAGACATGTTCTTGACCCGGGAAAGTCTGTCCGTGGAGTCGGAGACGCTCTTGTGCATAATGGCGGGATTGTGCTTGCGGACGTAATCGTTGCGGCCGCGGCTGTTCTTGTACGAGCTGCCAGTGTAGCCCGTGTAGGGCATGTCTTCCTCGTAATGAGCCCAGGAGATGTTTTTGGACTCGAGCAGGTCAATGACGGTGGCAACCTCCGCGGGAGAGTCGACGACACCATCACCATCGAGACCAAAGTAGTCACCGGCGATACTGGCCATGTAGTTGGGCTGCGATGGGTGGGTTGCCGCAAAATAATTGGTCAGCGTGATGCCCTTGTTGGCCAGCCAGGTGAAGTTGGCTACAGACTGTCAGCATCGTCGTCCAGCACACTCAGCCACGGTTACTTACGATCGCCAAAGGCCTTGTCATAGTTTTGGTTCTCAAAGTAAATGATGACGAAACGATCGAATGCCTTGCCTTTGACACTGCTAGTCTCGACAGTGGCAGCAGCGCTTAGGCCGGCAAGGGCCAGGATCTTCGCAAACAACATGCTGAATAATAAATATGTATCAGAAGCTTGACCTGAACATCACTCGTGTAGATCCTGTTAGCACAAGGTGCGGCAGTCTCGGTATATATGCTTCGAGGCCAAACCTGGCTAATTCAGTTTGGCCAACACTTAGTCTGGTGTGCTAGAGCGACCCTACCCGATGTCAGATCGCCCATTGTCGCAAAACCAGCGGCAAAGGCAAATTTGCGACCTTTTCATGACATTAATAATTGACATTAGTACCACCCGTTCGATAAGTAGTTTTCGCGTGAGCCAATCAAATTGCACTCATTACCGAATGTACCACGCCAGTGTCCCATCATGATCCCCGGGGCGGAGCCGACTAAAACTGAGTGGGAAGGTCGAGGATGTCCGGCACGTGTTTTCTCCCGCACGCAGCAGAGGAGAGGAATCCATGAAAAAATGCCTAACCGCTCAAAGAGACCGAGCCATCGCAACGTGCTGCGTCAACGCGGCCTGAGTGGTGTGCTGCATTTTCAACAAGAATTGGCGTTGCAGCAAGACGGGCCGCCCGGCTGAATGCTGCCATTCTCTGAGAATTGAGACGCGACAGGCGGGAACTCCCAGATAGAATAGAGGAATACGTTATCAGATATCTTGACCAGAGATTCAAGGGTGAGCAGATAAGTGTCGCGTGCCTCATGCCTCAAAGGGTACGGGGATGACAGTCGCCTTCCCAAAGCCTCCTAGTTATCATGCGCCGGCCAGGTCGAGAATAAGCTGGGTTGGGGCAGTGTGGAGGATCTGCGCCACCGTCGCCGTGCCTAGTGGCCCGCCAAAGTGCCTTGGCAGCCAGATTCCGTGCTCGACGGGATGGCGAGCCGAAAATGTGTTTCACGTCTGGGGATGGTGGCTGTAGGATCTCGGGCCCGCGGGTATTGCGGGGATGCCATACGATGGCCATCACGGTGCGGCCCCGTCACACTGCAAAATGGAGCTGAGGGGGCCGAAGGCTGACTCACACCACAGGCTGCGGGAAATTGGGGCAAGATAATCATCTGTCGAGGGATATTGTGCGGCGTCTTGTTGGAGTAAACCGTTCCAGTCCTGCCGCGCCTCGCTTGGTGCCCTCTCATATGTGCAGATGACCAGTAACACCCAGCGAAGGAGACTACTGTCAAAAGTCCACGAACGAGGAAAGCGATGCAGTGCCAGAAGTTGTTGCAGTTTGTTCACGTACAAGGCATCGCCGGTCATATCCATTCCGAATCGGGACCATAACCTGCAAAGATAGAGAACAGTTGCCAGGCGAAGGAGTTCTCTGCTGTGTGCGGACGGGGTATCCGTAGCGCTGGTTCTCGGCATTGACAGCAGGTCGTGCAATAGCGGCGCGAGGTGGAACTGTGGGAAGAGAATATTTGCCCAAAGAGCATCGCCCTCTGTTTCTAGATGGTAATTGATGACTATGCTTATGTTCTCAATACCTTCGCAGACCAGTGAGGCCTGGACGTCATCGGGTAGCTGCGCCGGCTCGGTCGCTTGCCGAGGCGCGATTTCGCTTCGTTGGGAGGACAATATCGCCCTTGGTTGAGGAAATCTTGGCTTGACATCCCGTAGGAAACTAGCTCGCAGGTCAATCCTGTTCGGAGTTAGACTTGATGCACCCACGTATCTTGGAGCCCTTCCTCGGTAACAAACCAGAAGATCATAGTTCGGAGAACTGGCAGATTGTCAATAGCCTGCAGGCCGCCAACGTAGCTCAGTGAGTGGCACAGGCCGTCGAGATGAATATTGACTAGCTCTGGGTCGCTAGTTAAGTTCTAGGGTTGATGAGAGAAAGTTTCTTTCGAAATACAATTAACGATGGAAAGTCTTACCGCATAGGCTGCGAAGGTCAGGATGGCAACAATTGTCTCAATCGTGACTCGCTTGGATGGCTCAGACAGCATGTGGCACAGTGACCTGGTTGCCATTACTGAGTATCTGGCATGCTCTACTGCGCTTGAAGGAGCGCCCCCTGCCTCGTTGTTCATGTGCCAGGCTGAAGTCGAGAGCATCTGTGTAAGAGCCGCAGATCCCCTGAGTAGGTGAAGAAAGCCGATCTCGACCATCGACTTGAACACGACGCACGTTCCCCCATACACTAAGACAAGTCAGTATCTCAAGTACAAGGTTTTCGTTTTGGAGATCTTACAGTGCTGCCAGAGTACTTGGGCGCGTTTTCGCTCCTCTGGGCCCATGAGCTGGAAAATGTCGGCGCCGCCGTGATCAAACGGCGGCGGCCGGGGCGACGCGACGCCATCACAAGTCGGCCGCTGTCTCCCGGCTCGCTGCGATATTAATTGGCCGCTTCCAACCTTTTTCGCATCTCGCGATACCACTTGCAGCCATTCCCCAACGTCCAACTCGTGCGTCAAAGCAAGTCTCGGTGGCGGGGGGTTCTTCCGGCGGTAGTCAGCCTGTGCACGACTACGAACGCGCTTTCGCGTGACCGCGTCGCCTTTGATGTTTTTCCCAGATACGGAGATGAATTCAAAGGCCTGCGATTTGTCTGCCATTGTTGGGCTCCAATCGCAGTCTGAGCAAGCGGGCCATGCATGGTTTCAGATGGTGGAAAGTTTTGGGGACATTGACGAAGGCCGTTTGCTGCTTAGTTGGTTGCCGCAGTGGAGTCGCCCTAGCGGACCGTTGCCATCTGGTGATATTGCTGCTGACTATCAACGTCATATTCATACGTAAATAAATTCATTAAAACTGAACTCAACTATCTGAGACAACTTCTTGTACCTAGAAGACTAGCTCAAAAAATTGAAAATCTCTTCTGCTATCACTCCGGTATGACTCTCCACCGCAAAGTGTCCGGCGTCAATAAGCTTCACTACGGCGTTGGGGAGATCTCTCTTATACGCTTCTGCCCCGGGCGGGATGAAGAACGCGTCGTTCTTGCCCCAAACTGCCAGGAGGGGCACCTGTGAGGACCTGAAGTACTCATGAAACTTTTCATACAAGGGGATGTTGTTTTGGTAGTCTCTGAACAAATCCACCTGGGCCTCTCTGCGCCCCGGTCGCTGCAGCAGGGCGTAGTCGAGCGAGTAGCTCTCCGGCGGAATCACAGCCCCGTCCGGCGTGCCGTTGACATACTGGAACTTTGTGATTTCCAAGCTCAGCATGGCCTCCGCGATCTTGGCCCGGTCGGCGGCGGTGTTGTTGCTGGCCCAGAACTCCTTGACGGGACCCCAAACGTCGCCGAAGCCCTCCACATAGGCGTTTCCGTTCTGCGTGACGATGGCCTCGATGGAGGCGGGCTGCCGGAGGGCAAGCCGAAGGCCGACGGGGGCGCCATAATCGAAGACGTAGATGGAGTACTTGTGGATGGCGAGCGATGCGAGGAATTCTTCAACGACGTCTGCGAGGGAGTCGAACGTGTAGGTGAAGCTCTCGGGCACCTCGGTGAAGCCAAAGCCGGGGATATCGGGGGCAACGACGCGATACTTGGGTGCCAGCAGGGGGATGAGGTGGCGGTACTGGTGAGACGAGGATGGGAAGCCATGTAGAAGCACAATGGTCTTGGAAGGGTTTTGTGGTCCCTGCTCTCGCCAAAATAGATTCACCCTGCTTTTCGGCAGAGTAACGGTTTTGATTTGTATGAGGGACATGTTGTTGGCCGGTGGTGGGTGGAGAGAGCAGCGTGGAATTTGTGTAACTAGCTGCTTGGTGTCAGACTGAACAAACTTGAGAAAACTGGTGTGGGAAAGCCCTCCAATTTATCATTTCCATATCTCCCTACATCCTACTTTACCCTCTACATTATAAATCAACCATAAAATAGCCGAAACATTATTAATAGTGAAGCCAGATGTTCGAGTATTCCGGCTACGCAAACCAGTGCGATTCCAAACGGCCCCACAATTTTCCCAAAAGAGGCAATGCTGCTTTGGCGTCAATCAATGCTTGGCGGGGCATTTCAGTAGCGATCTATAGTGGGCTGCCCAGGTAATTCGGCAAGGTCAAGAAGTACGCTGTACGCTTGGCAAAGCAATTCGTATACTAAACCGTGCAGAAACTAACTCCCGAATTACTGTCTACTTTACTCCAAGCCAGTGCTACTCTATCTTTCACTCGTCTTCATATTATCATAAACGTCCCGAGTTTCTATTTTCTGCGACGTAGGCAACTACATTAGCAGTGTCAGTTGATAAGGCTCTTTAAGACGATTGACATTGTACATATGTATTTGACTTATCATTCTCTGATTTATGTACTACGCCAATCGAAAATTTATACCTGGGGTGTTGTTAGGTGACCTTCTTGAAAGTGACGGTATAAACGTTAGTACCGTCCGAGTTATCCCCCATTTGCCTTTTGCTGCCCTCAACCCGGACGGCAGCAGCGTTGAAGGTACAGATCATGAACTCTCATCGATGGCTGATCACACGGACTCTCCCGTCGCGGACCTCATCGTCTTAAGCTACGACCAGGATGCGCCTGGCCTGTGTCGAGCGGGCTTCTTCTGCCTCGACCTCAGGACAGTTGACGAGCTCTTGGTAGTGGCGCGGGAATATTTCGCAAAGCCTCTCAAGGAGAATTCCAAGGATATGTATAAGATTAACGATGCTTTCAAGGTCTGCGGGTATGCCCTAGTGACATGTACCGCTTCTAAAAGTACGACTAACTGGGTCGTCTAACTACAAACCCCTCGGCCTAGACCATGGCAACGTCGAAAATTGGAACGCTGGCACATCAATACCTGCTACTCTGTACTCTTCTTCCTGCGACCCAATAACAACGCCAGCTTTACGGACTCGGAGGGCGTGTCCTGGAGGGCCGTCGACTGGCTAAGCAACTGGTTTGACAACCCATCGCCGCAGCCACAGAGAGCAGCAGGAGTCAGCTATGTCGACAGGTAAATATTATGTAAAAGAAATCACTATAGACTATAGTAGCTTACTTTATCTAGTCTAAGATACAGGCAGATGACCTTCTTTAGTTGTTTAGGAATTCAAAATTAGATGCTCCTGTTGGTTCACTGCTTGTAGCAAACCCTGGCTTAATGCTTCCCGTCGAGTACGTGATTTGAGTGGGCAGGTACCTCGTCCGGCCCCCAGAACCATCGACTTCCTTCAGTAGACCCTTTTCACGGATAGAATCGGTGGTTGGATGTGGTAAATGTGCAACTCGGTCTGCCTCAAACATCCCAAGAGATTGCACCCACATTGCCACACGGCTCAGGTTGACGTGAACACGATAGCTGCCGCCTTGTGTTGCGCGGCGACGTAGGGCCACTACAATCCCCGCGGCTCCCAATATGGCAGCGAGGTAGTCATTCAAGAGATATGTGGGTGGGAGAGAAGGTCGACCATCCGATCGGAGTGAGCCTTCTTCGTGCGCAAACCCCGTTGCTGAGCAGGCGAGCTGGTCGAAACCACCTCGTTGTTGCCAAGGCCCTTCCTTGCCCCATCCGTGAAAGTCGCAGTACACCAGGCCTGGGCGTGCTTGTATGAGCTCGGCAGGGCCGTAGCCTTTCGTGTCCAGCGAGAGGTAACTCGAGACGTAGACGTCAGCGCCGCGAAGGACCTCCCAGAACTTGGCCCGATCTGCCTCATCGTCGAGATTGCAAAATGCAGATCGCTTGCCGAGTGCGGTCTCAGTAACCATGGCGCGCGGGTCCATATGATCTGGTGAGCTCATGAGAAGATTTTGTGCGCCATGTTCGCAGCAGATTCGTCCAGCCATTGGACCTGCGATAACATGAGTGTTGTCCAGTATGCGCACCCCTTCAAGAGGCTTCCCCATGGAGGAGTCCAAAACAGGGGGCAGAGGCTCGGGTTGACTCTCTCCAATCTTTTCTATTTCAATGACTGGACTTCCCTCGAGAAAAGGGAATTGTGGCGATTTGCGCCACTCTTCACGGGTTCTAACCGCGATGCACGTGCCGCCTAGAGAGGCGATGCGCTCTTCTAGTTCGAAAGCATCCCATTGGGCGATAGCCGTAGCGAAGCTGTCGGTTTCAAACGGGCAATCGAGCACTCTCAGGTTGATATCTCGTAAGTGAGGATAGCTGTTGAGGAGGAAAACAAATCTGTCGTCCTTGGCTCTGTAGAAGTTGGAGGTACTGAGCAACTTGGGATCTTCAAATAGCCGATGGGTAGAAACACCGTTTATAGTCGTCATGAAGACGGCCATTAGCTGAGGAATCGCTGTGGCAACAGAAACCCCAATCGCTTCCTTGACGCCTGTCCGCTGCTGCCACAATGCAGCCATGGAAGTACCCAGCGCTGCCAGCGCCGTGGCAGCAGCATCACCCAAGCGGTGCGGGCTCGGCACAATAGGGTCATTGCCATGGATCTGCACGTCCCAGGATGGTTCAATGCCTAGCTGGCTGAGTAAGTCGAGGTATATATCTTGACTGCATGGAAACTTGGTAGGTTGAGGAGAAGCCATGATGTATGGATGTATTGCAGTGAGAGCGTGCTTGTTTTGTTATTGCATAAAATTGCGAGATGAAATGGTCGAATAAACAAGGCAGGAACGGGGTTCGCTGGAGCATTAAAGAGTCCTTAACGTTGGACAAGGCCTCTATTAAATAGTATATTCTCTTCTATAATTACCACCCAATGGAGACACAGCGAGAAGCAAGAAGCATCTGGACATTAAGCACACCGCAGAGGCGTCAACTACCGAATTTGGTAACGTTGGTTAAGTAAATTCGCCGAGAGGCACTTGCTAATAATAGGGCCTTGTGGAGATGCTGCGCGGGGCGGCTTAAAATCGCCGCAGGGCGGCTTAAAATCGCCACGGCGAAGCTTAAAATCGCCGCGGGGAATTCCTGGTTTCTGCCTTTAAACCCGTGGTGATTCTGGGTTTTTTTCTCCCAACGCACAATACCGAACAATCATCGATACAACTAGGTTTATTGAGGCAGTCTTTCATAGCCGAGACTGTATTCGGCGTTTAAGCGCTCACGAACAACCCTTACCACCACGCCTACGCGGCGAGGTGCTGCCGAGAGTGATCCCCGCAGACATGGCCGACAAGGGACAGCCGAAGGCGAAGCTCGCCCGAGCTTGTACTGCGTGTTATCAGAAAAAGGTAGCCCTCGGGATTTCTGCGCTCCATGTCTAGTTTCTGCTAACATTGGTGTTGCCAGATCCGATGCAATGTGACCTCCAAGAAGCCATGTTCAAGTTGCGAATTACGCAGTAGCGCTTGCGTGTACGCAGTGTTAATCTTGCTTTATAAGCCAGTCTAAGCTGACACATTGTCAGATTACGGTCTCGAAAACGCAAGCACAGTCATTTTCTTCACCATACAGGCCAAGTTGAAGGCGTCTCTGAACCCCCCCTGCTGTCCATTACACCTGAGCCCTCCAGCATAAGACGAAACAGCCATGCTCCAGGTACACAGCATGACTTTGAGTCATACTCGCCAGGCAGTTCGGCATGTTCCCCTGACGAGCCTGTACTTGCCCAAGTCGATTATGAAAACTACTATGGCGGGCCGGTGCTTCAGCAGCAGCAAAACCGAGACCAGGACATGCAATGCCGTGATCCGGGGGTCAACCAGGTAAACATGGCTGTACTCCGATTATACAACGCCTTTGATCTTCCCTCCGCGGCGTTTCAAAATTCTTTAATCGACAATTTTATGACCCATGTCCACCCGCTGATGCCGATCGTCGACATGAAGAGTGTCAATTCGAGAAGAGGATACTCGCCACCAGTTGCACTACTGAAAGCAGTCCTACTTGCTGGAGCCCGGACAACTGATGCAAAGCTCCCATTTTCATGCGAGCAATATTACACCGCCGTCAAAGCTCTACTGATGTCTGGCTACGAAAAGAACCCTATCACCTTAATGATCGTCGCTTGCTTGTTAGGCTGGCACAATCAATCCAGTCTTTACAATGTCAATATAGATTCCAGCAGTGCCTGGCTCCGCTTTGCATCGAACATTGCGTATCAGGTAGGCCTACACAGAGAGCCCAAGACCAACATCAATACAGGCTACAAACGCAGACTGTGGTGGACATTGGTGGTATGTACCTTCCTCTATCTCGGAGTTTTAAGCTGATCCAACAGGCTCGAGATTGTCTTGTGTCAGCCGGTCAAGGCAGACCACGGATATTCAACCTAGCAGACAGCGACATTAAGCCTATCTCGACTGAGGATTTTGGAACCGATGGACAACATGCCGCAGTCTTTGTTGCCTATGTCAGAGTGTGTCTCATCCTAGGCGATCTCTGCGAATCCTACAGACGAAGAGAAATGTCAACACTACAACGAGACAGCATTAGGAACCGACTCTTCTGGTGGCTAAAGGAGCTTCCGCAAGAGATGCAGCACTTAGGGTCCTCCACCCATGCCTCATTCGATAACCGATTCGAGAGACAACTCTTTGTCATTTATTTTGCAGCAGTGACAATTCTCTACCGGAGCGACTTGTCTAAGCAGATGGCGCATCCTACTTCACTAATCGCATCGTCATTTTTAGTTTCTTTACTTGAAGATTTCCTTTCCAGAGACGAAGTTCAGCGGCTCCCTACAATGTTTACATTCTACGCCGTTTCAGCGGCCGTGCCTCAACTTGTGGCTACGCGACATCCGAAACTCAAGCCTGCCGCAGAGAACGACCTGGCAGTTCTTTCACAGTTTTTACTGGCACTCTCCAAAAGATGGCCGACCTCTGCGAGTGCACAGAAGCTATTCGAAGCCTTCAAAACATCAGAACCTGCAATTCAAGACGCTCATATATCCTTCGAGACATTCTCAGGTCATGAGAAGCTTCTTTTCGATAATTTTGATCTTTCTGCCTGCAGATACTCGTCGCTGCTAGCAGATTCTGGCGCGCATTCGTCAAGCACTGTGAAACCAACAAACATCGTACAAGATGCCGGTTCCCTCCCTACACCACTCTCTACAACCGTTGCGAACATACTCCGCGAAACAGACCCAGATTCAGACCTACTGCAGATGAGCTTTCTGCCTACGGAACAGCACACTAGTACCTGGGAATGGCCTCCGGATAATCTAAACGATAACTTTGCAGTTGAGTTCTCTAAAGCGATGGGAAGCTGGCTTTATCCACCATATGCTTGGGACTTCGCACCGGTACAAGGGTTGGATATGTAACTATTTTTGCATGGTTGGGTATTTTTTGGAATGTATATCTCGAACGAAAACGTCTGTCTGTCCGTCCATGCCGGCGAGTGTATACGGGGAACACTAGATAGCACTATAGGACCAACGCCACGGTCGAGGTAGAAACATTAGACCTCAGCGCCCACAGGGAAGTCATAAATAAGCCCTCCTCAATCCGCAATAGAGATAGGGGACGTCGCATGCCCAAGATGCCTAAAATTGCCCAGAGAATTATCGGTACTTGTTTGCTCTAAGCGAAAACCCCCGCGGCGATTTTTGAACCCCATAGGATAATTTCCCCTAGCCTCCATTACCCCAGATTGGCGGAGCCTGGGGAATATGGGGAGATGGCTGTGGGGAGACCAACGAGACCGGATATGATTCGCAAGGCACAATAGGTGGCGAGGAAGCAAGATGCCCATTATATATTGAGGAGAACGCCTTCTCAGTCACGATGGTTCTTTTTTTTTTCACTTGGCAATCGTGCAAAATCCACTGTCATCATGGCAACTCTAGATAAGTCTGAAGTCATCACTGCTGAAACGCTAGAGAACCCTAGGATGGCAGACGAGGCAGGCCTCCAAAAGACAGATACCATTGACACAGTCCACGGCGACGAGGCAGCGATTGTCCTGGCCACCTACCATGGTGAGCTCACTTGGGACGATGACGAAGAAAAACGCGTCAAAAGGAAGATTGATCGGCGTTTACTCCCTATCCTTTGTATTACGTATGGTTTGCAAGTACGTCTCCGAGCTTCCAAACAGTCGCTGACCCTCGGCACCGGAGTAACTCACTCTAACTCTACCAGTACTACGACAAGACGATGCTGTCACAAGCGGTAAGCACAAAGCCTTCCAAACCGAATCCGTTTCTGACACCCGGGACGTACAGGCGCTGTTCGGACTTCGCAACGATCTCGGGCTGGAAACGGGAAATCGGTTTTCATTCTGCGCCTCCATCTTCTACTTGGGATTCATCGTCGGAGCATATCCTGCCATTGTTTTGGCCCAGCGCTTCCCTATCGAGCGTGTTGCTTCGGGCATCGTCCTTGTTTGGGGGATATGCTTGACCTGCACAGCTGCCTGCCACAACTGGCAGTCCTTTTATGCGCAGCGGTTCTTTTTGGGACTCTTAGAATCCGGAGTCAGCCCAATGTTCATGATGGTCGTCGGCCAATTCTACAAGAAGGATGAGCAGGCTCTTCGAATGGGGTTGGTTCGCTCTACAAATGTCACCAATAAGCCTCCCGCTGACCTTCTGTTTCCACTAGAGCTTGGTGGTGTGCTACAGGATACATCTCGACTGTTTCCCCTCTCATCAATGTATGTGCATCAGAACCCCTGGGTCAAAACCGTGGCTACCCAGCACCTTCTCTATCATAAGGAAGAACAAGAGTGTATGGACGATACTGACTTTCAACCTAGTACGGCCTTGGACACATCACCGGGTCCCTCGCTCCCTGGCGATATATGTACATCGTCGCAGGAATGATCACAATCCTGTGGTCCACCGTCATCTTCTTCTTCATGCCGCCGGATCCGGTTCACGGACGCAATTTGAATAAGCGAGAACGATACATCGCCGTCGCCCGCCTGAGAACGAACAACTCCGGTGTCCGGAGCAAGCACTTCAAGAAGGAACAACTTTATGAACTGCTCATCGACTTGAAGTTCTGGCTTGTCTTCTGCATCACGTTCCTGATTATGTGGGCAAACGGCCCGGCTTCTACCTTTATACCAACCATCATCCACGGCTTTGGCTTTGGCACGTTGACTTCTCTACTGTTGGTGATGCCCGCGGGGGCGATCATGTGAGTAATCCTGGAGTATATCACCAGTGTCGTAGCCCCTCACTAACCGTGGGTGTTTCCTCGAGATAGCGGTACCCTTCAGCTAGCAGCTTGTTATACTGCCTACAAGGTCCCGAATTCAAGGTCCTACCTAGTTGTCATCTGCGAATTGGGCACAATCTTGTCCTGCCTTCTCTTGTGGCTGCTTCCGACACAACAACTTGGAGGTCTCTTGTTTGCGTCATACATCCTAGCCGCCAACAGCGCCGGCTATGCCGTGCTTATGGGCATGCAGCTGGCCAACACGGCTGGGTATACAAAGCGATCGCTTGCCTCATCTAGCGTCTTTGTGGGCTACTCTGCTGGTAAGCAACGATGCCATCCCACTCGTATCTCCTTACTCCACAACCACTATAGCGATCATCATGTCTCCGTATACCTCAGCTAAGGACCCTTCACTGGGTGTAGGCAACGTCGTTGGGCCCCTCTTGTTCACAGCCACGGACGCACCAAGATATCCTCACGGATTTATCGCAGTCTTCGCCTCTGCCTGCGCCACAGTTGTTTTGGTAATTGTCTATCGCTTGTTCTGTGCGTGGGAGAACAAGAAGCGTGACGAGGCTGGAATCATGGAAGGTTATGAGCATGCCTACGACGACGATTTTACGGACCGCACGGTACGTCTTGTCCAACCGTGTGACTCTACTAATAGTGGCTAACCTATGACTTATAGAATAAGCAGTTCAGATACATCTACTAGAAGGTCTGGATTGTGATAGGGTTTTCCATCTTTCATCCCATTCTATGCCCTGTGTTTGGCAGGGCATTAGTGTCCCGGACTGCAATAGATAGTTGTTATTAAAAAGAGTAACAAAGAAGACCGCACCAACAATGACTTGCTACTGGCAATGGAGGTCGCTCACAGTGGACTCCCTAGACGTTTAAGCCCACTCACATTCCATATAGGATAGTATAATTACTACCTACTATTAATATTCTGAATAGAAGAGTTAATGCCAAGCTACCACTCCCTATGTGGCCGGGGCGAGAATTAGTGCGGCGATTAGGTGTTTATAGCGGTTGATGCTAGCTGGGGAGGCCTCGTAAACGGGCTAGGCAGTGGGTTAAAGTTATCGCAGGGCTTCCACATGGGCCTCTAGAAGCGTAGAAGGAGATAGGTATAGATAATAGTGGAAATAATTAAGTAATAGAAATATATTAGATGAAGTTAGCTAGATGATCTTACTATGTGATAGGTTACTATCTTAATTATTATTACTTATTAGTATGGTTCGTGGTTGCCCTATACACGCGGCTAGAATGGCTAGTCCTTATGGTTACATTCGCTCCCGCCTCGCCCCAGTTGAATTTAATGGCGATAAAGCTGAAACAGTAGCTAACGCATAATAATAGTGTGGTTAAAGGACGGATTCTACTAGATACACAGTCTTATTTTCACTGTATTATTGTACTTGAAAGAGGAGCAGAAAAGGGTGACGAGAGCAAGAGGCAGTCGAGACCGGATTTATCGGGCTGGCAGACTTTCCTGGGTAAAGCAGAATGTACTGTAGCTGAAATAGCAACGGTCAAGCGCTGACATAAGATGAATCGCCTCCTGCATCATCTAACGCCCATAAGGTGTCGAGAAGCTTGAGGAGTCTATCATTAACCTGCCACTGATATGGGAGGATGAGAGTAGGACACGGGCGCGGCCTACGTGCGTATCGCTGGGAGGACATCACGCGAAGGTCAACGACTGGCCTTTTTTCACGACAATTTATTTCCAGGGCATCAACGCGCGTTGTACGACGAGTGCATCTCGCCCCCTCCTGACACATGCCATTGTGCAGAAAATAGATGACAAGACCTCTTTCGAATTCGAGAGCCAGAGGTAAAAATCACCAGTCGATCGGGAAATTGTGGCATTTTGGTCGATGCCAACGGCACGCCATCTACCAACACATCCACAGGTTGCTCGCCTAAAAAACCAACACCATCGCACACGGGAACATGATACCCCACACACAATGTAAAGACAAGGAGAGCTTCCGGTCAGGTTTCAATTATGGGACTGTTTCATCGAAAAAGAAAAAGAGGGCAAGGGGGCTGGGTTCGTGCTTTCACGGCGAGAAGTGTACCAGTCTCCCTGGCGGTGGAGGAGGATGCCTACCCTACACTTATTACAGCTTTCCCGACCACGGCCTATCTCCCGCAAATGACCAAGAGAGAAACCTTCCTCGACATTTCCAACGGCTTTCCCGGTTGAAGCCACCCCGCTGTGTTGCGGGAATGCAATATCTTGTTCTAAGAGGCGCTGTAAAATGCGGTCAAGGAGCACATGTGAAGAACGGTCACGGATGCCCAAAGTGACAAGGCCGAGCGACGGGGGTGCATCTCCGACCTTGGGTCCTTTTCTTGTCTATGACGATTTTATGATAATAGAAGATGATAGAGATAATTATAGACTAGAGGTGAATCAAAAATAGAAAGATAAAAAGATAGTCTTCGTACAGCTCGGGGGTAACTTGTGGATATGTCCGCGGAACGGTGTCGGGATATCCCCACATCTGTCCGCGGATCGGCTTGCCGCCTTGGCCTTGATTCCGTTTCCACCACCACCAGCCCCCAAGCCGACGGCTTCGGTAATAATCCATCATGAAGTGAGCAGATCACAGCTCCGAAAGCCCACCCGCGAGAATCAACCATGGCGTACCTAGACGAGGGCAGGCCGACGTCGCCGCAGAGCTACGCGCGCCGCCCGCTCAGCTGCTCGACGTGCCGCGTCAAGAAGATCCGGTGCGACAAGCGCGTGCCGTGCTGCCACTGCGCCAAGGCAAACCTGCGCTGCACCTTCCCGGCCCAGCGCAAGCCGCGGGAACGCAAGCCGCACCTGAGGAACCGGTCGCCAGAGGCGCACGGCCAGGAGAAACAGCTGGCGGACCGGCTGCGCAGCCTGGAGGCCCAGGTGTCGTCGCTCCAGACCCAGCTGATGGATGCGAGGGCGCCGCCGCCACGGTACGAGGAGCTGGTGAAGCGGCGGTCGGCGGTGCATCCGCGGGCAGCGGTCTCGCACATCAAGTCGTCCTTTTGGGCGAGCATCAACTTCGAGGCTGGTCATCTCCTACAAGGCTTTGTGACAAGTCGCTAACTCTTAATCTCACGCCTAGCTGCAGCAGCAACTTGCGTCTCCGCGCTGCAAGAGCATGCAATTACAGTTCCAGTACAATACCGTGGTAGCGCCCGCGGCTCCTCTGCCAACTCAGCCCGACGTCTCGATGCTGCTGTTCAAATCCTTCCAAGGAGCGCGCCATCCTCTCCATCATCCGCCAGAGACACACATGATGCTCTTTTGGCACGTCTTCAAGGAGAACGTCGAGCCCATGGTCGGACTGCTGCACTGCCCGACCATGGCCAACCTGGTCGAGAGGGCGCTCTGGCACAGACACACGCTGTCCACAGCCGAGCACACGCTGCTCTTTTCCATGTATTACGTCTCAGCCGCAGCAATGGGCGAAGAAGCAGTACGTTAATATCCTCCTCCTCGCACACTGTCTAACTCTTTCGCTCCCAGATCATCCGCGAGTTCTCCGTCTCCAAGAGCGCCCTGCTCAGCCGCATGCGCGTCCTGGCCGAGCACGCCCTCGTGGCCGCCAAGTTCGCCAGCGCCGCCGACGTCACCGTCCTGCAGGCCGCCATGCTCTTCGTGCTCGTGCTGCGCAAGACGGGCGGTGCGCGCAGCGCCGGCAGCCTCGTCGGCGTCATCGTGCACCTCGCGCAGTGTCTGCGGCTGCACAAGGACGGCGCCGACCTGCACGACCTCACCCCGTTCGAGACGGAGATGCGCCGACGGCTGTTCTGGTCCGTCGTGGTGCTGGACCAGCGCTCCGCCGAGGACCTGGGCACCGACCCGCTGCTGCCCGAGACGACGTGGGACGCGCCGCTGCCACTCAACATCAACGATGAGGACATTTGCGAGGGCTCGCCGGTGCTGCCGGAGGAGCGCGCTGGCATGACCGACATGACCTTCTTCCTGATCCGTGTGCACACGACGCAGACGTCGGTCCGGGTGCGCCGGCTGGCCTCGGAGGAGGGCCAGACGCTGGAGAGCCTCGACGAGCTGTGCGAGGAGGCCTGGCGGGCGACGCACTCCACGCTGCGCCGCACCTTCGTGGACCCGAACCCGAGCCACGAGCTGGCGTGGGCCGCCGAGGCGATGACCTCGTGCATCGTCGCCAAGATGAAGCTCACCGACCAATGCTCCTTCTTCTACCCTCCTGGCACCGACGCGCACGACGAGGCGTCCAGTCGCCGCCGGTCGACCGCGCAGCTCGCCGCCGCGATCCGCGTGCTGGAGCAGAACCACGCGGCCAACGCGGACGCGCGCTGGTCGCGCTGGCGCTGGATCTTCGTCGCGTACGCGCGCTGCCACGGGTCCGCCGTGCTCCTGACGGAGATGCTGCGGCGGCCGTGGGCGCCGGTCAGCGAGCAAGGCTGGGCGGCGCTGCACGCCGTCCTGGGCGACTCGCAGCCCGGCGAGCTGGAGGACCAGCGGGGGATGATGCCGCTGCCGTTTGGGTTCGTTTATGAGCTGACGAGGCGGTACCGCGAGTCCGAGTACGAGCGGCTGCGCGGCGCGCCGGAGGAGGCGCGACGACTGCTGCTGCAGGAGGAGGAGGGGGGGAGCAAGGAGGATGGTAGTGGTGGTGGTAGTGGTGGTGGTGGTGGTGGGACTAGCGGCGCCGATCGCCCCGGCGTTTCGGCATCATCTCTGGAGCGCTGGCGGCGGGCGGCGGGGCTCGGGGATGTCTGCGTGGCGCCGCAGCCACGCGGGCTCATCGCGCCGGAGCCCCTGGACGATTATGGGGAACAACGCATCTCGGGTCTTGGAGAGGCGGTGGCGCTCTCGATGGCGCAGTCTGTGCCTGAGATGCCGTCGACGGCGGCAGCACCGGGCTTCGACATGGGCATCGAGGCGTGGCCGGTGGGGGAGATGATGCCGGTGGAATACATGGAGAGCATACTGGACGAGCTGTTCTAGAAGATTGTAGTATGGAGGATAGCGTAACGCAAGATGCAATATTCCAGTTCGCGATGGTACTCCCTATAACACTAGCAATTATGCAACCTACGATCCGCTCCTGCGTTTCCCATCTAGGCATCCCGCCCATAGAGTCCCGGTTGTGTTCCAAATCCCTGCTCGGTTGGGCATACTTCCAACTGCCAGTTTCTTATCCTTTCTCGCAAACAGCGTCGGCAACTACCTCGCCCAACCCAACCCCCCCCCCTCCCTGGCGGGGTCAATGCTACACAACCAACTTGTTCACAACCCTGCGCATTGCTCGTGTCTCATTGCCATGTTCACCGTACGATTGAAGCAAGGACACGTCCCTTGACATAATGACGCAGAAAACTCATCATCCAAGCCTTGACCGATACGACAACAGGGCGCCGCTGCTTCCGACCAGCAGGTTCGCCGATCTCAAACCGCTACTGGCCTTTCGCCGTTTCGGCCTCTTTTCTAGCTCGCCACTACCGGGCACGCTCGTCTGGCAACCCGGCGTCGTCGGCTTCCAGCCTATCCTCCTCGAAGTAACGTCTTTTTGTGCTTGTTTCGAACCGGTCTGCATGTGATGAATCCTCGGTGGAGATGTAGCCGCAACTGCACACATCGATGCAGCATGGCCGAGTATAAGAGCCGCAGCGCCTCCGCTACCGTTTTCATCCTCCTCACTCATCAGACACCTTTTCTTTCACAGAACAGTACTTCGCAGACATCTTCCCGCATCGCTTCCTAGACATGGCCAAGACCGCCAACGCCACCCCCTACGGCGGACCCTACGGCCGCCGCCTCTACGTCAATGTCGTCGACGAGACCGCCCGGGCCGAGCCGGACCGGCCCTGGGTCTACGCGCCGCGGTCCTCGGACGAGCGTGACGGCTTCCGCGCCATCACCTGGCGCCAGCACGCCAACGCCGTGAACCGCGCCGCCAACTGGCTCGTCCGGCGCCTCGGCAAGCCCGCGCCCAAGTCCTTCCCCAGCCTCGCCTACGTCGGGCCCAACGACGCCCGCTACCTCATCCTCTTCGCCGCCGGCACCAAAGCCGGCTACCAGGTATGTTGCGTGCTTATCCGATCTTACCATGACATTACTCTTTTTTGTGGTGCGCTTCCGTGGCTAACACGGGGCCGGCCCGCTCGTCTTAGATCATGTTCCCCTCCACGCGCAACAATACGGAGAGCCAGGTCTCGCTGCTGCGCGTGACCAAGTGCCAGAAGCTGCTGTACGGCAGCGAGTACGCCAAGAGGGTCCAGCCGTGGGTGCGGGAAGCGGGCATCGGCGCGCTGGAGATGCTGGGCCTCGAACAGCTACTCGACGATGCGCCAGAGCCGGTGCATCCCTACAACGAGACGTTCGAGTCGGCCGAGTTCGATCCCGTCACGATACTGCACACCAGTGGCAGCACGGGGACCCCCAAGCCCATCTACTGCAACCAGGGCCTCTTCTGCTCGACGGACAACTACCACAATTTCCCCGAGTATGAGGGCTTCCCCTTTGTCATGTCCGGCATGGCAACCTTGTCGAAAAACTCATACTGCCCGCGTAAGCCGTCTTCGTCCTCTTACCCTCGGACGAACCATCCACTAACACATCAAAGTGCCGCTGTTCCATGCCTTTGGCCTGTACTGTTTCATCAGCATCCCGACATTCTGGGGCAAGCCTATGACGCTCGGCATTGGCGACAAGCCTTTGACTGCCGAGAGTGTAGTCCGGGGCTATGAAGCGGCGGGATGCGATGCTCTGATTCTTCCGCCATCCATCGTGGAGGATATCTCCAAGCTCGACGGCGGCATTGAGAAGCTCAAGAAGCTGAGTTATGTTGCTTGCGGTGGAGGTAAGCGACTCCTGACCAGTCTGCGCCGAACAGCTCTCGCTAACGCCGCCTTGCAGGTGGCATATCGCCAGAAGTTGGCAACGATATTACCTCCAAAGGTGTCAGGCTCAACAATTGCATCTCCAGCACAGAGTGAGCCCAGCAACACGTCACCACGCTCGAACCTCGCTGACAATGACAGGTACGCCATGTACCCCACGTACTGGCAGACCGACTACAACAACTGGGACTGGTTCATCTTCGACAACAAGCAGTTCGGCTGCCGCTACGACCACGTCGACGACAACATCTACGAGCAGACCATCGTCCGCCACGAGCCCTTCCAGCCCATCTTCTACACCTTCCCCGACGCCACCGAGTACAAGACGGGCGACCTGTTCGAGAAGCACCCCACGCTGCCCGGCCACTGGCGCTCGCAGGGCCGCATGGACAACATCATCGTCTTCAGCAACGGCGAGAAGCTGAACCCCGTCACCCTCGAGGCCACCGTGACGCTGCACCCGGACGTGCGGCAGGCGCTCGTCGTCGGCCACGGCTACTTCCAGGCCGGCGTGATCCTGGAGCCTGCCGCCGCGCGAGGACCGCTGGACAACGCGCAAAAGGAGGCCTTCATCGCGTCGGTCTGGCCCGTCATCGAAAAGGCAAACGCGGCGACGGTGGAGCACGGTCGCGTGGCAAGGCATCTCGTCACGGTGTCCGAACCGAAGAAGCCGTTCCTCTTCTCAGCCAAGGGCTCCTTCCGACGCGGCGCGGCCATCAAAATGTACAAGCCGGAAATCGAGGCTCTGTTCTCGGCGCAAGAGGTGATTGAACCGGCGCAGCTTGACACCGCCACCCGAGAGGGCTTGGCCGCGGGCATTCGGTCCCTTTTCAGCGGAGCTACTCCGGAGGGTGCCATGGACGACGAGGACGACTTTTTCCTACAGGGTATCGATTCTCTCCAGGTCATCAACCTTGCCAAGAGAATCACGGCGGGCTTGAGGGTCTCCGGTGTCGCCGAGGATGTGGCCGTTCTGGCGCCGCGTGACGTTTATGCGCAGAGCACCGTCACCAAATTGACCAATCTTCTGTTTGGCCGCATTCATGGAACACAGAGCAACGGCGTGCAGAGTCAGGCCGAAATCTTGCAGGCTCTGGTGGACAAGTACAGCGCTGGGCTGGCTAAACGCAGCGATCGCCCTCCTGCCAAGTCGACAGGCAAGACTGTGCTGCTGACCGGATCAACCGGCAGTCTCGGCTCCTACTTTCTTCATTTTTTGATCCACGATCCAGATGTCGCTAAGATTGTCTGCTTGAATCGGTCCGAGGGTGGCGGCCGTGCCAAGCAGCTCAGCGCGCAGAGGCAACGCGGCTTATCAACCGAATTTGAGAAGGTCGTATTCCTCCATGCCGATCTCTCCCGATCCGACTTGGCACTCGAGAAGGACCATCTCCTGGAGCTCGAGAGGTCCGTTGACTGCATCATCCACAACGCTTGGCCGGTCAACTTCAACATTTCAGTACAGTCGTTCGAAGGCCACATTCGCGGCGTGCGCCACTTGATCGACTTGGTGCAGAAGGCTGCCGTCAACGCCTCAATCATATTCATCTCCTCCATCGGAACCGTCGACCAGTGGTCCGACCCGTCGCCGATTCCAGAGACCAACCTGACGGACTTGAATCTCGCGTCGATGGGCTACGGCCAGTCAAAGCAGGTCGGCAGCATGGTACTGGACACCGTCGCCAAGGTTGCCGGCATCCCTGCCGCGGTTGTCCGCCTAGGGCAGGTCGCAGGCCCGACGACGCAGCAGGGCTCCTGGAATGCGCAGGAGTGGCTGCCGACGATCATCCAGTCCTCTGCGCACCTGGGCCTTCTGCCCGACAGCCTGGGCAGCATGACGGCCGTCGACTGGGTGCCGGTCGACAAGGTGGCGCGCACCATCCTCGACATGGCAACCACGACATCCCAGGCTGCAGACTTTAGCAGCGGCGCCAAATTCTTCAACCTAGTCAACCCAAGGCGGACGCCCTGGTCGACCATCGCGCCCGCCGTGGTGAGCTTCTACCAGCAGAGAGGCAAGCAGCTGCAGTTGGTGAGCTTTGCGGACTGGGTCAAGGCGGTCGAGACGGCTCCAGCCTCACCAAGACTCTCGGCGATCAAACTCCTCGACACGTACAAGGCTCTGTCCGGAGCGGCAGAGAATGGCGCTCATCCAGGATTTGCGACGGAAAAGTCGCAGCAGGCGAGCAAGACATTGGCGACGATGGAAGCAGTGACGCCAGGGCTAATGGCTCTGTGGTGCCAGCAGTGGAACTTTGGTGCATGAATTTTCGACCGGGGGGGCTTTTTTTGTCGTCAGCTTATTAGTATCGCAATATAGAAATAGACTTTATACAATTAGCATTCCAGCATGCTTTCGTGATGGATGAGGAGACACTTGCGGGGTCGAAGGCATCAGCGGGCTTGGCATAAGGAGAGGCTGGTTACTACTCACGAGTTTGTCGGCTATGTCTTTGGGAGATGGCTGTTCAATTGACCCATGTCGTCGCCTAGGTTCGTCTCAACAATCACAAACTTGGCGGTTGGTGCCTTTTTACTGGGGAGGGTGCTGAAGAAGTGCATGCTTCAGGGTGAAGCTTCACCGGCCAAGGCGTCTGACTAATCACGCCTTGCAGGTGTCTCAGCAACCACTCTTTTGCCGAGTTAATCAGTAGAAAAGCTGTCTAGAAATGTTTGAAGCTTTGGTACTACTGTGCCTAGTCGGGTCATTTTGCCCAAAGCTGTATGGTCTCTGGATGGTACGCGAGAAATATCATTGGTGCGAGGACTGACCTGGCGCCCTCCTGTTGTTGGTCCAATACGGGACCGCCCCGCGCCATCAGCGCAACAGAACTTTCAATGCAGTTGTAGATGGCATTCTATTTTTGCAGCTTTGTCCGAGTCAATCTGCTCAGTATAATTCAACGTTGTCATCCGACGCCAGGATGTTTGGTAGTCATTCACATATGGCTCCAGGGTACCACGTCTTTGTAGTCCATGCGGCAGCGGAGACGGTCGTCAATGCACCGTTGAGCGAGTGCCAGTTTTCGTCTGACTCGGATGGGAATCAGGTACGGGAGAGCTCCATGCCGTTGTTTTCTTTTATTTTTTGTGGTGCTCATCTGCCTAACATTATGCAGATCGGGAAAGTGCCGACGAGGTCTTCTGCGCCCATGCAAGGCTCAGATGAAGATTGCGGGAATCCGTAAAGAAGGTCGGCGATAATGAATAAGCCGCATGGAGCAAGAGATGATCAGTAGCGAGATTTCGGGTCGTATCCTCCAGTTGCTTGGTAAGTAAGATGTTGCTCCGCCTCCGTGATTGCACGATTCTATAGCCACGTCGGTATTAACTAGCTAGTTATACGTCTAGAACTTGAGTCGAAATTTTGGTAGAATTATTCGGCGGGCTTTAAAAAGCACGGAGCACAGATCCGCAAAGCTAGCATCGCCGTTCCTCGATAGCATTCGAGAGTACGGACGATGGGCCGTCTCTTGATCTGCACCACCCACTCCCAAGATTAGCATGACGTGTTTTGGTCCGCAAGGGAGATTTTGGCAACCAGCAGCATTGCAATAGTTGGTTGCTGACAGGAGTCGATTTTGGCCTCCCTTTTGCTCAACGAGTCATTGTGGTGGTTTGCCCTATAACACCAGGCACTATTACTCCGTTCCTGGCCTGCTTCTTGGAAACCCTTGGAATCAGGGTTTGGCGTGGCCGCACGAGATTTCGGTCGGCCATCCCATTGGGGCTCTGGCAATGCGAACCACGGCGCGAAGGCAATGACAAAATGTCCTAGGCAGCAATGCCGCCTTTTATATATACATATATATATATATATATATATGTATGTATTTTGATTAATTTATTTTCGCGACGGTTTTTGGTGGTGCCACCATATCCGGAATTGGCTTGGAAGGAGACCGACGATTCGACAGACTTGCCAGAAAAAACGTGGCTTGCAAATAGTTTGCAGGGGCTAATGCAGGGGAAATTACGCACGCTTTTCATCTATTCGTAAGGCTCGGGGAGCTTGGAGATGGAAGAGCAGCCAGTATGATAGCGTTACGGCTCAGTCGGAGCGGGGGTTCTCTTCTGTCTCACTTGGCTTTCCTGATTTAGTATCTAGGCGAAACACCACGAGTTTGAATGTACGATCCTAGCTGTGAGCATCTTTGCGCCCGATACAAGCTTGATAAGCCGTTGGCCTTTTTTTTTTTTTTTTTTTTTTTTCCCTGTCAATTTCAGGTGGTTATTAGTGTCACCTCTGTGCGTGAGCACGCCTTTTTTTTTTTTTTTTTTTTTTTTTTCCCTGTCAATTTCAGGTGGTTATTAGTGTCACCTCTGTGCGTGAGCACGTTTCTCCCACTCATAGCAGCTCATCTTCGAAGGAAGGCCTCGCTTCGCGCGAAGGATTTTTATTACAAATTTCAACTATGACACAGGGTACCACTGCACATATCCCGCGTCGAGCAAGCCCTTTTCTGCCAGCATTGACGGACCCCGGTCGCATTGCGTTGTCCTTAGCGTTATCATCGTTTCTGCTCACAGCCTTGCTTGATAACCATTCTCTCATATACAGTCACACTGCATCTCCACATTCTCCTCCTTGCCCTCGCCTTGAATGGTCTGCCAAACCTGTCGTGGAACTTTTCCACGGGCCCTCCCTGCTTAGCTCGGTATGACCGGACACGTTGTGACCGGGGGCCCAACCAGCCCAGCAAATCAGCAGTCAGTGGCTCGGCTGTCCCTTTTTGACGTGAACCACCCCCTGCCAGTTGACAAGCTGAACCGCCTCGAAGTTCTAGACGGCTGGTGGGCGCATCAACAGCCCAATTTACCCGCAAGTCCCGCATGAATGGGGACATCAGATGGCAGAGGAGTGATGAGGCCCCCCAAGCCCGAGCCTGACCTGAACGGCCCTTTTCTGACTCGCTGGGTGTTGCCCTCGAAAGGAGAGGCGAGGCGCTTATAATGGGACGAGGCGCCATGCTCGTCTTGAGAGCCTTCTTTTCCCGCAAGATTTCTTCGCCTGCTCGTCTTTCCGTCTTTTAGAGCATCTTGAAGCTCGTCCAGTGACGTATCCGCACGTCAACCACATTCGTTTTTTAATACTACTGTAATTTACAGTCCACACTCTTTTCACGAGCAACATGGGCCCTCTTGCCACCTCTCTGGCCGTGCTGTTGGCCGGAGCCAGCACGGCTTCCGGTGCCGTCTTCTCCCTCAAGGAGACTTATGATTCGACCAACTTCTTCGACAAGTTTGACTTCTTCGAGGTATGAGATGGCTGTTTCTTGGACTCGGCATTGTGGCCGCGGCATGCTGACATGGATTTTAGAGCAAGTTTGGCACGGGCAAGCCTGAGGAGCAGGATCCTAGCCACGGCTTCGTCAACTACAAGAACCGCGATGCCGCCTTTGCCAGCGGTCTGGTCAAGTATGAGGGCAAGGAGATGTACATCGGCGTCGACTCTACCAACACGTGGTGGGATCCCGATGGCCGCCCCAGTGTCCGTCTCGAGTCCAAGAACGAGTACACCAAGGGTCTTTTCATCGCCCGTTTCAGCCACCTGCCCAAGCTTACCTGTGGTGCCTGGCCTGCATTGTGAGTTGTCCAACCGCATCCGCTTGATCTTCGTTCAAAGCATGCTAAGTTTGCTCTAGCTGGACGTACAGCCAGTCCGGCGCGTGGCCCAACGGCGGCGAGATCGACATTCTTGAGAACTGGAACCTGGACACGATGAACCACCCTACCTTCCACACTGGCGACGAGTCCTCAGTCGGTCGCTGCTCCGTCAACACGGCCGGCATGAGCGGCACTGTGATGCGCGCCGACTGCTCCCACGACCCGACCAACTCTGGCTGCAACGTCATCGACACCAAGGGCCCCTGGGCGACTCCCGACGGCGGCGTCTGTAAGTATTACTCATGCCCAACCTAGAAAGTGAAGCTACAGCTGACATGACAACCCTTGACCAGTCGCCATGGAGTGGACCGACAGCTACATCCGCATCTTCACCTGGTCCCACGCCAACGCGCCCAGCAACATCGACTCCAAGGAGCCTGACACGTCCAAATGGGGCCTGCCCGTGACCGAGGTCCGCGACGGCCTCTGCAACATCAAGCGCCAGTTCTCGCCCCAGAAGATGGTTCTCAACATTGACTTTTGCGGCGACGCCGCCGGCAACCCGTTCCTCTGGAACCAGCAGTGCCTGGCTGCCACGGGTGAGAAGGAGTGCTACGAGTACGTCCGCAAGAACCCGGGCCAGTTCAAGGACGTCTACTACAAGGTCCAGGACATTCGCTACTTCGAGGAGACTGCCCCCAAGCCTCCCTCGTCGTCGACCTCGACTACTTCCACCTCGACTACCACGACGTCTTCTTCGACCTCGACCACCTCCAGCATTGCCACTACCAGCTCTACCAGCAGCAGCATCACCTCGTCCGCCAACTCGACTGTGACTTCCTCCAGCTCCAGCGCCGTCGGTACCTCCTCGTCTTCCGTCATCACCACCGGCAACGCCACCAGCAGCAGCAGCAGCCTGACCAGGTCCTCGTCCTTGTCCTTCACCTCCTGGGCCAACTCCACCGTGACCACCCGCTCTTCCACGAGCACTGCCCTCCCCGGCTCGGGCTCCTCCTCCGTGACTTCTTCCGCCTCTGGCTCTTCCGGTGCTCCCGTCATCACGGGTTCCTCTGCCCTCTCCACCCCCGCCGTGACCTCCTCGCAGGAGTGGACGACCTCGACCGTCTACACTACCACGACTTACACCATCACCAGCTGCGCTCCCACCATCACCAACTGCCCCGGCGTTGGCGCTGTCGTGACCGAGACCATTCCCCTGTACACCACCGTCTGCCCGGTCACCCCGACCGCCGTTCCCCAGGCCTCGTCGGCGCCCGCGGGCGGCATTGTCCCCGGCGAGCAGCAGCCCGCGACGTCCACCACCAAGATCACCAAGGTGTACACCATCACCAGCTGCGCGCCTACCGTGACCAACTGCCCGGTCGGCAAGGTCACCACCGAGGTCATCACCAGCACCGTCCGCCCGGGTGGTGACAGCAACACTGGCAAGCCTGGTGACAACACCGGCAAGCCTGGTGACAACACCGGCAAGCCTGGCGACAACACTGGCAAGCCTGGTGACAACACTGGTAAGCCTGGTGACAATACCGGCAAGCCTGGTGACAACACTGGCAAGCCTGGTGACAACACTGGTAAGCCTGGCGACAACACCGGCAAGCCTGGTGACAACACCGGCAAGCCTGGCGACAACACTGGTAAGCCTGGTGACAACACCGGCAAGCCTGGCGACAACACTGGTAAGCCTGGTGACAACACCGGCAAGCCTGGCGACAACACTGGTAAGCCTGGTGACAACACCGGCAAGCCTGGCGACAACACTGGTAAGCCTGGTGACAACACCGGCAAGCCTGGCGACAACACTGGTAAGCCTGGTGACAACACCGGCAAGCCTGGCGACAACACTGGTAAGCCTGGTGACAACACTGGTAAGCCTGGTGACAACACTGGCAAGCCTGGTGACAACACCGGCAAGCCCGGCGACAAGCCCGCCGGTTCCGAGCAGCAGCCCAAGGGCGGCGTCGTCGCTCCCTCCTCGGTCCCCAAGCCCGCCAGCAGCTTCGACCTCGCCCCTCCCGCCGGCTCCCCCACCGGCGCCGCCCCCGGCGCCAACAAGCCCGCCAACACCATCGAACTTACCCTGCCCACCGGCGGCTCCAACGGCGCCGCGCCCTCCGGCAGACCCGTCGGCGGTTCTCCCACGGGAGTTCCCGTCGTCACGGGCCGGGCCGCCCCGGGCAAGGCCGTGTCCACGGTCGCCCTGGCCGCGGGCGTGCTTGCCGCTGCGCTGTTCCTGTAAAGTGTCGCGGGATGGAAAACTTTTTGCTGTTTGATGTAATGGGCGGGGGGGCATTTTTCTCTTCACTAATTTTTTATTACACTTTGATGAGCTAAATAGAGACAGTGCCAAAGCAGACCTTGTAATGGAGTCTCATAGATTAATTCACTGGTTATGACAATTGTTGCGGAATGTCTAGATGGGCAGAGCTGTACGCCCAACTTCAGAAAGTGACTTGTTTCCAAGAACAAGCGATTCACTCTAGATTCATACGTAACCAATCGGACAGGGGAAGAGGCCCCCAGTACCTAAGCGCACAGCAACTCGCTATTTACATGACTGCATTATTACTCTACTGGAGATGCATCCACCCTCCTAGCGATGCGGTATTAGATCCAATCCACGCAAAATACCAGCTTCTATCCCCCCCAACAGTCCAAGGGATCCTCGCCATCTCTCCTCTAGCCGCGGACCTTGAACGGGTGCGCCTCCGTGTTGAACACGAACTGGTTCGCGCCGTCACCCTTGACCTGCACCGGCGTATCATCCGCAAAGATGAGGTACGCATACTTCAACGTCTCCGCCAGGAAGAACGACTGCTGCAAGTCATCGAATCCACCCCCGTCCTCCCTCCGCACGTCCCGCAGGCCCGAGAACCCGCTGCCCACGCGGCACCGCTTCGCGATCGCGCTGAAGCCGCTCCACGCGAGGTCCTGGTACTTCTTGTCGCCGGTGGCGCGGTACGCGTAGTACAGCGACTCCATCGTCTCCGGGCGCAGGATGTACGCGCCGCCGTCGACCCAGAAGCCGGCCTTGGCGTAGAAGGAGGCCTGGTCGGCGGGCGGCTGCTGCGTGCTGGTGTTGGCGGCGGTGTCGACCCAGCGGAAGGTCTCCGGGCCGATGCCGCTGGCGGTGGCTGTGTAGGTGGCAAAGTACGACTCGGCGAGGGCGAGGCCGAACTGGGTGTACTTGTCCTCCTTGAGGACGGTGCCGGCGAGGATGAAGTTGCCGCCGGCGAAGCTGGTCACTGTCCCAGATGTTAGCATCATACATGGGGGGCCCTTTCCCCCCCCCCCCCCCTCCCCCCCTTCTTCTTGTTGCTTGGAGATGGCATGGCAGGAGATTACTTACAGTGGCCGGTGACGGGCTCCGTGTTCTGGCCGTTGAACTGCTTCAGGAAGGTGAGGTCCTTGCGGGATGTCGGGTTTGACGCGAGGTGCTCCATGGTGGAATCCGCCGCTGCGACCCAGCGATCGCGATATTGGCCGTAGCTCTTGGGATCGTAGACGTACATCTTGATGAGGTACTCATAAAAGCTGTCAGCGCCGCCGGACCATCCGCCGGCGCTGTTGAGGAAGGTGCCGTTGGTGGTGCTGATGTCGGTGCCCACCAGACCCGGCCAAGCCTCCGGGCTGCCCTTCGGGGCGAGCAGGTGCGCCTCGCACTTGGCGGCCAGCTGGGCGTACTTGGGGTTGCCGGTGAGGTCGCTGAGACGCGTCCACTCGAGGATCAGGGTGCCGACCTCGGCGAGGTTGCTGCTGGCGGCGCCGCTGATCTTGCGGGACGGGTTGAGGACCAGGTAGCCGTCGGCGATGCCGCTGGGGGTGTCGAAGGCGATGCTGAGGGTGTCGGCGAGGCTGGCGGCCTGGGTCAGCAGGGCGTCGACCTTTTTGGGGTCGTTGGCCAGACGCTTGTAGGGGCCCTTGAGCAGGTCGTAGGCTGGGAGACTGTCAGCGCGGGGTGGTCTGTACCGCTGAGCAGACCGCCGATGTAGCGGATGGTGGTCTCAAAGAGCGAGATGGTCTCGCCCACCTTGCGCGTGGTGGTAAAGTCGACGGTGGGAATGAAGTCGAGGATGGTGTTGACAATGTCCTTGTCGTTCATGACAATGGCGGTGTCGAGGCCGTCGATTGGGGTGAGACCCCATTGAGCGCTGCATTAGTGGAAAAGATGATGTTGTTAGTGACGAGGAATTATACCGAGGGGTTCTCGGATCATTCAAAGGCGACGAGTTCGCTCGTACCGGTCATCCACGTAGGTGTTGCTGATGGGGAGAAGCTCATCGTGAGGCCAGGCATATTTATAGTAGCCCGCCCAGGCCGTCTTGTAAGCAGCGCGGACGGCGCCGGCACGGGCATGATCTGCAGTGGGAGTCGGAGTTCGAATCTCGCTGGCAGGCAGGGCGAGTGCCTGTCGGACGAGAGCGGCGAGAAGATACACACCAAAGGTCTTCATGATGAGGCGATGCAATGTCAGCCAGTCTACTGCGTGAGGGAGGCGGGGGTTAGAGAGCAAAAGGGTCATCATACCAGCGGTGCGGGCAGCTGGCATTTTATATACAAATGTCGCAGCTACTGCAACCTCAAGCTTACTGACCATGCTTGTCATGCTACTACCATCCTTCGCGTACCTTTGTCTTAACGTTACCCCGCATGAGACAAAAAAAGGCTGGTAGTAACGGTGACATTGTCTCTTCATTTGGAGAAGGATCTTGGTGATGGAAATGCGGCGCCACCAAGCCACAAGTGGCTAGTTGGGCGTCGATCTAGGCGTAGATCCCGTCAGTTCAGGGGAGATGCCGTCTGGGAATTGCCTGGAAGGGTGTTTTGTTATTTGAAAAGACTAACGTTAAATATAAAGCAGCAAAGTTTCTCCATCCATCTCATCCGGCCCTGTTCTATCGGCCCTTCCCCGCGAACCCGGCATCTCAGCCCCGACCCGACTGCCTCACCCGTCTACACCGAGACAATCATCACCGCCGGTTACCAGCTTCAATTGCGAATGCTGGGTACACAAGCTAGCACAGGTACAGCCAGGCCAAGACCTGCTAGAGACGGTCAAGTCTGGCTTCACCTCGGCCCTATTTCTATCGGGCCTTCCCGCCATCCCCAGCATTCCGCACCGCAATCCCGGCAGCCTTGCCCGTACAACTTGTAAGCGAAAGCCACTGCAATGTGCCGTCGGTCTGTCTGCGCCTAGCAATATCTAGCTCCAAAAAATCATGGCCGCTATCCCCACCCGGGAAGACAAAGTGCCGAGAAGCGTGGCTCGCTGAACGAAGGATGAGATGATGGTATTAATAATGGCAGCTACGACGGTCTGTTGATATTGCTCGTACTATTGGCATCTGCCTGCAAATTCAACAACTTGAGAAACATGTTCCCTCACCGGTTTCCAGCATCTATCCCTGGTCTGCGGAGCGATGAACCCATCATCACTTGGGATAGATAGAAAATGGATGGCCTTCCCTTTTCAATGGCTGGTGAACCCTCAGTCAGGTGAGGCGGCCGTCTACATATTGCATTAGTGCTGCTACTTGACCCTGCGGGCTATGTGACTGTCGCACACTGTGCAGCGGGGAAGCCCCGGTTGGCGATCCGGCACCGAAGGATGGTCACGACAGTCATTATCTTGATCCACCACGTCGGACCGGTCAACAAAACACCTCATGGCATCCTGCTGCCGGTTTATTCAACAAGCCCCTTTGCGTAGTTTTTTTTGCCGGCAGTTGCTCCTCATATCTTGATTGGCTTGATCCGGGTGCCGATCCATTACCTCGTGAATGCTGCGTTACCCTGTAGATTGCGCATGTCTGAGCATGTTGAATATCGATGGCAACCTCTTCCTTGTAGCTAGCGGTGGTTTTAAGCGAAGAAATAAAACACGCATATTTTCTCGTCGTCAATTTGGCGAGTCATGAGACGTAGTACAGCCACCGGCACATAGTTCGCACCATGTGAACCCAGGCAAGCTATCCATGCAACTAGCGAGGTCAAGACCAACAGCCCTTGCTTGGTAGATTTCACCTCACATCTCTGTGGCTGTAGACGAGTAATCAGCATTTGCTAGTCAATGCAGACTTTGACCAAGCAAACTCACTCGAGGGCACGCTACCCTTTTACAGATAGTGTCGCCCGGGAAAGGGACCAATGAATCATCAAGTCCCTTGCTGTGCAACAACACGAGAGCGAGAGCTGAAAGGCGTGATTGGAAATAACTACCACGACATGTCCAGCTGTGTAAACAAAACAATCTACCGCGTTCCTCATACTCTTTCTCTTTCGTCCCTTCGTCCAGCCCGAACCTTCCTCTCTGTATCACCAGCCTCTGCCTGCTCTTCCTCGCACAAACCGCCACCTTCATATATCGCCGTAAGCACCACAATGGCACCATTAAGGCCTCACTCGCCCTCCTCTCCCTCGCGGGCCTCGTCGCCAGCCAGTGCGCCAGCGATCCTCCCCCGCTTCCCCCCCCCCCCCCCCCTGCTGCGTACGTTGCTGCCCATGACCACGACCGACAACTTCCGCGGGGGGCATCCTCGATCCTGGAGCTATACCAAGCTAACACTCGCGCAGGACACCTGACTCGTCGGCACCATCCAGCCGACGGGCTGCCAGCTCATCGACCTGGCCTGCATGTGCAGCGAGAAGCACCGGGCGACGGTGTGGAAGACGGCCAGCCCGTGCTTGGAGAAGCACTGCACCGCGTTCGGCGATGCAGAAGATGCTGGCCCAGTCCCGCGCCCGCCACGCTCCGGCGGCGGCGGCGGCGGCTTGGGACTAGGAAGGGCCGCTGATGAGCTAGCTGGTCTGTCGAGAATGGGCTGTCGGCCGGGCTATTACTACTCGTCACGGGGCACTACGACCAACACACTAGGGCCAGCACCAGCCCCCTCTGCTGCTGTCATCACTCTCTCTCTCCGGCTTAGCAGAAGGATATTGATAGCTGAAAATAATAGTATGTTCTAAGTTGTCCTTGTATAAAACACAGCCTTCGTTTTAATAATCTAGCCCTTTGCATCGTGTCCTTGTGTAAACCACCGCCTTCGTTCTCGCCATTAACGTCGCAAAGCACGATGAAGGCCGCTCTTGTCCTCCTCTCCCTCTTCGGCCTCCTCGCCGCCGGCCTCCGAACCCCCCCGCCACGCTCCCCATCTCCGCTCTCCCTTCCAGCCCGAAGAACAGAGACAGTGTCTGCCTCTATCAGCATCCCATCCCCCGCTCCCAATACCAAGCTAATTCCCTCCTCTCCTCCTGCCATAGAGGAATTGCATCTTTCGGGGCTATAGAAGGCGGACGTGCTGCCTGATGCCCGAGATGAGCTGCTTCTGCGACAAGGCCAACATCCTCAAGGCCTGGGAGCTCATCCGCCACTGCATCTGGTGGAAATGCCCCGGCTACAAGCTGGCCTGGGCCGAGGCGGGCATCGTCTCCTTTTGCAAGGAGGCCCCCGTCTTCACCGGACCATCCAACTGCACCGGGTGGAACAGGACCAGCCGCAAGATCATCACACAACCCCACGAGTCGCGTCCTACCGTTGTCGATTAGTCGTTTCTGCCTGGCGCCCAAGCTAGGGCTTTGCATGGTCGAAACGCAAATATCACACTTTTTTTCCCCCTAATCCTTATCCTCGCACAAAACTGCTGCCGCTTTGTTTTCCTTTGTCAACGCCATATAGAACGCACGATGAAGGCTGCCGTGGTCCTCGTCTCCGTCGTCGGCCTCGTCGCCGCCATCATCACCCCTCCCTGGGTCCCTGGGTGCTCCGTACGTCTTGCCAGAAAACACCACCGAGGTTTCTCATCCACCTTTCTCAACATGCCCATCTCCTCCCCTGCCGGACCATGACCAAGCTGACCTTGCCACTCCCCCTCCTCCCAGCGTCCGTGCCTCGGGAAGCCCATCGACAACTCGGGTTGCCGGACCACGGACATGCGGTGCCTCTGCCAGGACTTTGTGATTGACAAGATCGTCAACCAGGCCTGGCCCTGCATCGCCGGCAAGTGCGGCATCTTCGACCAGGTCCAGGTGCACAGGAAGCTGCGCTTCCACTTCTGCAGGTGGCCGAACATGGTGGAGCCCCCGGGGGAGAGGCCGCCGCCCACCAATGTCAAGCAGCCGCCGAAGAGGCCGAAGCCGGTACCTTTGCCGTGGAAGATCCGACAAAAGCCCTCCAAGACCCAGTCGACGCCGATACCCACGCCGACGCCATCAGCCGGCGGTCGTGGTGTCGACGATGAGGCTGCGCTGGACGCTGGAAGTGACGAAGTTGCGGTGGACGGCGGTGAACTTGACAACGTTGCGCCGGACGCTTGAATTGACGGGGTTACGATGGACGCTGGAGTCGAATAGATTAACGATACCAGGAACTTCATTTTGCTTTCTCGTACGAACACGTGTGATGTATATGAGAAGTGATGATGTTATTAAACCGCACCGCTCTTCGAAACCAACGCTTGTTATCATATACTTGCTCTATCAAAATACCATACCCCCCGTGCATGGCCATCTGCATGTATCTACCCATCTATATGAACCCAGATCCCTTTCCTCTAATACCCGCTCTGCGTGCACAGTTTCTGAAAAGCCACTGCCAGCCTCACGCTGCCCACATCGACAACCCTATAAAACAGATCCGCCACGCCCAGCGACACGGCAAAGTTGACCGCCGTCGCCAGCACCATCCCGGCCGCCCAGCGCGCCTCCGTGCCCTCCGGCCCGACGCCGCCCGTGGCCGCCAGCACCGCCGGCGTCACCACATACCCGACCGCGTGCAGCACCGGCCCGTGCACCACGTACAGCGCGTAGCTGACCTTGCCCAGGTACTGCGCCGCCGGCGCCAGGAACGGCCGCTGCAGCGCCGTCGGGCTGCTCCCCGCCGCGACCAGGAAGAGCGTCGCGCCCACGCCGTGCACGTACCGCTTCGGGTCGTCCGTCCACGCGGGGACCAGCCACCGCGCGACCGGCGCGAAGCCGGGCGTCTCCGCGCCGTGGTTCGGCGGGAACGACATCAAGTACAGCCCGGCAATCGCCAGCAGCGCCACCCCGAGGGCACGCGTCGGCCGCCGCCGCCGCCCCCACCGCCGCCCCCGGGGGTGTTGGTCGTCGTCGAGGCCAAGGCCCAGGGTCGGTGTCGCGGCTTCCTTGCGCATCAGATCCAGCTCCGCCAGCACCGCGCCGGTCAGGAACAGCGCCACCTCCCACCGATCGCAGCGCGCCATGAACAGCGTCACCCCCGCCAGCAGCGCCATCCGCGCGCCCACCCGACAACACGCGACCCCGGCCAGCGCCAGCGACACCACCAGCGACGCGCGAAACTCGAGCGTCACCGTCCACAGGTGCGGGTCGTAGTGCGTCCAGAACGGCTGCCGCCAGGGGTTGCACAGCTGCCACGCCTGCGCCCGCCAGTCCGCCAGCGTCCCCGCCAGCGTCTCCTGCCGCCCCGGGTGGAAGTCCGGCCAGTAGAACACGCCTTCGGGGTTGGCGTCCAGGTTGGCGCGGGCGGGCTCAAAGGCGCCTGCGTAGGTGAGGAGGGCGGTGGTGAGCATGGCGGCGAGGGCGGGGAGGTAGAGTCGGGGCGCGCGGCGGAGGAGGCCGCCGGCGACGGCGGGGACGAGCTCCGCGTGGCGGCCGGCGCGGATGAGGCGCAGCGGCTTAGCGGCGTTGACGTAGCCGCCGATGAGGAAGAAGAGCCCGACCATGGCGTGGCCGGCGTGGACGATGCGTAGGAAGGGGAGCTGGAGGATGTGTCGGTTGCGTGGCGGCTCTTCGTAGCCGTAGCCCTCGTCGACGGCGCTCGTGTGTGCCCAGGTGGCGTGGAAGATGAAGACAATGACGGCGGCGACGCCCCGGATGCCGGATAGGTAGGCCGTGGGGGAGTGGCCGCCCCGGGAGGGTTTGCCGGCGGCGTGGTGGTGTTGGTGGTGATGGTTGGGTATCCGGCTCGGTGATGCGGAGCGCGGCGAGGTGGCGGCGCTCCCGCTGGACCGGATGCTCCGGGAGACCGAGGCGGCCCGGTTTCCGAGGTAGCGGCCGCACATCACCGCCGTGTCGTATAGGCTGCGCGGCTGCTCCGTCGCCAGCGGCAGCAAGTCGTGCTTTTCGTTTGACAACTCCATCGTTTGTGGTCGTGTGTGTCCGAAGAGGGCTGCCGAAGCCGGTGCCGAGAAGTGCAGACGCAGAAGAAAAAAAAACAAGGGAAAAGAACAGGAAAGAAAAGATGAATATAAAAAGACAGGAAAAGGGTCTAGAAGGAGTGACTAGAGTTGAATCTCAACAAAAGAGAGCTCGGACACGGCCGCTGTCAGCGCATGAGGGTAAATGACGTCGCGGCCGTTTCGACGTGCTCAAAGTGGCATGAGGACGAGGATGAGGTCGGGCCGGCTGCTCTTGGATCCCAGCAATTACGGACGGTCCGTGTTTCGTCCGGCAAGGAGACCCGAAACACCGACCTCGAGTAGGATTTCCTTAATAATGCCGAAGATGGATAGGAAAAGGTTTTGCAGGAAAAAGGAACGACAGAAATGAATGAAGTTGCGGGAGAGAGATGGAAGAGGAGATCTGGCTAGGGGTGGACATGTTCTCCATTTGACAATTGCCCCCCTGGTAGCATGTTCAATCTGCGAACATTCTGCTACCAAGCCTGCGAGGCCCATGTCCTTCCCCCTTGAGCATTAATTAGTTAGCTGGCATGAGTTGGCATCTCAAGCGAAGCTTGGCAACAGCGTGTGGACAGCGGCGGATGCAGGACCCTCTTGGCTTCCTCAGCTCGGCGTTCCGCTGGTGGAGAAGGGGTTTTTTCTCTATTCAGTTGTGATGTTCGCACAATGTCAGCAAAAGTAAGCAAAAACCTAGAACAACCTGAAAGTTAATATGCTGCACGGCCGCCCCCCCTTTGTCGATCGATCCAAGCGTTGCGTGGCAGTGTTGACTGCTGTTGTCCGGGTCCAAGACAAAAAAAACATGGGACCAGCGTCACCTGGAACTTGGCATGCAAGTGTGTCTGCAAGGGGTTCTTTTGATGGAGATTCCATAAAAAAAAGCCACTTCGCGAACGGAGCCGCAAAAGCTTAGCCGTCGACTCTTTGGTGAGGGATCAGCGGCCCGAGGTACAACGCACATGTGTTCTAGGGCAAAGCTGACCTGGAAAAAGGAGGGCGCTAAAGAACACGATGTCGATGGCAATAACGAGGGGACAAGGAGCCATGTCAATTTAGGCAATGATTGCTATCGTGAATTGACAGGCACGAGGTTGCTGCGTGTCGCATATCTTGACTCGGCCCGGTCCCCTCCTCTCTCGACTCGTGTACCGCCAAGACCCCTGACAACAACAACAACTGCTTGGGGATTTTTCTCAAATGTTGACGACAAAAGTCAAATATCAGAGCAAACGCCAAAAAGCCTCGCGGGGATGATGGATTCCGTGCAGTATAAATACGCCACAAAATTAGGACGGGACCCCTTTGCTAGCTACAGTACGAATGGTCTGCTCACCCCGTCTACAAGGCTGCCTGTCATAAATCATGAACCGTCACATAATGATATTATAAATTGTTCAATGGGGGGGGGAGAGCCAAGAGGAGGAACTGCTTCCGGGACCTGGCATTATGTGTGCTAACTAATACCAAGGCCAACCTTGGCCCGATAAAATATCCGCATCACATCGAATTCCACTCATTCGAGGTCACCTTGCTCTGACCCCTGACCAACACACATCCCACGGACCCCTTATGAACCCACCAACTCCCTCGCCTTCCCCTCCAGCGCCGCCATCTCGTCCTCGCCCATCGCCAGCGTCGTCGCCAGCCACGCTCGCGCCTTGTCCACCACCAGCTCCCACACCTCCTCCTCGTCCGCCATCTTCGCCCGGAGGTATGCGACCGTGCACAGCGTCGCCGCCGCTTCCGACTCCACTCCGAGCCGCTCCCCAGCGCTCTCCGGCGTCACCCCGCCCAGTAGCGTCTCCAGCTCCGCCGACCACGTCCAGCTACCGCCAAATGTCTGCAGCGCAATGATGGCCTCGAGCGGCGTCGACTTCTTCTTCTTCTCCTCTGGCCCTGAAAGCGATTCGCGCGGGTCGCCAGCCGCTGCACCACCAAAGGCACCACCGGGCGGCGCCGCGCTCGCCTGCGGCGCCGGTGCTGAGAATGCTGAGAATGCTGACGCTGACTGCGGTGGTGGTGGTGGTGGTGCCGCGCTGCCGGAACCAAACAGAGCACCAGAGTTGCTGCCCGTGTCAAGGGCATAGAAGCTGGGGGCACTGGGGCCGACGGGGGCGCCGCCGAAAGCGACCGGCGCCGCGGGCATGGGTGCTGCGCTGCGCATCCTCATCGCGGCCATCGGCTGCATCATAGACCTCTTTGCGAATCGCGGGCCGGCGTGCTGCTGCTTGGCCGCCTCACCGGAGTCATCCATAAAACCGAAGCCGACGTCCTCGTACTCCTCCTCCTCATCGACCTTGTCATCTGATTTGGATCCCTCCGCCGGCGCCACCGACTTGCCCGTCACCTTCTTAACCGCGACGAACGAGCACCACTTGCCCGCCACCTGGTACTCGACCCCGAGCTTCACGGCCGCCTCCTTGGCCACGTCCGTCATGCGCATCGCGTACACCTCCCGGAGCGGCTTGCCTCCCTCCTTCAGCTTGGCGTCGCGCACCCAGCCGCGGCCCTCCTCGAGATCCTGCACCGCCTTACGCGCCGCGAGCTGGTGCACCGTGGTGCCCTTGGCGTCAACGGCCACGATAGGGATCTCCAGCGTCAGCGGACCTTGTGGCGCGGTGCCTCGCAGGACGACCGACTTGGGCGTGTGGTTCGCGCGAGCCTCTGAGAGCAACACGTACACGGTCGTCCGCGTGAATGGGAACAGCGGAGGAATGGTGTATGGTGCTTGTAGATATGTTGGTGTGGGCAGGGTGGGAAGGGGCAGCTCCTTCTCTTTGGCGTCGGGCATCTCCAAGTCCTCATTCTTGACCGACGTGTCGTGGAGAGAGATGGGCTTTTTCGCCGGCTCCTCGACGCTGTCCACGATGGTGCACTCGTTGACTTTTTCCACCAGCTCAAACTCGTCGTCGTCGTCGTCTTCGCCCTTTTCGTACTTGATCTCGAGGCTGTAGTCGTTGACATGGGGCGTCAGGGCGCCCTTGAGCATGCGCACCACCTTCTTGCTCATATTCTCGTTCTCGCCAACCGACTGCGTGAAGCCGCGGCCTGCGCGCGCCACACCCTCGATGAGCGAGTGGCTCACGTCCGCGCCAACGCCCAGCGCGAACAGCCGGATCGCACCCTTGGCCTCCTCCACCGCCTGATTGACAGCGTCAAACGTCGCCTGCTCGTCCCACGTCTCGCCGTCCGTCATCAGGAACACCTCGAGGTTGCGGGAGGAATCGCGGTTGGCGAAGGTGGCCTCGATGGGCTCGCGGATCATCGTGCCGCCAAAGTCGGCCTTGAAGCCGCTAACGTGCTTCGCCGCCTGGTCTAGCGTCGTTTGGTTGTAGGGCTGCGACTTGGGCCACAGGAACGAATGCGTGGAGCCGAAGCTGCAGATATTGAAGAGCACGCCGACGGGCAGCGACCGTAGAAAGACTTGCAGTGCGGCGACAAGGTTGGGCAGCCTCGTGCCCGTGTCCATGCTGCCGCTGCGGTCGCAGATGAAGACCACCTCGGGCGTCTCGGCGGCGAGGTTGAAGCGCGGCACCAGCGTGGCCATGACGGCGCGCCGGCCGGGGATGGTCGCGTGCGTCTCGAGCACGGCCGAAGGGTCGCCCAGGCCCTTGGCGCAGACCTGCACGATAAAGTCCTTGTCGAGCGCCACCTCGGTGCGCGTGAGGCTGGCCGAGGCGCATTGTAGAGACGGGTCTTCATTAGCCTGTGTAGATGTAGTGCCGATGTTGACCGAGATGGGGTGTGACGGGGACTGCACGCTCTTGATTGCAGCACCGGTCGCCAAGTCTACATCAACCGTGACGCCGAAGGACGCGTCTGCCGTTGTTACGTTGGACTGGTTCACCGGGATGGGCAAGACCAGGTCGTCGGCATAGCGCGGGGCGATGCTGGTCGGGATGGTGTAGCGTAGGCCGTCCACCTCGGCGTCGTGCTTGAGCTCCCCGAGGAAGGTGATTTCCACCTTGGCCTCCTCGTTGGGGCCGACGTTGCCCAGTGACGTGGTAAAGACATCCGATGCCCGGTCCGACTGCTCGAGCAGGCCGGCCTGCTCACCGCGGGCGACAGCGGCGTCAAACTCCTTCTTGGCCTCTGGCTTGGACTTGACAATGCCCTTGATGACAGTCGTTCCAATGGTGCAGGTGAAGGTGACGACGGAGACGCCGTCAAAGAGAGGAAACACGTAGCGGGATTCCTTGATGGTCTCGGATGTCGGGTTCTTGAAGGTCTGGGTGAGGGTGGTGCGGGAGGTGGAGGCGAGCAGCGTGGCGTGGGCGCTGACATGTGTAAGAGGCAGGTATTTGCGTTCATTCTTGACGATGACGATGCAGCCACAATAGCCGGCGCTGATTCCGGGGTACAATGGTGGTCTCCAAAAAGGGCTCATGGTGATGATGTGTTTGTTGTATGTTTTGGTTGTGCGTTTGTTGGTGGCAAATGACGTCGGGAGCTGTCTGCGGGGTACTCGTAAGTTGCAAGGTTGTAGTATGTGTTTGCTGCAGTTGAGGGGTTGTGATTATGATGAAGAGAAGAGAAAAATCCAGTCAACAGCGGCGAGGTAGGTCTCTATTATATACCCGTGTTTGAGGCAGTATCCTCTCCCCGCTTTCATATTCAAGAAGAGTGATGCCTATTAAGATGCGTCGTGTCCATCCATATCCATCCCCACGATTGGCCACAGCTCCAAGGCTGCACCTGCGATCGCTGCTGCCTTCCTGGGAGGCCGCCTTACGGACCGCTAAACCTAGTACTAAACTAGAGGCTAAGGGCCTAGGCTGAACGGCAGGGCCTTCCGAGAAAGCAAGATGGCGTGGCATACCAGTTTTCGTGAGTCAATCGGCAGTTGCACTAGTATTAATTTATAATGAATAGAGAAGGCAGCGATTCGATTCGGCGAGCCAAGACGCAAGATCGGGTCGAGGTGTGGTGTCCACGCGGCAGCATCCAAGTTGTCGTCACATCTGCCATCTTGACTCTACCTGCAGTCTGCAGGCTACAGTGGATTGTCGCAGTGGATTGCAGGTGCAGGGATCTCCTCTCCTTTATTCACGTACCCATGTCCATCGGTGCAGAGGTTGACCACCCTCACAGCCAGCATTCGCGATAAACCGCAGCAACCCGAGACAAGCTTCGCCCACAACTCCCACTCGCCACAAGCCAAGGACGAGCAATGGAGGAATACAAAGACCCTCGCTTATTACTAGCGCAACGACCGTTGAATCCTGAATACTAACTAAATGATTTCAAAGCGTTCGCTGATACAATAGTCTACCGCCCTAGCCGTCCACTAGCCTACCTCTCTATCGTTGGCCCTTGTTCACGACCCCGGCCCTGTACCTGCAGCCTGGTCTGCATCTGCACCGTAAAATTTCTAAATCTTTGAGGATCCTATTAATAAAGAACCCCACGCCCGCCAAGGCCCCCCGTCCGTCTCCTTTTCCTTTCGCCAGATCTTCTTCTCCCGCCCACCCCATGAATTCAACATCGGCGGCGGCCACGGCCACCACGGCCACGGGGCTCCCGGCGCTGACCACGCCCTTCGCGCCGCCCGCCAGCTGCACCGACACCTTCAACACCACCCTCACTTACCTCGCCGGCCTCGACTCCGCCCACCCGGACGCGACGCACGTCACCGTCCTCGCCGCCTCGCCGGCGTCCCGCGGGGGCTGCCTGGCCTCGGGCGCCAACGTCCACCGCGACGGCGCCACCGTCGTCGTCCGCCCCGGCGTCTGCCCCAGCGCCTGGGTCGCCTACAACCTCAAGGTCGACGGCCCCCAGTACTACCCGAACCCGAGCGACGCCGCCTCCATCACCTTTGAGGCGTTTTGTTGTTCTAGGTACGCTAGACATCTCCTCGTCATCATTGCAACGCTAACAACAACACACCAGCGGCTTCTCCGCCGATGAGACGTCCACCGTCATCCCCGGCTTCGGCCCGGCCTGCACCAAGCTCGTCGCCCAGACCTCCGCCGTCACCGCCGGCCAGACCACCATCGCGCGCACCGTCAGCGCCCACGCCGCCTGGCAGGTCCAGTGGCGCGCCGCCGACGCCTCCACGCTGACCCCCGCGCCGCCCTCCATGGGTCTCTGCTACGACGTGCAGGTGCCCACCTGGACGCCCGGCGCCGAGGCCACGGGCCGCCGCAGCTGCCGCAGCATGCAGGTGTCCCCGGACAGGCACCAGTACGACGGGCTGCTGTACCTCGCCATCGTGCTGCCGACGGTCATCGGGTTCCTGCTCATCGCGGGCTGCATCTGCGGCTGCGTGTGCTACAGGAGGAAGAAGAATCGGCAAAAGAGGGAGGCCGAGAGGCCGATTGAGTTGCCGGGTGACGAAGTCTCCCTGACGCAGTTCAAATCACACTACTCCAGTAGTCGTAATACATAATACTAATGATAATGCATGTACATAGATGCTAGCAGGCGGCACATCTAGCAGCCTGGACATGACTTGAAATAGCCAGCATATTCTTCTTGGTTCAACATATAGATAATTATTCATAAATAATCTGCATCAAGCCCACGTGTCCCCGCGCTGCGAGGTGTCCATACAAGTTGTCCGAGTACACATCATGATAGCAAGTATCTTATATTACACCGCTGTGGGACGCTTCTAGCTATCTAGCGCTCTAATCTAACATCTATCTTCCATTTCATTGTCATTGTACAACTACAGCAGCGCTCGGTGAATCGAACTAGCCCTAGCCTTGGCTCAACGCCTCCGAGCGCTGGCTCATTGGCGACCGGCAATCATCGCTCTTGGCCGTCGCCAGCGAGCTGTCCGGCGTATCAATCGGCATCTCGAAGCTCATGTCGGATTCGCGGCTGCTTCTCGGCGTAAAATTGCGTCCGCGCGAGCAGCCGCCTTCCGAGCTCAACATGTGGTGGCTACTCTTGTCCGAGAGTCTCTATTCTCCCGAACGTTCAGTACCAGCACCACGCCACAGTCCGTAGAACCCGTCGCAATTCTTCCACATCTTGATCGTGCCGTCCTCGGAACCCGTCGCGTACAGCTTGCCGTCGGGAGAAAAGGCAATAGACCAGATGGGGCCGTGGTGGCCCTTGTGGGTGTCGATTTCAACCTCGTCATCGTAGCGAATCACCTTGGCCCAGGTACCAGGCTCCTCGCCCACGACCAGCTTGCGTCCCTTGATGTCGAGGGCCACACTAGCAATCGAGTTTGGGAGTGTGATGCGCTTCAGCTCCGTCATGGCTCGCTCCTCGCCCCAGAAGTAGGCTGTCTTGCCGGCTGCAACGGCAAGCACAGGCTTGCCTCCTCCAATATCGATGGGTGAGGCCACGCTCGGGCACAGCGAAATCATCTCACACGACTTAATCTCCCCGTCCAACACCTGTTGGTGAATGCAGGTGCGGCTTGGAACGTCCAGCCATCGAAGCGTTTTGCCCGACGCAGTAATGATGACGTTGGGGTCTTGAGTCCAGCAAATGAACTTGATCGAGTCGGTATGGATACCTTCGCCAATCTCAAAGCCAGCGGAAGCCGGGATCGTCACAGCAGAGCCAGGGCTAGAGGCAGAGAGCTCCGAGAGATCAAAGACTCGCAGCTTCTTTTCCATGCCACCAGTGGCAACGAGGTCCGAGTTGTCGGGAGGGTAAGCGACGGCTCGGACAATATGGTCGTGCTGAATGGTGTAGAGTATCTCGCCGGTATGGGTGTCCCAGATTTTGCTGCAGAGTTGTTAACACAAGTATTTTCATCCTTCAAAGATGACATACGCCGTAAAGTCTGCCGACGCGGTGGCTGCGTTGGATGCGTCAGGGCTCAGCCTAGCCTGCCAAACAGCTCCCTTGTGGCCGATGAAGGTGCCAATCCTGCTTGGTCAGCTCGGCCAAGGAAGTCGATACGTTGCGACTTACCAGTCTCCAGTAACGCCATCGCGAAGCATAGGGTTTCCATCTACTCCTGTTAGCAAAGGAAATGGGCGCAAACGCACGACGCTGACAAACCTTTGCAAGCAGAGATCAGGTAGTACGTGTCCTCCTTTTCCAAGTTGGAGAATCCAATGTGCGGAACGGGACGAGAGTGGCCGTGGCAGGTCAGTGGCACATACTGGCGACTGGCCTCGGTAGCCATGTCGAGGGGATGGAATGAAGGCAACGTTTCTTCTAGTTGGTCGATGTTTCAGGTGCCGCTATTCTCACGGCGAAAAGAAGCAAACAGATCGTAACGGTCTCGTAAATCGTAAATGTCGTCAGGTCGTGGCACGTGGCAAAGAGTGTAAAGTGATGCATAAACCCCGTAGATGGTTTTCGGATGTGGTGAATCCGTCCGGTTCCTCACAAGAAGCGGCTTCCTCTGCGTAATGAGTGAAACGCACGAGCGCCGTGGTAAGAGAGTGTGTCGAGGTTGCTCCTGGGTTTTACCCGCGGGGCAGCGCTCAGACCGGCGACAGCAACGCCACAAGCTGTGGCGCGGATGTGGCGCAGCACCTTCCTCGCCAACAAGGAATCAAGGGCTCAAGGAGGACAGAAAGCTGTATTCAAAAAAAAAAAAAAAATCAGAGCTAACGTAGAAAATAAAGGAATATGAAAATGGATAAAAAGATGGACATCATTGCTAGAACAGTCTATTTTGGATACACTGAGTTTGTCCCCTAATAAACCAGGCCCCTATTTTGACAAGTTTTCCCACCAAAACATGCATTTTCCCCTCCACGCCCTCCCCCACGAAGATCACCAGCAACCGCATGCGATTGTCAGGTCACTATTTTTGCTTCCCAGACAGCCAATCGTCAATGTACCTCAGCGAGACCTCATCACACTCCACCGACGAGATCTTAAATTCCCGACCTGAAAACATCGGCCCCCTCCAGCCGCCGACCACGCCGCCCTTCTTGATGTGCTCCCCCATCGGCGTGCACGAGTCCAGGTCGATCAGCACGGCCCCGCCCTCGGCGTCGAACATGATGTTGGTCGCTGAGACGTCGTTGTGCGCGTAGCCCAGCCGGTGCAGGTGCGCGACGGCCGCGCCGACGGCGCGCATGCACGCCCGTCTCTCCTCCGGCCCCATGCGCTCCTCCGCCGCCGCCGCCGTGCCCGGCCGCATCCTCTCGACGCGCTCGTACAGCGACTCCACGTACCGGGGGAAGGCGAGGCGGACGATGCGGCCCTCGTGGACGACGCAGCCGACATAGGCGCCGAGGTGCGGATGGGGCGTCGCGAGGAATTGCTGGTGCGTGCGGGCCTCGGCGAGGAAGAGGTCGGCAACGGCGGTGTCATCGCCTCCCTTCCACTCAGCCGCACTGGGTGACTTGAGGAAATACCGCCCCTCCTCCTTCCCTTCCACCGAGCCAGGGTCGAACTGTGTCAGACCCTCTTCGAGCAACGGGTAAATGGCAGAATCGGGTATCCTGTGCATGGTGGACAGGAAGCTGCTGAACGTGGCGTCGTCCAGATCCTTGTAGATCCCAGCCATCCACCGACCTCTGGCGCTCAGCGATCGCGTCCCGACATAGGCTGCATAGCCATCGAAGGCCATCAGCTCCAGCCGCTTTGGCTTCCAGGTGGTCTTAGCCGCAGCGGCGCCGCCTTCTTTGTCGGAAGACTCACCCCAAACCTCCTTGACGTGGAGCCATGTATCGGTAGCCGACATCGTGGCATGGCCTTGCTAGAACAGCGCTGTCGACAGGAGTCTAGATCGTTCGCGATGCGGCAGCCGGCGATAGTTTTCCAAACATGGCGATGTCGAAAGAGGAAAGAAAACAAATGGGTGGAAAGTCAGGTCTCAGCCACCAGGTCTCACAAGGACGGTGCGGGACCGGTGAAGTTGAGCGCTGCTTCTTGCATAGTCGATTTTGAAATTTACATAGTCGCGCTAATACCTTGTAAGCTAACACCACACTAGGTACCTAATAGAGCTCTACCGAGTAGCGCTCCCGAATCTACCGTCGAAGCCGGCGCCGAGGAGGCTAGCGATAGTGATGGTGATGATGGTGATGATAGTGATGATAGTGATGATAGTGATGATAGTGATGATAGTGGTGATAGTGGTGACAGTGGTGATAGTGGTGATAATGGTGACAGTGGTGATAGTGATGATAGTGGTGATAGTGGTGATAGTGGTGATGGTGGTGACTCTGCAAATTTCAAAATCGACTTTGCAAAAAGCAGCGATCGGTGAAGTCGGCAGCAAAATGCATCTATGCAGCAGCCGAGACACTTGTGCAATCGTGTAGGCCTTCTATAGGTCGCGCGAGGTCATATGATGCTTCAAATGGTTGCACAAGCATGCAGCCCCCTGGATGCCCGTCAGCTACCCCAAGTGTTAGCCAGGTCCTCGCATCTGCAGCAGCCTCTGACATCATTCACCTTGCCAGCCGTGAATTCCCATCTGAGAATCATGTATTCGCGCCCAAAGATGTGGTTATGACCTCGTGTAACTCAACTGCTGCCCAAAGCTTGCTTGCTGTACAGCGAGCTTGACATAAAACAGGACGGCCTTCTCTCTCTTGTGGACTCAGATAATTACCAATTGACCCTGACACAAAACGACATCCTCGAGCTTACCAGACGTCTCAACCGATTACATACGACCATGGCGCAAGGCACCCCGACCGAACTGGTCCCCAGCTGCAAGTGGGACTCAAAGATAGCCCCCGACGGTACACGAGAAACAAAGATCAAGGAGGACTGCAACCAGCCGACCTGCCCGGCGTCGGTTGCTTACAGTGGTGTCAAGAAGTGAAGGCCCGCGTGGGCATCTTGGTCTCATGAGGTACGCAGATCCACCGCCCTGCATATTCCATCTTGCAAGTTGATTGTACGAGGCGTGCCAGGCGAGCTGACCTGACTCGCAGTCAAGCTGAGGCGCGCAATAGAAGAACGCAAGATGGTTGTCATGTTGTCATTGACTGAATGGCTGCTGCGGCTTTCACCGTACCGCAATATGCGTCGAGTGAGGATTTGAACCGCGCGCGGCGGTAACGGAATCCACAGGAAGCTCAGAAAACACGCGTGGGGAAGCTGCATGCGCTTCATTTCACATGCAGGAGAAAAGTACCCGTTTTTTGTGCCTTTGGGTATATTGGCTGCTATGACTGTATCTAAGCAATGGTCTGTCGCTCAAGTTGCAAGTACACTCACTTTGTGCGCTGCCATCGTGGGCCATACCTACCAAGTATACCTCCCTCCCTCTTCCCAGACCAAAACCCAAAAGCTTGATTCCCAGGCGGCAAAAGGGGGCAAAAGAAAAACTAGGGCGAAAAAGAGGGCGCGGGTGCGCCTTTGCAAAGTGATTCTTGCCGCAACGACAGACCTGTGGCATCTGCAGGATGCTTCTGCCACCTTGCCTCAGCACGGCTAGGACCGGTACATCAAGTATGAGGCGAGGGATTAATTAATATCAACTACAAACCTGATTGGCGATGGACATTTTTTCATATTTCTCCTCGGCCCCCACCCAAGCTGCATTGACGTTTGCAATGCGATGCAATGCGATGCAAGGCCAACGCCCTGCAGCGTCAGCAGCAGAGCCTGGATTGCACTTGGCCTGGCGCAACTGGGTACTGAGAAACTCCGTTTCGCTATGGATAGGAGGGAAGCTTGTGTATACGTTTATGCAGCATACAATATGCCATGTATGAGTCTGCATGTCATGGTAGGGCTGGCGCTACGACGTGCAACGCCTCACCATCACCAAACCGGGTGATCGGAACAGGCCAACGCCCAAGGTGGCTTTAGGGCCTCCTCCATAGGCTCTACAAAATTAAATGCTGCTGTCTACAAGGGTTGATACTTGTGACAGAGCACCAAGACCATTGAGCGTGGAACTGCAAGCTTCGATGGACCGGTCCGAGGGAACACCAGCAAAGCCAGCCCTTGTCCGAGTTGCCATGAATACAGAGCACACACAACACTTGGTGGCTGAGATTGACCAATATGATGCGCTCATCTTCCGCTTCTAAATATACACAGTTAGAAATACCTTCCCGTTGTCGCACAAGCCCGGTTCGGGTCGCTATGTGCGACGACGGGTGTCCTATCACTCCGCGAATCAACAACCTCAACACCATGCCATGTGCCCTAACAAAATCGCATCCCCAAATCCCCATCTCTTACAAGCAGCAGCAATTTCCACTTCCTCGCAAAGACCATGGCGGTGCCTCCTCCTCCTCCTCCGTACGAAAACGACCCCGACTTCCTCGCAGAGCTCGCCAAGATCCGTAGCGAGGCCATGTCCGGCCCCTACTCCGAGCACCTCATCCGCATCTTCCACCGGTGCAACGAGGTCTTCCAGCTGTCTATCTCCCAACTCCAGCAGCTCACCGCCCAGAGCCACGAAGCCATGGTCCTCCTCCGCCCACCGCTGCTCGACGACGCTTCCTCGCGGCTGTCCGTGCTCTTCCACCTTCAGCTTCCAGCCCAGGAGAGCCACTGGTCGTCCGCGCACACGCTGCCGACCGGGACCTGTTGCAGCGCGCAGGCGTGCTACACCGCGACGCGACGGGGCATGCTCATCGACTTTGACGCCGCGCTGGACACGTCAGCGGCCAGACAGAGCAACAACAACGTCGCGGGGACGCTCGAGTACATGGCAGTCGGCCTGGCCAGGGAACAGGGGCCGCACACGTACAGGCACGACTTGGAGTCGCTCTTCTACGTCCTGCTGCATGCCGTGGCCAGCAGCTGTGACGGCACCCTGCCGGCGACGAGCCGGCTGGCGCGCTGGGCGTCGGCTGACGACTAGCAGTGTGCCATCGAGGCCCGCGTCAAGGACATGGCCAGAGACAACTCTACGCGCCTACTCACTTAGTGGGATCCGCAGTTTCAGAGCTTCAAACATCTCGCTTGGGATCTCTGGCGTCTTTTGTTCAGGGACGGCGACGAGCTTTTTTGGGGCACCAATACCTCCGACGATGGCATGAATGCCCTCTATGACGGCTTCTTGGCCGCCTTTGATAGCGCAATTTTCCGATACAAAGGTGGCACTTCGATGAAGCCAGAGAAAAAAAGATACAATACGTATTAAGCTATCTCCTCGCTTTGCCCATTTTCCCTCGATTTTACTCATCAAACTTAATTAGGTCATCGCTGAGGTCCTTTGTAAAATCCAGGGTCATCCCTCTCATACGTTCTTCTCTTCCCGCTTCAAGCACCAGTTCCCCATCTTCCAGGTCCACCAACGTCTCTCCCATATCTCCTTCTCTCACCTCACGAGCCAGCGCCTCTAATTCTACAATGAACGCATCATAGCCAAGCTCAATCATGTACTCGCTATTTTGTGAGCTGCTATTCTGGCTGTGGACAATCGACGAGGGGGTCTTGGTTATGATGGTCACTGGCGACGCCTTGTCAACTCGCTCCAGTGCTCCTTTGGTGAGGCTTGTAGTCGCTAGCGCGGGAATGAACGACGCTTGTCCACGCTGTGGCTGTTTCGGCAAGATTGTGTTTTGGATAGCTTGCTTTTTGATGCTTCTCTGTCGCATCCCGTCTTCCAATACTTCGTCAACTTTGCAAAGCTCCCCACGGCATCCTAGCTCTTCCGAGACCGAGTCCCAATCTTCCAGAGAGCGAATTAGGGTAGTTCGGTTGTGAACAGGACACAAGAGTGGCAGTCACCTTTCTCGCAGCGGACTAAGAGCCTCTAGTACTGGGCCCCAAGTTGTGCTCTCTTTCAGGTTTGTCGCATTGCCAAAGATGTACATGACATTTCTAGCTCGGCTCAATGCCACTGTTGCGCGGTGTGTGTTTTTAACAAAACCAGCGCTTGCCCGTTGGCTTGATGGCGGGCTGCGGACAACGGACAAAAGAATGACGTCGTTCTCGCATCCTTGGAAGCTGTCGACAGTCTTACAAACTCTTGACAGTCCGAGCTTTTCTTCGATTAGCTCCTTTTGCGCAGTATAGAACGTTAGGATTGTCAGTTTCTCGAATGGTATGCCACAGCTGACTAGATATCGAGCAAACTGCACGACCATCTCAGCCTCTCCATTGTTGCAAGTGCTCTGGCCAGAAGTGCCACAATTCCTTTGTTCTGGCCACGAATGGTCGAACCACCATAATGGTACACTTAGGCCTTTGACCTTGTCGCGTTTCAGCACAGTGCTGTGATCGCCAAGCCCGGGATAGAAGACATTGACAAGTTGTCGAATTTCTGGTATCATGCGTCTCTGCATATTCAGAACCTGGCATGGCATGCTATTTCTTGTAATCAGTCGTTCAAACAAGGAAACATCCAAAGCGAAGACAGGTTGTGTTAGAACAGGATAGATGGCGCGTGGGGTAAGCTGCTGGTGATCACCAACCAGAGCAAGGTGTGTAAGCGAAGGCAGCAATGCTGCTGTGATACTTCCTTCTGTAGCTTCTGACGCTTCGTCGATAATCAAGGTGGTAGGGGCAATCTTGCATAGTAGCTGCCGGTACTTTGATAGACCAGTGATGGTGCATCCAATAATTTGAACGCCAAGTTTTGTGACCGCGTAGTCACGTTCTATCTTGCTCTTTTGAAGCCGACGACAGGCAGCCTGGAACTTGGTATAATACTCTTCAAGCTTCTCTTGACTTTGTTGAGACAGCTCAGAGCACATGTAAGTAAATAGTTCGGCTCGGTGCTGGGCTTTGACTTTGTACAAGTCCCCGTGGCGGGCCAGCGTAGACTTGAACCGAGTAGCCAGAGGCTCATCAGGGCGCTTCAGCATTTGAATGAACGGGCCGTTAGGCTTTTCTGGGTCTGGTAGTCTTTTCTCTTTGTCCATGTCCGCACTGTCATTGTTTTGGTCTTGGGTTCTGGTGACAGGCTTCCATTTTTCTGGCAACCCGGCTTTTGGCGGTGTTAAGCTCGAGAAGGATTTCCAGCCAAGCCATGCTAACAAGAGATCTGATTCCGCCGAAGTTTCCCACCCCTCATCTTGCAGGGAGTCAAACTGCTGCGTTGTGATGATCTTAGCATCCCTGAAGGATTTCGCATCGTAGTTCTGCTGGCCTTGGAAAGCCTTTTTTAGGTGTAGTTCGAGTACTTCACGTGCGGTTTCGAAATCCCGGTAAAAAACAACCGGCAGTCTCTTACCGGCAGCTTTTCCCTTATGTCTTTGTTGTATTTTGAATAGGGTGTATTTTTCGATTGTTTCTGACACTGTGCGGCCTCCAAGCCGACAGATGTCTAGATCTTTTTGTAGACAGCGATCGAGAAGCTGATCGACCGCATGGTTTGTTTGAGCGGCGATGACGATCGGTTTTTCAGGGTTGTGATACCTTAGTATCTCTTCCACGGCTGCCACCACCGTGTGTGTTTTGCCAGTCCCTGGCGGACCTTGGGTAACTGACAGCTCATGGCTTATCATGGCAACACTAGCGGTTGCCTGTGATTTGTCAAGAATGTTTCTGGTGCTCAGTCGTAATTCGACATCATTCTTTGTGACTTGGATGTCTCTAATGTCACTTGATAGAACATACTTGTCTATCGTGGACCTTCTTTTGTTAACCAGGCTATGTAAGAGATGGTGTGGCAACGTACTTCTCGAAGGCCGCTGTTCGAAGCGCCACCATTGTGTGTCGGACGGACTCAAAGTACCCATCCTTTGCTTCTAACATGTAGAAAGTAATGTTTGGGTCCAGAAGCTCACCTCCCCATGTCGAGAAAAACAAATCGACCCTTGATGGTGTATTCTCTGGTTCTGGCGGATCTGCGTCAAGGTCAGGCAAGAGACCACCAGCCAGGAAACGATATGCCACTGTGGCTACATAGCATTTGGACTTGAAGTGATCGGCGACCGGCGAGAGAACCACAAGAGATCCCTGTTGAAGCCGGCTGGGATTGGCCCAATCAATCGGTGTTGCTGCTGCCCTGTCCGTTGCAAACGAGACTCTGGTAGCAGCACCCTGAGCAGTCAAAACGATGCCCTGCACATGGACCTGTCACAGTGAGGTTAGTTGTGGTATTTAGTTGGTAAATAACTTATCTGGTGGAAGCTACTCACATCTGTGTAGACGTAGGCGAGGTCTCGTTCTGGCATGTCGGGTGCTTGGCGGAATTCCGAGACCGCCAGCCGCGTTGGCTCAACGGCTTCGTATCTCTGCATTCGATAATGCTTTTCGAGATATTCACTCTTAGAGGTAATGCTCTCATTTTGAATTGGTAGAAGGAGTGGTGAAGAGCTTGACAGAATCTCTTCGGCTGAAGGTAGTTCGGGCTCCTCCAGCCAGTTTGTTGATGACTTTGTATGACTGTCACCCATACCCCCCGGGGGGAGGAAGAACGAATTTAATTGCTAAACAAGGTGGTTAGTTAAAATATATAATGGTAGCTGCGTAAATACTCACCAATGCTCTATCTCCTTTTTGTTCAGCAATTCTGATTGGCAGAATCAGACAGACTCGAGTCGGAATGGCACGATTGAAGCAGGACTGAGAGACAATGAGAAAGCCGAGTTGCATGCAGCCTCTGCAATGAAAGAGATGAGTTGAAGAATAGTTGAAGACTGATTTTTTCACGAGCTGGATGTGATGTAGAAGAAGAAGAGGAGGAGAGGGGGAGGGGGATGAAGATGAGGAAGAGAAGAGGGAGAGGAGGAGGATGAGAGGGAGGGAGGGAGGAAGAGGGCGCCGAGAGAGAAACAAAAAATGCAGGACCTTGGAAGGGAAAGAGGGAGCGAGATTTGTTTGGATTGCTGCTCACCTTCCAATGATTTCGCCAGGCAGCAATAAACAGCAGGTGCCAGGTATCTCTCTGCCAACTGGCACGCCCGTTTGCAGGCAGCTTCGGCAGGCAAGACTTGCCGGTCCGTTTAAGTTTCCTTGGCGACCTGATAATACAGATCGTACATCGTTGTGAAAACGCCCAGATGGCAAAATATTGAATATTCTTCAGAGAATGTCGTTTCGGCTATGTGTATGTTGCAACTGTCAAGTGTGCATCAGTTCAGCTATCTTAACTGGTATTAGCTGGGGTTGACGACTTTCAGTTCACTGTGTTTCATGCACCAAGTCTGAACTGCAGCCATTCAGTGTGACGCTGCCATTTTTAAAAATTATTGGTATCCATCGTTTATGTGTTTATTTTGCACTGAGAAGTTTGGCCAGAATCACGATGTACCTTTTGTTTGCCCATCGCCAATCGCGAGACCATCAAGGCTGTTGATACCCGGCACCTACTTAGATTGCCAACCTGTTGAAGTATCAAGACTAGCAACCTGCAGCGAGTAGTTAACGTTGCCCGCTTGTTTCTAAAGAGAGTAGTATCGCGCTACTAGAATAAACGGCCAAGTGAGTCAGAGTGGGACATGCATCATTCTGATTGCATCCATTTAGATCTAATAGGTTGTCCTACTGCCTGTTTGGGATGCCCATCACCAGTTCAGCTGCAGGGAATAGCGGACCCGAACACTACATTCAAAAGGCGGCAGTTCCCAGCCCTTTGTCTGCGACATTCATTTTGTCAATCAACCAAAGACGAGTCCCATTGGGTCTATTGAAGCCAAAGAAGAATTGCCTGTTTTTCGTATTCTTCTCACCGTTGTACACCGCAACCTACCACCATGACAGACCTGAATTACACCGAGTACCTGCAGTCCGTCTATCCGGGAACAACGTGGGAGACCACCCGCCTGACCGGGGGCGTCGTCAATTCCACACACCGCGCGACGAGGCTTTCTGGGAGCGCCGGTCCGGCCAGTCTCGTCCTCAAGCACGCCCGTTCGTACGTCGAAAGCGTCGGTCCAGGCCTACACTTTTCTACCCAGCGACAGGTCAGGCTGCCCCCTCTTACCAGCATCCGGTCTTCCTGCTAACGGACGTCGCGCTAGGCTGTCGAGGCGGCGATTCTGAAACTATGGGATGAGGACGGCCCTCTGTTCGAGTCCCGCAAGACGGTGGCGCCATGGAAAACGCCGCGCCTCCTCCGTCACGACAGCGGCAAGGAGTCGGTCTTGAAGCTGAGCGTCTCGGATCAGGAGGCGTCCATCTTGCTGCTCTCCGACCTCGGGCGACTCGTCAACGTTGTCGAGTTTATCAAAACCGCCGCCAAGGACGCCGTTGCAACTGCCGACAAGATCGCCAAGCTCGGTCGCGACACGGGCTCCATCATGGCCCTCGTTCACAGCCCAGAGACGGTGCGGAAGATACAAGCCGAGCAGCCTCAGACGTACGAGAAGCTTTCCGTGTCCGTATCGAAGGGCATTGTCTGGGAATTCGCCGTCCTCCCCATCAAGGAACGCATCAAAAGCTACGCCAACGCGGACAAGCTGTTCACCGCCACGGCCCAGGAATACAACGACCCCGAGTACGACTACCGACCAGCCCTCAGCATCGGCGACTTCCATCCCGGCTCCATACTGCTGTCCGATCCCGCGGTCGCGGTGGACCTCACGCCCGCGCTGGTGGACTGGGAGTTTGGCCGCGCCAACGGCCGCGGCGTCAACGGCGACGTCGCCCAATTCCTCTCCAGCATGCGCTGCGAGATCCTCGACGCCCAGGACGACGCCGCCCTGCACGCGCTGCTGGTGCTGTACGTCACGAGCTTCTGTTCCGCGTACCGAGAGGCGGCCAGGCTCCGGGTGAGGAGGGACGTGCGCGACGGCAACCTGCAGCTTCTGCGGTCTGCGTTCTCCTTGCACGGCCGCGAGGACGTCAACTTGGCGCACGACGTGTACCATGCCAGCGCGCGGCGCAGGGACATGATTGACGTGGGTGTGTGGTATCTCGAGAGGGCCGGCGACAGCGCGGAGCACTTTGTGTCGGACGCCAACTGGGAAGAGATTAAAAAGGAAGACCGGTGTTTACTTCAGTCATTGTTCATTATGGAATAGGATAACATTCCGTCATCCATGCCGTCTCCCCCATTTGACCTGGCCACTACAAACAGCCAGTAGTAGCGCCCAGCCACCATCCCCGTCGTATACAGCAAAAAGACAGCAACACCGAGTGTATGAAAACGGCAAAAGAATAATAAATGCGTGATCTGGGAATCGAACCCAGGGCTCCCCGACGTTGCTGATGGCAACGGAGAATTTTACCACTAAACCAATCACGCTTCGTTGAATTCGACTCTCTTATCTGCCATTATCCATCTCACACGATAGTTTTCCCAACTAGGGCAAAAAAGGGGCCAGCCATCCACAAGTCCCACCAGCCCCCCTCTTCAAGGTCAACGAGGAAATCGAAATACGTAAAAAATGGCAAAAAGAATAATCAATGCGTGATCTGGGAATCGAACCCAGGGCTCCCCGACGTTGCGGATGGCAACGGAGAATTTTACCACTAAACCAATCACGCCTCGATGAAAGGCGCGTCATTATCTGGTTCCATGAGGTGCGTGTGGAAAAGCTTCCAGCCAAGCTGTCGTAGGGAGCAGGATGGGCAGTTTTTACCTACTGAATGATGGTGATTAAGTAGGCTCTTGCTGAATCAAGGGTATGAAGGGATAAAGAAAAATGTCTTGTGGGTATATTCCCGATGTCTACGCCATGCCAGTATGTACAAGGTCTGACGACCAACATCCCACCACCTCCATTTACACAACGAGCCGCAACATCAGCACACACCACCGAGTATCGACGTGGCACCCGAGATGGGCTGCCTCCGCCAGTTGAGGTGCCCGTCCGGACGGACCTGAAAGTCCGCCGCCTCCTCGATCAGCTCCCACACACCCGTATCCGGATCCTTCCGCACCGACCGCAGCACCACGCTCGCGCCAAAGTCCTCAAACAGCACCTCGCGCCTCCGCAGCCTTACCCACTGCCTTGCCTCATCATCCCCGTCCGCCGCGACCGCCCGCTCAACCTCCTCGTTGCGCAGCGCGATCGCGCGGTACACTCTACTATCGCGCAGCGCGTTGCGCACCGGGTACTGCCCGAGGATGCGCGTCGCGTCCGCGCGCACCGCCGCTTCGCGGCACCCGAAAGCGGCGATGAACAGCGGCCAGGTCCAGCCCGAGTCCATCGCGAAGCCGACGCCACCGTCAGGCGGCTGCCAGCGCGCCTGCAGCAGCGTCTCAGCGAGCGCGGCGATCTCGCGGTACTGCGGGGTCAGCGCGCGCGCGGTGACGAGGCCGGCGTACCGCGGCACTGTCGTGTACACGCACAGCACCAGGTACTCGACGCGCAGGTTGATGGCGTGCAGGTACGCGGCGGTGGAGGCGGCGTCGTGCCAGCGGCGGCGCACGGCGGCCCGGTACAGCGGCTCGTAGGCCTCGGCCCACCGCCGGATCCAGTACCGGCAGTCGGCGATGAACTTGCCGATGGCGGGGTCCTGCCGGACGGCGGCCAGCTTGGCCTCGACCTCGGCCTCGGAGCCAGCCTTGGCGAGGGCGAGCCGCGCGCTGGTGGCGGCCAGCAGCGGCATGTACTGCACCATGTTGCGCTGCACGAGCGCCCAGTAGCCCTGCGTCTCCTCCATGTCGGCGAAGGTGCGGGGCATCTCGCGCAGCGTGGTGATGGTGGTCCGCTTGGGGCGGAAGTACGGCGAGTGCTTGGTGAAGGGTGCGATGCCGGGCGGTCGCTGCGGAGGTCCGCTTGTTGGTGGCTTCGGCGGGCCTTGCTGTCCCGGACCAGGCGGGGTTGTGGAGGATGGGGAGGCGGCAGAGGGCGGTGATGTGGATGATGATGTTGGTGCGACCGGTGTGGTATTTTGACTTGACGGGCTGTCCAAGCTGCGTGGGCTGAGCACCCCCATGTGCTGGCTCTGTGGTGTGCTGGGGTCACTCTTGGGCGACTGCACATTACTTACTGCTGCTGACCGCTGCGGACTTGACATCGGCGACATCAACCGCGGGTCCCCCCGCAGTGATGGTGGCTGTCCCCCGGGATGCCCTGCCAGCTGCGGCGGGTCTCGGTCGCCCTTGAAGAAGGCAGCCTTGTAGGAGCCCAGGAAGGACCGCGACTGCAGTTCGAGCGGCTTGTAGCAGTCGAGGATCTCCTGGACCATGGCGGGCGGAGCGGGCGCGATGCTGACTAGATCGGGCGCGCGCGGGGTGCACCCGGCCAGCTCGTTGAGCATGGTAAAGCCGTGGGTGACATGCTTGAGCGCGGCGGGCGTGTTGCCGCGCAGCGCCTCGAAGCAGATGAAGAGCAGCGACGAGAGCAGCGCGGTTCGCAAGCCCTCGCGGGTGGGGCGCGCCGCCGACTGCCGCCGCAGCGCCTCGCAGTAGAGCATCACCGCGTTAAGGTAGTGCCGGTTGTCGTCGGCCAGTGGCGCGTTGCTGGATCGGCAGGCGCGTCGCAGGGCGCCGACGGCCATTGCGCCGTAGCGCAACGTCGGTTCCTCGAGGCTCAGCTGCGGCATGGTGGCCGTCCATAGCCGGGTCTGGTCGAGGCCGCCACTGAGAAAGGTGACGGAGAGGTGCGCCCACTCGTCAAAGTAGGCGCGCTCGTCCTGGCTGGCGAAGCGCAGGATGTTGACGAGGGGCTCGGTCAGCATCAGCGGCGCCTTTTTCGTGTGAATCAGCTTGGCGTTGTCGCCCGCGCCGCCGTCCTTTGCACCTCGTGTGGCGTCGTCGGTGGCATATGAGTCACAGTAACCTCGCCATTTGATGCAATTCAAGCACGCCGGCCTCGTTTCGTCGCACTTAACATGTCGCTTTCTGGGTTGAGAGTTAGAGCCTGCAGAACCGCTGTCGTCCCCTTGCTTGCCGCACATTGACTTACTTGCCTAGATGGTAGTCAACGGTTAGCTTTGTCACAACCCAAGTAACGTAGTACTTCGATAAAAGTCGGCTTACATGTCGCACAGCCAGTGCGCGCGCGAGTCGAACTGCGGCGGGTGTGTCTGGTACGAGATTCTAGAGCGAAGCGATGTGTGCCGCCACCGCGCGCCGAGGTGGCTGCGGCGGCAGCGGCACTGTTTGATGACTCGGCTGCCGAGGACCTATGATGGCGGCAGGCGCGGAGAGTGCTTAGCTGACCAGTCCCTTTTTCGCAGGAAGCTCACGCGTACGCTGGGGCGAAGATGTCTCGATCGTCTCCGGGCCCGTTGCGATGGCATGGGCGCTGGCTGCTGGTGGACTCACCGTGCTGAAGCCGCGTTTGTCGGCCGGGCGAGCGGAATCGAAAATTGAATCTCCATGGCCGCGCAAGTAAGTATTCGTTGGGCCTAGGCCGGCTTCGGGCGTCTTGGGCCAGGCGCGCGCACTTTTCCCGTGATGCCGCCAAAGGGATGATAAGAAGATGCAGCCTTCCAAATTACATGGGGAGACGAGAGGGGGAGTTGACGTTGTTGAGTTTCTGGCAAGTGTGCGGAGAGCCCAGCCGATTTAGCGTCGCTTGGCCGAGAGAGCTTGCAGTCTTGTCTGGCGGGCGGAGATTGATTTCGCTAACAATCAACCAATAAACCTGTTTGCCAGCCTTTTAGTACCAAGAATCGCCCCCAGTCCGTTGTGCAACGTTTGTTGGCGGCGAATGGGCAAAAGGGAAGCCCACGAGGATTATGGTGGCGTCGAGGATTATGGTGGCGTCAAGGTTATCAATCGTACTGGAAAGTGGGATGGATGGTCCTGCGGCGCGGAAGCCCAACCCACAAGCCAAGCCTACCTACGGCTTTTGTTATTACCGTCGCGAATTTCCAACTTCCCTGGCCCCAAAGCTTCCTGAAGGAGTTAAAAACTATGACTGAGAAGAAGCAGCCCATCGGGGTCCGGCCCGAAGGCGCTTCCTCGAGGCCGACTGGCTGGCGGGACGCCGTCCGGGAACGCCCAACCCAGTGACAAAGCTGAGTTTGGCTTGCGCAAAGGTGGGATAATGGCGTTGTGGTTGGTCCACAAGGCAGACTATTTACCTATTTATGCCATTTATTAAACACAACCCTGTCTGGCCCGGGAACGGCGGGATGTCATCATTCACAGCGCATCTGCTTATTAGCAGACTTTCCATCGCGACGAGTACAGTGTCGACAGTGTCGACAATTTGATTTATTTCCAATTCTGCACTCTTGTATGAGTTACCAGCCTTGCACACATCCGGAAGCCAAGACCGCGACAACGTTACAAGGTAATAAATCAATCCGTTGACATATCTGCCTGGGGGATCATCAGTGCATTCACCCACCATCACTAGCGCGCCGCCACTGACCTGAGTTTTGCCCACCTTTGTTTTTTCGGTGGGGGAACTTGGGGGAGAAGCGGGTATATCGAACTGCATGTCATAAACGAGCCTAGTCTGCAATGAAGATACGGGAAAGGCTCCCAGCCAAGTCAGTTCTCGGTTAAGGACAACCGTTGTCGACTGTGGAGGTACGGACAGATATACGGCGGCCCAGCAACCGCCACATCCGCGATGGACGGTGCTATACCACAGAGGATTGGCAGAGGGATAACAGGTTTTCACCAGAAATTATAAGTTGGCCTAAAGATATCTTAGATGATAGAGAAGGGGGCCTGATCACCGTCTAGGCGAGCTAGTAGCCATGGGGCATCCCGCAGCTACCCTGTACTAACGGCCTCAAATGCAATAAATGGCGTACTGATGACTCTAGGACCAAAGACCATATTTCTATGTGTTTGCATTATCGTATTCATAGCTTCTAGTGCCTGAGTGAGAGCTGAAGTGTAGTGATCAATCTGTAGTGTAGGCTGCCCATTGACAGGTGGTTGTTGTTCACACTCATTCCCCAAGCATGCAAATCATTTTGGTACTAGTACTTGGACAATCGGAAACAAGTATTCGCTCTTGACAGCCGCAAGGAAATACATCTGTAACAAGTCGAAGGGTATTTTCACATTTGCCCCTATCAGTGTAGTCGAGGAATATTGTCGGTGATGCCTGTTCCCTTGACTCGCAGCTGTTGGTTGGTGCTTGCCCTCGGACAAGTCGCGGCTCTTGGCGAACTCGGTAGGCCGGCGGCGACAATCGCGGCAGCTCTGGTGATGCTGCGCATTTCTGCACTGCGGGCGGCCGACAATAAACCAATGTTTCTTTTTTTTTTCTTTTAATATTTACCAAGGGCATGGTGGGAACTAAGTTTTGCAGCACAACTTCACAACTCGCATTGCGGAGCGTCCAACATGGTCGGCAGGTACAGGTGCCTCGCATTCTTAAACGGGCGAGCAAGGCACACCTTGCGCAACCACCAAGACGTCGCGTTGGTTACGAAACGGGCGGCTGACAGGTCCAGCCTGTGCCGCTGTGCCGTTGAAGAAAGGTTTCCACTAAACAGACTCGGCCGTGCCACTACCTTTGACGGATGCGGCTGACAGCCTCGCTAGGCGTGCGAGAAATTAGCGCTCTTCTAGCTGTCCGTAGGCTCGTTACTTGGAAGGTTTACGAATCATCCGTAGACGGAGCAGGTCCAAAGGGAAAAGGTGCAACAAAGAGCCTGCACTGGGAACAAGGCCCGGAGGTGGCGTGATTTTCAAAGCGTCAAAGAATGAAGAATTTTTTAACGAGGTCCATTTTCCAGTACAGGGTTGCACTGACAGTGTGATGATGCACAGAGATTTTCCGCTTTTCGCTCAAGGGTATCCGTTCGGGCCATTTATTAGACACGGAGATGGACAGGACATAAAACCGCAGCTATTAAGCCGCGTCAGCATGGAGGGGCGACACGGGCGAGTCGTGCACATATGCTGCATGCAAAGGCAAAAGGCCCAAAGGGTCAAGGGCAAGGGGCAAGAGCAAAGGTATGGATCGGCAGAAAAAGAGGCGAAACAGTCGCGGGTGGATCGGCGACACCTTCCTCTTTGTACTGGTGCGGCATCTTTCAAAACCAGGAGGCGAGCCTGGCCGAGGCTGGACGTGTCGCAGAGGTGCAGATCAAGCCTGAACAGACGAAGGGGGAGGCGGCCGCGGTTCCTGACATGCTTGCTGGCTTGTGGTGGTGCGAGTCGTATTCCGAAATGAGGGCATTGACTCTGAATGCTTGATGCGTGTGAATGGGTTACGTATACTTACACAGAAGGAACGGATGAGGTGGGTTGTCAGTTGTCAGTTGGGGTGGGATGAGTTATTAAGAGAGTCTGGACTGCTGTCGAGTTTGTCGAGTTTTGTTGGAGCGCGTGGGGGAAGTTGAGGGAATTGAAGAAAAACACGAGATTGGTCCTCTTTTTTAACAATCAATCTCAGAAGCTTAGCAGGGGTGAGGAGGGGAGGGCAGGGGAGGGAAGATGGGAACGGTGCATGCCAGCGGATGGGTTGCGAATGCAATTGTGGATTGGATTCGACCTTGTTGGTGGTGGACGGACGAGCGCAAGGGTGGTGATGTCATGATAGTTTTAGCACAGGTTGTCTGGAAGACACCTGGTAATAAGACGAAGAAACCAAAAGGCCGAAGACGGGGGGAGAAACAAGGTCTTTGTCTGTCTACAGAACAGATCTCTGACAAGGCATGTCAGCTAGCAGGAATATTGATTTCTGCATTATTACCCATTGACCAAGTTGCGACAGGTTTGCGCCGCGTGAATCAAGGGAGAGCCTTGTGCTTTGTGGTGGCGGCATGGCGGGCTAAAAAAAGACGTGGCGTACTGTTTAGTTACCCGCCACAGTTGGTTGGCTGGAGGAATGGTGTGGTTGCTTGTTACCTACAGTACCTAACTTGGTAGAGGTACAGCAGGTCGCGAGTTGTTGCTTGTGCAGGTACCTAGTTGGAAGCCGTCGCCGCGTGCACAGAGCCGCTGCGGTGCCGGGCTGGTGATGTGACAGCGGTTGCCCGAGCGACTGGCATTAGTGCGGCTCTTGTCCTGCCCTTGAATGGAATTGAAGAGGGCTGATGCGAGATGAGATTGACAGGTATGGACCGACCGAGTATTGTTTTTTTGTCTTGTCACTTTGCTTCCGCGTCTTTGTTGCGTCTTTTGTTTGTTCTTGTCGAGAGGGTAAATTATCAGTGACCAAGTGGAAGCTCACCTCGTAAAAGCTGGCGTGGCCGAGTGTGGCTGTGAGGATGGCCCCTTGGCGAGCCAAGCGGGATGAAAGAAGAAGAGGAAGGAGGAGAGGAAGAGCAAAAAAAAACAAGAGAGAGGATTAGCTAGACTAAAAAGAAAATTACGTAGGCCTCATCAAAGCTTGCAGCAACTAGTTATCTGTTCATAAATAGACAGACAGACCTGACACTTTCTCGTGTCGTGCGGGACTTGGGTACATTAGTGGCGCTCTAGCATCTAATCAGGTAGCGGCAGACTGAGTTGCGGCTGGCGTTTTTTTGGTGCAGTGGTGGATTAGCGCGGCCTCGTACAGGGCGATCAGTTGACGGCACTCGCTAAAATTACAATGGATGGAGCCCTGAAGGTGTGCTGAAGCCGTTGGCGGAAATGCAATGCCCTGATGAAGCATGGTGGGCATCTTCGTTCCATACCAGGCCAACCAGACAAGGCAAACTCCCCGCCGCATCATGTTCCTTTCAACAATGCCATCGTTTTGAACTATAAAAAAAATAATTAGCATTACTGGTATTGTCCCCTAGGTTGTTTAGTAGGCTCGTACCGAGTAGCACCAAGGTACTCGCTTTGTATAGGCGGTCGGTCGAGGCGACTTCGCTGTTGCTTGGCATGGCTGGCATGGCCTGGCATGGCCTGGCATGGCTGGCATGGCAGTTTGGCTTCAAGGCTTGAAGCGAATGCACCCTCCGGATCCATCCACTTTTGCTTCACCCACTCCCTCCTGCTACTGCTTGCCTCCTCCATCCACTCCTCTTCTCACCACCACCCAGCTTGCCTTACTGTGGCCAGTCTACCGGTATCCGTCACCACCACCCGCTGCAAGCCCACGCCCAACTCAAAACGTCCACGCCCTCAGCCCGCTCTCAATCGTCCCTGCGCCTCTCCAATCTCATCACTTCCCAGTCTATTCCTCTTCCTCTAGTTATTCCTCCCCCATCCCCTCCCATCCTATCCACACCTTCAACCTCTCTTGTACCTTTCCCTGCCAACCACAGCCTTCTTCTACTCCCTCCCCCCCCCTCTGCCCTTGCCGTTTCGTCCCTCTTGCGCTTCCCGCGAACAACCTTCCGGCTTAGCCTTCTTTCGCCTTCTTCTCCCTCCACCACTCTATCCCAAACCTCCTGCAACTTACCAACAACCAACATCCAACAGGTCGGGTAGCTGGCAGCATCGCCAGATTTGCCCGCCGCTACCGCTGGTCTGCCTTTCAGGCGCGCACTCTTCCTCCCTCAGCGTCGCCTTGGCCTGCTGATGACGCCCACTTGCTACTTACCTCCGCGTCGCAATCAAGCTCTCAACCGACCCAGCTCTCCCGACAGCATCCACTCCTACGATTAATCGCCTGACAATATCGACTTGCTCAATTTTGCCCACCCTTGACTGCCTCTATATGCCCCGTCCTTGACGATATCTAATCTACTACTGGCCGACCTGCCGACCTTGTCCCGCGGGACCTTTTTGATTCCCAGCGCTCTCTGCTTTGCTTCTCGCCGCCGCCATGCAGCACTATTCTAACAACGACCCTTATGAGAGGGAACCTCTTGATCCCGCCTACGATAACCGCTACCGCACGCCCAGCCGACGACCTCAATACAACGAATACGCGCAGGAATCGCCGTATCATGACGACTCACCCGGTCGCACGCCAGAACCCGCGGCTCATTACGACCAGAGAGCCTACGACAATGTGCCTGTCCACCAACAAGGACCCCCGCCTCCTCCACACATGAACCTGCACCCACACGACGGCCCTGCATCTCGCCAACATGCTGACGACTACCACCGTTCTCCTCCCAGCGACTCATCTGGACCCGATAACTATGGCTATGCACACCCCGCTGCCATGTCTGCCGGTGCTTATAACCCCGACTCCCTCCGCACCGCCGGTCAAGTCCTTCCTCCACCTTCACGGGCAAATGCACCCAACAGCTCGTCGCCTCATCCCAGCCTGCACAGTGGCCCCTATGCAGCCGGCTACGCCATGGATGGTGATTCGCGTTCCACCGTCAACCCCTTCGGCACAGTCGCCGGGTCATCCGTCGGCTCGAGGTCGCCGTCTAGAAGTCCAAACGTCTCGACCGACCACTACCTCGGCGGGCAAGAAGCCTACTACAATCACTCCGCCTCGTCTCGACTAGACGCTCCCTCCTTGGGCGTGGTCGATCCCATGTCCATCGCGGATGACGGCGATGACGGCCTACACTATGGCCGTCAGAGCAACAGGAACTCTGCTCATAGCGGTAGCAAGCGAGCCGTCCCTGGCGCCATTGGAGCGGCGGCCGGAGGCGCCACCGCCGTAGCCGCCGAGCATGGTAGGTCTTAAGTTCCCGTCCTCGTCTACGTATCCCCAGCTAACCCTTTAGACACGCGTGGATTCTATGAACCCGCCAAGCGCGAACGATCCTCAGATTGGCTCGAGAAGAAGCAAGGCCGCTCCAAAAAATGGAAATGGGCCATTATTGTCCTCATCTTCCTCGTTATTGTCGGAGCCATCGTCGGTGGTGTCGTCGGAACCCTCGTGGCCGGTAGAAAAGACGACAGCAAAGACAAATCTGGCTCTGGCACCAACGACGATGCTAGTGGTGACCTCGGTCTCAAGAGTGCCGAGATTCAAAAGCTCCTCAACAACAAAAACCTGCACAAGGTCTTCCCTGGCATGGACTATACTCCCATCAATGTCCAGTACCCCGACTGCCTCAAAAACCCGCCCTCGCAGAACAATGTCACCCGCGACGTCGCCGTTCTCAGCCAGCTCACCAACAAGATTCGCCTCTACGGAACCGACTGCAATCAGACTCAAATGGTCCTTCACGCCATCGACAGGCTGGAGATGAAGAAGGATATCAAAGTCTGGCTCGGCGTCTGGCAAGATGGCAACAGCACCACCAACCAACGCCAACTTTCGCAAATGTGGGACATCCTCGACCAGTACGGTGGTGATCAATTTGAGGGCGTCATTGTCGCCAACGAAATCTTGTTCCGCAAAGAAATGACCATTACCCAGCTGTCCTCAGTTCTCACCGACGTCCGCGCCAACCTGACAAAACGAAGCATTAGTCTACCTGTTGCCACGTCGGATCTCGGCGACGACTGGACGACTGAGCTGGGCGCCGATTCTGACCTCATCATGGCCAATATTCATCCGTTCTTTAGCGGAACCCCGGCTGACCTGGCTGCGGGATGGACGTATAGCTTCTGGGAGAACAAAAACGGCCCCATGTGGAAGCCCGACAAGAAGAAAAATGTCATTTCGGAAACTGGCTGGCCTTCTGGTGGCGGCACCAGGTGTCCCACTTCGGCGCCACAGTGCACTACCCCCGCCAAGGCTGGTATCGACGAGATGAACCGTTTCATGGCTGACTGGGTGTGTGACGCGCTGAAGAACGGCACCAACTACTTTTGGTTCGAGGCATTTGATGAGCCGTGGAAGTCCCGCTTCAACTCGGGCAACGAGAACTGGGAAGACAAGTGGGGTCTGCTGGATGTGAACCGAAATCTGAAGAGTGGGATCAAGATTCCCGACTGCGGAGGTACCACAGTATCTTAGCGAAGAAGATGTACGGAAGGAAGGTGTCCCGAAAACGCGTAAGATGACGAGAAGGAGCAGAAGGAGGAGGGACGCGGATAATGCATGGAAATACGAAGGACTCGCTCGATCACCCGAGCTATTGGGATCATTCACGAGGAATACTCTGAATGTGCATGGCTATGCATGGAACTGTTGGCATTGACTTGATGGCATTCATCGCTGGGCTGCCTGTTGGCCCCGGCTCTCTTTTTTTATTTTTTTGGTGGCTCTTTGCTGTTTACATATGCGGCGTATTTGGGGTTTCATTGATTTACTTACAAGTGTGAATGCTGGGCATGAGTTAAAATAGTATATGTGCGAGAAATGTATTTACACACGACCAATTGACCGTTTCTCTACTTTTTGCTTGCTGCCCGTGCCCTCGTTTATGATATCCTTGTCTGTAGGCTCCTCCTTGCTGCCCGTGTCCTTGTTTATGATATCTTCATCTATAGGCTCCTCCTTGCTGCTCGTGTTCTTGTCTGTGATGGTCTTGTCTGTGATGTCCTTCTCTACAGGCTTGTCTGCCTTTTCGTCCGCCGAAACAAGCGCTTTTCCCCCTTGTCTTGAAGCGTCGCCCGAAGCCTCCTCCACTACAGCGCCTCTGCCCTGCTCAGACGAGGGAGGCCTGGCCGCGGAGGGTTTCGCCCCTTGCGGTGCAAAGTAGATGCTGGTGCTGGAAAACGCCGTGCTCGCCGCGTCCTGCGGAAACTCGTGCCGCGTGTACGTCCGGTCCATCCTCTTCATGTTCTCCAAGTCCGTCGCCTCCTCCATCGTCACTCTGCGCCGTGTTAGCGAGTCATCATCCCTCTTGCTTGACTTGGCCCCGAACCAACAGCCCACGCCCGAGCGAAGCGAAAACCAAAAAAGTAAAAAAAAAAAAAATAAACTTACGTGTCCCAGACGTCCCACCCGGTGCCGACGAACATGGCGGGTAGGTCTGGTTGTTGGAAGGCGGCGGCGTAGATGGGGCGGTAGAGGTGGACGGCGAAGAGGAGGGTGGTGCCCTCGACGAGCGCGTACGCGGCGGGCGAGGGGACGACACGATGGCCGAGGGCGGTGAGGAAGGAAATGTCTGAGGGCGTGAAGATGGGGTCCTGGAAGACGCACTCGACGGAGAGTTGGGTATATTTTTCTGGTCGTCTTGTCAGCAAAGGCTGCACAATGATGAAGGCCATGAGACTAAAACGTGGCGGAAGTAGGAGCAAGACAAGACGAAGGGTAGTACAGAAGCGCATACCTAATTGAGACACGATGGTCGAAAAGGCGCAGAGCTGCACGTACGCGGCGCGCTTGGCCTCCCACGCGCCGTCGGCCGGGTCGAACGTGCCGATGCCGAGACACACGGCCCTGCGCACCGGGACGACGACTCGCGGGGGCTGCGCGTCAAGCAGCCGGAGCAGCGCCGCGCAGGCGGGCGAGGCGAGCCACTCGGCGCGGAGCTTGTCGTAGTCGGCGCGCAGGGCCTCGGGCGGCCGGAGTACGCCGGAGGTGCGCGGCGCGAAGGTGTCTGGCGAGGAGTGAGGTTGTGTCGAGGCGATGGACTTGGCGGAGGAGGGGCGATGGCGGCGGGATTTGCGATGGACGCGGGTCCAGCCTTCGTCTGTGGACATGGGTCGGGTACGTATGAGCTTTGGATGAGTGGGATATGGGATTGGATATGTTGGTGATGTGAGTTTGATGGTATCGCCGGTTTTTCGTCAATAAGAGCTTGACCCGCTTTTCTGGCAAGACGTCAAGAGATGCTCCGCGATATGCGGCTAACAATGCGGGAGATTTTGGATGAGAATGAGGAATAGGAGTTGGTTAACGATCTGTTGAAAGGAAGTAGCCATATATTCCCCTGCTTGCAGTTTTTCTCTTTTTTCCTAGAATATTATTCCTCCTTGCTATTTCTACACGGATATCGCTTTTAAAAGTCGTGTCTCGTTCTAGAATTTCTTTCTAGAAAAATATCTTCATTTTATCTTTCTCATCTCACCTATCTTTCTTATCTTTTATATCTTTTATGTCTTTCTTCTCTTCTTTATTTCTACCATACTTCGTACACCTGGTCCTATGAAATGTCTGCCTACCTAACTCATCAAGGTTGGAGCTGCCTAGACAGGCTACCCGGTCAGATCTGATCGTCTCCGTCTTCTTGTTTTCCTAAAAACCAAAAGGAAAAAAAATAACCGTTTCACGTTCTTAACCTTGCTCCTCATCGCTGTTTTTACACCTCTCTCTTTATTCCACCTGCTCTTACCCTTCCTCCTACATATTCCCGGTGAGGGGCAGTTGCAACACCGCTCCACACCAGCTCGGTCGGCATCCATCCACCTGGTTCCACGGTTCCACGGTTCCACGACCTCCACCTCCTACACCAGCCTGCCATTTGTCAAACGTCACTGTGTCAACTCTGCGTTACTCGCTCTGATTGCGCGGTTGTTGCGGACTGTACATTCTTCTTTCCTTCGGCATCCCCCCTACTCAGCAACCATGGTCAATTTTAAGCTTTCCGCGCAGCTCATGGGCCATGAAGCCGACGTGCGAATTCCCTACCCTCCATGTCATCCCCGCCTCTGCGCTAACAGCAAGCACAGGTTCGCGCTGCGGCGTTTGCCTCGCCCGATACCATCGTCACCGCCTCGCGAGACTGCAGCGTCCGCCTCTGGCATCGCTCCCAGGGCGCCGACGTCTCCTTCGACGGCACCCTGCTAAGCCGCGGCTCCGAATACGTCAACGCCGTTGCCTTTTATCCGCCCAACACTGAGCACCCCGATGGCCTGGTTGTCTCGGGCGGCAAAGACACCATCATCGAGGTCAAGAACCCCCGCAAACAACCCAGCGACCACGCCGAGCGCCTGCTCATCGGACACGCCCACAACGTCTGCGCGCTGGACGTCGCACCGAACGGCAAGTTTCTCGTGTCCGGAGGATGGGATGGCCAGGCCCGCGTCTGGAACTTGAACACCTGGGAGACGGAATTGGCGCTGAGCGGGCATGAAGGCATGGCAGTGTGGGCGGTGCTGGCACTGGACGAGAAGACGGTGGTGACTGGCTGCGCCGACAAGAACATCCGCGTCTTTGACCTGACCAAGGGCAAAGGTGGAGAGGTGGACGCCTCGTCGACGATATACACCCCCGATGTGGTGCGCGCACTGTGTCGCGTCCCATCGACGCACCCGAGCGGCGCTGATATCGCCAGTGCGAGCAACGATGGTACCATCAGACTTTGGAAGCTCAATGGCCAGCAAATTGGCGAGCTTCATGGTCACGAGAGCTTTGTCTACTCGCTGACGAGTCTGCCTACGGGCGAGCTGATCAGCTCTGGAGAGGACCGCACCGTGCGTGTGTGGAAGGGTCTCGAATGCACACAGACAATTACACATCCTGCTATTTCAGTCTGGACTGTTGCCGCCCATCCTGAGACTGGCGACATCGTTTCCGGCGCCAGCGACGGTGTTGCTCGTGTCTTTACCCGCAGTCCCGAGCGAGTTGCCGACAAGCAAACGATTAAAGACTTTGAAGATTCTGTCAAGGCGTCCTCGATTCCCCAGCAGCAAGTAGGAGGGGTCAACAAGGAAAACCTTCCAGGTCCCGAATTTCTGCAGACCAAGTCCGGTACCAAGGAAGGTCAGGTGCAGATGATCAAGGAGGACAACGGTAACGTGACGGCGCACACGTGGTCGATGAGCCAGCAGCAATGGATTAATGTCGGTACGGTGGTGGATGCGGTTGGAAGCACTGGCAAGAAGGTGGAATACAAGGGCAAATCATATGATTTCGTGTTTGACGTGGATATCGAGGACGGCAAACCGCCGCTGAAGCTACCATACAACCTCTCGGAAAACCCATATGAAAGCGCCACAAAATTCCTGAATGATAATGAGCTGCCTCTTGGCTACTTGGACAACGTGGCTCAATTCATTACGACAAATACAAAGGGGGCTACGTTGGGCCAAACGGAGCAGAGTGGCGGGCCTGACCCCTACGGCACGGAGTCGAGATACCGTCCCGGTGAGGAGGCGCAGAAGCCGCGGATACTTCCGCAAAAGGAATATCTTAACATTACTGCCGCCAAGTACGAAGGTATGTAACGTTTCCTTCATCATCATGCTACAGATACTAACTACAATAGCCATTTTTAATAAAATTTCGAGCGTCAACAAGACGATGATCTCCAGTGGCCGCAAAGACACAGCTCTTAACCCTGGCGAGGAATCTTCACTACAAGCTCTACGTACTGCCCTCGAATCATCCAGCACCATTCCGACCGATGCTTTCCCTTCTCTTTTCAAGGTTGTGACGGCGTGGCCGTACAGCGATCGTCTGGCTGGTCTGGACCTACTCCGCTGTGTGGCGCGCTTCCCGACAGCGGCCAAGTACAAGGACAGCACGCATGGCACCCTGATAGACCTGGCCGTTGCCGCGTCCCTGCCCGATGGCGACGCTCCCAACGAAAACGCAGCCATGATGGGCGCGCGCACTCTTGCCAACCTCTTTACCACGATCGACGGCCGCAGCCTGGCCAGTGCGCGTGTAGACACCTTGCTATCATTCCTGGAGCGTGTAACAGGCATTCAGGGCGGTGACGCCATCGGCCCGCACAACCGCAATCTTCTAATCGCGGCGACGACCCTAGCCATCAACCTAGCGGTCCTGGTCAACCAGGAGAAGCTGCTGTCGGCCAGCGAGAGACGGCGACTGGTGCAGGTAGTCGGCGCCCTGCTCAAGGGACAGAGCGACTCGGAGGTGCTCTACCGGGGGTTGGTCGCGCTGGGCACCGTGGCGGCGACGTCCAAGGGTGACGTGGCCGCGGTGCCGGGTGTCGGCGGATGGGTTAACGAGGCAGCGGGCAAGGCGTCTGAGGATCGGGTGCGGACGGTGGCGGCGGAGTGCAAGAAACTGGTCGCATAAGCATTGCATTTGTAACGATAGGGCGTAGCACCGGGTTAAGAGAAACTACGGTAGAGAAAATGAGTCATGCATACATAGATGGTATATTGAGATACAAGCTAGATGTGAAGCCGTGAAATTACGTCGCAAAAGCAGCTCAACAGAAAAGGTTCCCGAAAGACAGAAAACGCCAAAACACCATGTAAATGAGAAGAGGGCGTGATTTTGACGCATAGACAAAAGTCCATTTACAGCAGCAGCAGCGCGGCGCTGGCGAAGAGCAGCGGCGTCCAGCCGACCCAGCTGACGGAGTGGAGGGTGCGCTCGGCGGCGGAGGTGGTGTAGTTGTCGGTGCCCGAGTCTTTGGTGGTGATTGTGTAGATTTGGGCGAAGCCAATGTCTGTCGAGTTGTAGCAGTTGGACTCGTTGACGGGGGCGATGCGCGGGTCGCCCTGCTCGGCGAAGATGATGTCGACGCACTGCATCTCCGTGTTAGTTCTGCTGCGATGGAGGAGGATGGGGTTGGTTGGGGGCTGGCTTACCGAGTAGAGGGCGGCGCCGTGCTGGGCGGTCTCGACGACCTGGATGGTGGCCTCGTCGCCGGCCTTGACCTTGGCGCCGGCGGGCAGCGGGACCTGGGTGAGGCAGACGGTGCCCGGGTAGGGGTTGTTGCTGGGGCCGATGATCTGGAAAGGGGCGATCATGGGGTTGCTCATGTTGGGCGGGCCGCCGTGGATGTTGACGCTGGGGTCGGAGCCGAAGCCGAGGTTGATCTGGACAAAGGCGAGGGAGTGTCCGCGGAACCAGCCGGGCTGGAAGGCGACGGTGCCGCCGCCGATGGGCCAGTAGGTGCGGTTCTTGGTGACGCCCATGCCGCCGCCTGGAAGGTTGTTGGTTAGCAAGAAAACTTGAATGGCGAGGAAGAGCGAACGAGGAGCACAGTGAGAACGAGGAGTGGCGAGAATAAGCAGTGCTTCGAGAACGAAGAGCACCACGACCCGCCGTCGAGCGAAGCGAGGAGAAAAGACTTACAGGGATACATCCATTGCATGCCGTAGGGAAAAGTGTCGTTAGTGATGAGGTTATTACCGCGCCAGCCCGGGTAGGAGATGACGGTATGTGCGGCGGCCAGGCCGGCGAGGGCGAGGCTGATGAGCAAGTTGAGCTTCATGACGAAGGCCGACTTCTTTTTGTGGTATTAGGCGATGAAGGGATCGTGAAACGTCAATCAACCCGGACCAGCCAGATTGAGGACCTTGGTGCGTAAAAAGCCGAAGCCACAGGCGAGCTCGCGCAGCAAAGAGTCAATTTCACAGTAAAGCGAGGCTGAGGAAAAAGGTCGCGGCCAGGCGTGTGCGCATGGACTTGGCAACACGAAACGGGAAGCGGAGCGAGATGGGGAAGAAATACTTGAAAGAAGAGGCAGATCCCTCAAGACGGGGGAGGCCTGGAGGGAAAAAAAAGAGGCCGGGCGGCCCTTTTTCTCTCTGGTGCCGGCTGGGCTGCATGTAATACCATCTGTGCTGTGGTACACTTGGGCAAGGGTTGAGATGTGTGGGAGGGGCCGGAGGAGGAGGAGTAGGAGGGGATTCGGACCAGTAGAGGAGGGGGAGTAGCCGCCGAGGATTCAGCCACTTGGGGGGGGATCGAGCAGCGGGGAGGGGTAATTGACGGGAAGAAAAGAGATGGGGAGGAAAAGGTGAGGTGATGGGCCATTGAGAGATGCAGAGTGGTTGGCCATTTAGACTGACTGACTGAGGGGACCCCTGACCCCTGTATGTGATGGGAAGGATGGGAAGCCATCAACGGGCTAGTGGCTGGTGGAAAAGATGCTGAAGCCTGACGGGAGCATCTGAGTGGACGAGGTCCGGGTGCAGTGGGTCGGTCCGGAGGGAGCTTGATGGGCGATGGGCATGCTGATTGGCTGGCGATGTTGATGGGTTAAGCGCCCACAACCCTGCACAGATGTCGGCAAGTGGAGCTGATTTTACAAGGCTCTCCTCCTCTTCTCCTCCCTCTGCACTCTGCCTGCACTCTACAAGTCAGTGCCTGCCGCAGCGGTGGTTGGGGCAATGTGATGAGGCCTGCATGGCGATAACGGGACCGACGGAAGGACAGACAGCTGCAAACACATGCACGCACATCCAATGGCAAACACGACGGAAATCGGCATCCCATCGACGCTATTGATGGAGACCCGGTAATAACCTACTGTACCAGCCAGGAACCAGTCTCGGCGCTAAACGGCACATTTTGATACGCGCATCCGGACAACTCACCACGCCGACGTGCAGCTAACAATTATTGCGGTGCAAATTCTAACTGGGTTTTTCATCCGATGCAAAGCAGCAGGATTTTCTCGGAACCGAGAACAGGCTTGTGGATTGGATCACGCCAAGAACTGCAGCGAACTAGGCCGAACAACCACTACAAACGGTCACAGCAAACACATAGGGCTAACAACATCATTATCATTCATCAACAACAAAATACAACAAACACTTTCTTTTCTTCTTCTTTTTCCCAGGCTTGAACCCACCCCTACGTCGAGCGAAGCGAAAATAAGAAAGGAAAACAAGCTACTTTTCCCCGTGCTTGTACAGCCCAGCCTCGAGGCCCTTGATCTGCAGCGCCAGCAGCCGCGAAAAGTATCGACACTGCGCCATGTTGCCCCCGTGGAACCAGAAGCCCGGGTGCCCACTATCCTGCCACATGGTGCGATACTCCCCCTCCTCGTTGAGCCCCCCGACATCCTTCACTCTATCCGCGAGCTCGTCGCCGTACATCTCGCGCGCCTGCTCCCGCATGTTCTGGTACCCCGTCGCCAATACAATCTCGTCCGCCTCAAGTTCCTCGCCGTCCGCGAACCGCAGACCGTTTGGCAGCACCTCGCTAATCTCTTGGCCCTGCTTGATCTTGATCTTGCCGTCGGCGATGAGCTGCGAGGCCCCGACGTCAATGTAGTAGCCGCCACCGCGCTGGAAGTACTTGAAGAAGAGGCCCGCGCCGTCAGGCCCGTCGTCGACCTTGAACCCGGCCGCCGCCAGCCCCGTGAGCATGGGCTCGTCGTGCGCGCGCTGCAGAACGCCGACTTGTACCTGCACGGTCTTCAGCACGGCGTTGGGAAGGCTGTTGAGGAGCAGGTCCGCGTCGTCAACTGGCGGCGACGTCTCGGAGAAGAGACCCTTGAGGGCAATCTCGGTGATGGCCGCTGACGACACTACGTGCGTGCTCGATCGCTGCACCATTGTCACGTCGTAGCCGTTTTCGTAGAAATCGTGCGAGATGTCGTGCCCCGAATTACAACAACCGACCACAATCGCCTTCTTTCCTTTCCCGATATCCTTCTTTGCGCCGGGGAAGTCGGACGAGTGGCACAGAACATGCCCTTTGAAGCTGTCCATGCCCTTAATATCCGGTAGGTACTTCTGGCCCGAGTAGCCTGTCGCCTGAATGATGTGTCTAGGGCGAAACGTGCGCTCCTCCACGCTCCCGTCTGTTTTGGTGCGCCGTAGCTCGACCGTCCACGTCTTGGGGGCCTCATCCCACACCGGCTTACTTGCCAGCTCGGTCGTCATCCACACGTTCAGCTCCATGCTTTGCGCGTACGACTCGAACCACCCCGCCAGCTTGTCCTTGGGTGTGAAGATGGGCCAGTTGGGCGGGAACGGTATGTATGGCATGTGGTCGTACCAGACCGGATCGTGCAGCACCAGCTGGTGGTACCGGTTACGCCAGTTGTCGCCCACGCGCTTGTTCCGGTCGACGATGAGGGCGTTGATGCCCAGCATTTTGAGTCGGACAGCGGCTGTGAGGCCAGCCTGACCAGCACCTGTGTAAAATGGTCAATTCATTTTTTCTTCTTTTTCCTCGCTTCGCTCGACGTGGGGGGATGCAGCAAAAGCGTCTTCGTAGATGGTACGTACCAACAATAATGACCTGAGGCTCGCTGCCGTCGGTGTAATTCACCTCGGCCTCGCGCCTGTCCGCCCAATTCTTTCGTCCCGGATGCTGGCCGTGAGCCACACCCGCCGGCCTTTGCCCGTTCACCGGCTCCTCGAAGCCCTTGAGGCCCTGCAAGATGGTTCCCAGCGTGTAAATCTTCCACCCCTCGCCCCCCGTGCCGACCAGCCGCACCGTGCCCGCGCCGAAGCCCACGGCCGTCTCAAAGGTGATGAAGAACTGCAGCACGTCCACCTTGCCGTCGGCGTCGAGCTTGACCACCGCCGACGGGCGCCCGTCGTCCAGCGCCACCGACCGCAGCCGCAGCGTCCCGTCGTCCCGCGACGCGGCGTCCCGCAGGAACGCGGCGATCTTGGCGGGCGACTGCACGGTGCGCAGCGCCCAGGTCAGCGCCAGGTGGTCGCGCCAGTAGCCGTCGTCGGCGAACAGCGAAGCCAGCGCGGCGGGGGCGTCGTCCGCGCGGGCGAGGGAAGCGTTGACGGCGGCGACGAAGGACTGCGCGGTGGTGCGGGGGTTGAGCGCGGCGGTGCCGGTGGAGTTGGGGAGGCGAGCGGGAGGCAGGTTGGTGCTGCCGGGCATGGTGTGGATGGTGGGTGGTGGTGCGGCCATGGCTGCGGCTTGACGTGCGTGTCACCGTATGGGAGTTGTACGTAGAAGAAGACCAGGGGGGAAGATGGGAAACGGGAGGAAAAGGGTGAATGAAGGGAGGAAAGGGGGACTCGAGAGTGAAGAGGCAGCTCAGCGCGGCTTATATGCAGCATGCGGCAGCTAGAGCGGGGGCTCCGTGACTTGCACGCCGGCGCCGGACGCAAAGTGCGCAGCCACGCGTCCTGCGTCTTTTTTTTTTTCGTTTGACGGTTTGCCGTCAAAGCAAACTGTGCGCGTCTATACCTGAACCCCGAATTTGCCAATATACGATTTACATTAGAACGAGCAACTTGGGATGAAGTGCTTTCCGCTAGTTACTAGTTTTGAGCACAGGCATGAAGCGTCGGCCTTGGGCCCGGCAGGGGCTGGACCCACCCCCACAATCGGAGCGCGGGCGGGCTGTAGTGATTCCAGGGGACCTGCGGCGTTTCCTTCGTCAAGCTAGGCAAGAAGGTTCTACTCTAGAGGACGTAGTAGCAATTACAGTCGATTGTGACAATTATATGACGGAAACTCCCATCCTCTGTCCCGTCGTTTTGCGACGCAGGGGGCAGAGGCGGGGTTGATTGCGGGTATACAAACAGTGGTGTAGCTCCTCGCAGGCTTGAAGAACCTGGTCACACTCTACGGTTAGTCACAGGATGCGTACGGATATATACCGTCACAGCCACAGATAAGTTGCTCGTATCAATCCTTTCGCTTTCATCACTGTACTTGTCTTCCTGCTTCCCTATACCTAGTGCTAGTATTGTCAGCCCGCCCCATGTGCAGCGCATCGCCACACGTCTGCCAGCTCCACGCACCAGATCATCGTCCGTCGCCGCCTTACTCTTCAACCATTCCATCTTAACCGATTCTAGACTTTGACTGCCCAGATTAATGCCTGTAGATCATTTGTTAGGGACTATTCTTCTTGTCTGTTTTTCTCTTCACTTTTCTTCCTCCTTTCCTTCTATTTTCTTCTCTTTTCTTTTAGCCGATGCGGAAACCGACATCATGACTTACATACGTACATCGTGTACTGGGTTAGTTAGGCCCGTCTTGTAGAGCTCCTGCGTAGTCGTCATCTTGGCGACAAAGACATCTGCTTCGCGCGCCGCTTGTCGCAGAAGCTTGACGACGATAGTGCTGTGGTCGTTGGTGTCTTCACAGTCATGGGGATTAGGGCCGCAAATTGGCGCTGACCGGCAATTCCCCACGCTGAGATTCGCTGGTCTCTGCTGCATATTCCGCTGTCGATAACAGCCTATGCCAATTCTTTGGCTCCGATGCGTCGGTAATGTCGGACGGTCGAGCCCCGGTGTCGGGGGCGTATGAAGAAATTGGTCCTCATCATGTCTTAGCCGTTCCTGTCGAAAATAAATTCCTCAACTGCCGCTAAAACTATGTTCTCGGTCGTAAAGCTGCAGCTGGTGCTGAAGTGCCGAGAAGAAGTTGTTGGTGTGTAAGTTGGCGCGAATTCTGGCTTCCTGTGTTGTTGGTTGTTAGCTACCCTATACTTGTCGCGTGTCTCTCGGCAGAACCGTCCCAGGAAGATACTCGCAAAGGCTGACGTCGGTGGCATTGACGCATTGCCATCATTACCTGGTAACTTGGCTCAACATTTCATGGCGTTAAGCACTACGGTTGGGATCCGTGCCTGAAGAGCAGTGCTGCTTTTGGCCACAAGATCTTGTTCACTTACGCATAGGTGTGCGGTGAGGGGTCGATTTTGCCCCGTTTTTCATGCTGGGTCTCCTGTGGTACAATGCACAAAGAAAGTCGTCCCTGAATTCTTAACGATGACATCCCTTCTCTATATGCCAGCAGGTGGCGTTGCTTGTGTCTGTGCTCCCTAGAATGGAGGCCTTAGCTGCAAAGTGAATCACTCTACTTCGGCACCTTCCTGTAACACCCTTCACATTTGTTCTGCCCTCAACGCGTAGCCGCCACAGACAGCATGCAAGTACTATCCACCTTCACAGTGGCCAAGTAAGTACGTTGTCAAGACTACACTGACAAGCTGCCGGTGTGTAACACGCGTGTTATGTTTAGCACATCAGTTTCCAATTTGTTTGGAGTAATAACGTCGTCTTTCCCAGTGGGTGGTACACGTTTTCAAGGGTACACCGTCTTGACTTCCTAGATGTCATGAATGAATAGGTGAATATGGCTACTTGTGACATCAGGACCTGCTTCTCGAGTTGAAAGAGTAGTCGACAAGACACGAGGAGACGGGCACAGAGGCTGGGCCAGACATAGTCAAAGGCGGCAAGACGACACGTCTGGAGGTACAGTTAGGCCTTTGAGCTGTTGAAGTGCCTGTGTATCGCCACCTTGTCGCAGCTCATCCACGGGACACATGCCGCCAAAGCTAGCCGGATGAATGAATGAAGAGCGAGTAGAAACACAATGACGAATTCTACTGTGTTGCATACGGCACGTACATTTCCTTGTCTCTAATATAAAATGGCAAAGCTCGCCTGCATAGAAAACGTATCTTGTTTCTTGTTGTCTTGTTTTTCTTCATACACCTCCCTTTCTCTCTTCTTCCTTGCTACATAGGCACCCCTCACATACCACGCCAACAACCTCCCAGCAACACTCATGCAGGACCATCCTGCCGGGTGGCTCTGGCTCAATGACGTTGCTTATCGCGGCAGGCACTGCATCGGTCATGTCTTTGAACAGGAAGAAGGGGTTTTTGATTGTCTTAACGACGGCAACGACGAACTGATCAGATTAGATGGCTCAAGCTACAACTCCCTACCATGGGAACTATCGAAGAAGAGTAAATCGATACCCACGGGCGAAGCTGTTCTTCAAGGTACGCAAATTACCGTCGCTTTCACGGACGCCGACTATACGAGGGTGATCGATCAATCTCCCAATGTACAAAGGTGTCTGCGTACCAGCAACAGAAAAGTTTCCATTGTTACAGGCTTGGTCATATGCTCGGCAGCAAATTTGATTACTTTTCGAGACCAGGCGGGAGGGAAACCAGGGAAGGAGTTCGTCTTGAGAATGGCGGACCGCAACGTGGTGGTGCCACCCTCTTACTTTCCGGAGCCGGCAGAGGGCGAGAGAATTATCATGATTAGATTGGAAAAGATTGAGTGAAAGGAATGGAGTTGAGCTAGGAGAGTCAATACGACGAGGCTTAGGATTGGACATGCGTCGAGACGATCTGCTTTCGCTTCCGTACTTACTTACACCTTATTAGAGGCTTGATCACAATGCAATTTTTTTTTAAAAAAAAAGGGAACTGATTAACAGAAACATTGCGCTAATACGTGTTGCACGAAGCCTTTGCGTAGTAGTACTCTCTCTTGAGCAGACCCAGTGCGCTGCTGTGCTGGGTCTCGAGACGCACTGTTGCATGTCAACACGCGGCCACCAAGTTTTTTTTTCGAAAACGACAGGAACTCTGGTATTATGCTGCTACCCCGGTATTGTTTTCTCTTGGTAATAACAAACTGTCTAGTCCCACTCAACCCGTGGAAGCGCCTCCCAGAAGACTTTTTCCTTTTGTGCCAAAATTGCCTCCCGCCCATAATCTTTCTCTCTATTCCAGTTCGAATGTGTGTATGTACCCATGTACTGTAACCGGTGTTAGAGGGAGACCTTTGAACTCGCGAAGGTCCAAGATCTTGTTGAAGAACGACTACGGCTGAAGGAACTTGCACCTGCCGTTCCGCTGGGCCATTGCATCGAACACGCGACGAATATACTTGCTGGTATAATACCGAGCCCGAAAAACGCCATCCAACAGGGCCACCGAGTGCCGGACGATCTCGAGAATGTTCGCCGCTATCCCAGCGGCAATGGGCGTCGCGAATGATGCGCCGGTTGAATAGACTGTCCTTACCTGGCCTGTTCTTTTAGGAAAAAATTTCGGGCATTGGAATTGCAGACCCTAATGTCGCGAAGTAGCCTTCTGTCCCGGTGCTGGCATTCATGGCGTCCGGCTTGCCGAAACTATCCGTAACGTGAATGGCGAAGATGTCGTCTCTGCTGCCTGGGTATGTAAGCTCGGCCGTCTAGACCTTGTTGCTGTACGCTGCGGCAAACGCGATGAGAGGATGCGGCCTTATGTCCAAGGCGCCGTGAAGGGCGGAATCGACATCTGGGTGTGGCCCCGGTAGCGCGAGAGACATGCTGATGATGTCGACATCCCAGACTTGCACTGCCCCTAGGAGTGTCTGTAAATCACCTGGTAAGTACCATTCTTTCTTTTCTGTTTGCTACTCAGACCCAGGCATATCACTTACGTCGTGCAGGCTAAACAGGCTGGCCTCGGAGCGCTCCAGCGTGTTGGTTATCTTGGCGGCAAAGACATCTGCTTCAGGCGCCACAATACATACAAACATACCTATACATCTCCCCCCTTTGCCTACTTCTTGATGCACCCATCAACATCTTTCCTTCAACGCCATCATGAGACCAAATCCGCCAAATCCGCAGGGATTCTTTGGCCCCATCTTTCGAACGGTGGATTTCTGCATTGGCGTCTGTGATGAACTTCGCCGCAAGCGAATCGAGAGTCAGAGCCGCGCTCGCGTTGAATCCCTGGCAATGTGTTTGAGGCAATGGGGCAAAGCTCTGAGGGTCTGGGCTGGCGACAAACTCGAGTTCTGTTTCAAAGCTGGACCCAACCAAAAACTACATTCGAAATCTCATCAACGTGTACCTGGATGCTTTACAGCAACATCCTGTTGATTGTATGTGACAGCCGGTCTCTTCATCCCAGCACGTCCTTCCTCTTACCTGTGTTAACTGGTTTCTGAATCTAGCTCTGAAATCCATCCCAGAGGGAATCGACCCTTCCACCTTGAATTATTCCTTTTTTGACGAGTTGTTTACTAAAACCGAGACTTGAATCAGAAAACTGCTCGACCTTGCTGAAACGCTGCTTATGCATACTCCGTGTGGGCTTGGATGGAGAGTCGCTGATTTTCGCTCCGAGAATGAAGACGCTGCCTTGAATCGCTCCGTCACGACGATTCTCGGCGATAACTTCCCCTACCTGCTGCCCCGACGGCGAGTTGGGAAGCTGTCATCATGGTGGAAGAAGATAGGGCGCAGCCTTGCGTTGATAGCAAAGGTCCCCCGTGTTGCCCTCCAGAGAAAACCACAGCCCCCCGGCGGTCTATATGTTTGCTTGGATGCATATTGCGTCCGGGTCAACCCACCTACGTTCGAAACTCGGGAGCAGTTCAAAAGGCATATGAGATAATAACATAGAGTGGGCTGGACAAGCATGCTTCAACCGAATATTTTCTGGACTTGTCGAATATGCGAGGACGTGTCTCCTTGCGAGTTCCGGTCTATTCATGACATGACACAAGATTTGGTCCGCCACATAAACGCGGAGCACAGTCAAAGCGATCAGAAGAAGCTTGCGCTAGACCTGGCGAGCTTGAGTTCCGGCCGTTGGAGGTGACCAGACGAGACCTGTCCCAGCTGCGGAACTTGCTATGGGTCCAAAGCAAAGAAGTCTTCCAAGGACAAGGAGACGGCGACTCTCCGCCCGGCGCAGGATGATGACGCCAAAACTCCGAGCGCGGACGACATTTTTGCAAAGTACAACGAGGAGGACGAGGACAGTCTAACTGCGAGCATATATCACTGTTCTACAACGCCCACGGAGGAATATGAGCAAACTCTGGCTACAAGTATGGGTGACATTTCTGTGCAAGAAGGTGAGGACGCCGAATCTAGGCACACGGCTCCGCGACGCCCGACGAAGACTGGGGCGCAGTGCACAAGGCCGAGGACTGCATCGCGAGTCACATGAGGGATCTTTCGCTTCAATTCACGCTACCACGACTAGGACAAGCGACGCCAACGTTTCTCAAGCCGGCGATCCCGGCGATGGACTCCTCGGCCGATTCCTCGGACGACGATGGTCGGCCAGAGTTGGATGTATCAGTGGACCTGTTTGACCCCAAAAACATGAAGGACGGTATTCCGTTCGAGTTTTACATGCGATTTCTGAAACTATACGAGAAGCTTTGGTTGAGGTTCGAAGTGTGTTTATGGTGGCTAAGCACTTTCGCGGCCTGCAAGATTGTATTCTTGGAAGTTTACGTTCATAGTAACTAACATTGGGCAAGGATGGCAAGCGCCATCACCAGTCACTTTTGTAAATGCGCTAAAACTTCATGCAAATACAACTTGATTCTCATGAATGCAGCAGATCGTTATGAATGGAGTTTGATGCGAGTTTGTTTGTAAATACATTAATTCTTTTTAGAAAAAAAAAACCGCCTTCTTCTTGGACGTAAGGTTGCTACGTGTTGCTGTACAGAGGCATGATTTGATAAGCAGCTTGAAGCGAGCACTAACTTCGTAGTTAGCGCCTGCGCAACCAAAGTCGCCGTCTTCAACCTCCAATTAACAACTTCTCGCAACCAATTGACGTGTCACGCGGCCAAGCAGGCAAACATCGCAAACAAACAATACCGTGGATCACAGAAAATTTTGTCATCAACAAAGAGAGGGTTAAAACCTGCCTCAAGCACCTAGCGATCGCCGCCTGAAGGTGTGCCGTGACCACAGGGCTCCTCCACGCGCCTCACCCGTTGCCAAGGCCTCTGGGTCGCGCATACGATACTGATCACGCACAATGGATGAGGAGGAGCGCTTCTCTGCAAGCTCTCCGGAATCAGAGCGAGAAAATGAGCCCGAAGAGGTGATGGAGGACGAGCCTGCCGAGCCCGAAAACGACGACCACAACGAGGAAAACAACGATGAAGACGACGACGACGGCGAGCAAGACGAGGCCAATAACATTGGGACGCAGAGCAATGATGGACAAGATGCGACGCAAAAAAAATCGAGCAGTCCTCAACCCCAGTTTCCCTCGTTTCTGAGGCCCACGGTCCGCCCCGAGTACATCACCGCCCGTCTCTACGACATTGTTCCCACCATGGCTGCGCCCCAGTCGACCAGTGTCAACGCCATGGCCATCACGCCCGACCTACGCTACTGGTTTACCGGTGGCTCAGATGGCTACATTCGCAAATACGACGGCCCAGGCACCATCAATGGCAAGCTGGCGCTGACCGTCGCGCAAAAGCACCCCTTTGTCGACAGCGTCACCAAAGCCGGCATCCTCATGTCGTACTGGGAAAACGAAGAGCCTTCACCGCCTGGCACCACCAGCCACGAGCAAATACTGTCGCCCGTATACTCGCTCGCAGTCGAGTCCACGGCCCTGTGGCTGCTGTCCGGCCTGGAATCAGGCGCCATCAACCTGCAGAGCGTGCGGCACGACGAGGGCAAGAAGATTTGCAGTCTTCAGAGGCACACGAATGCTGTCAGCGTTTTGACCATGGCCCCGGACGAGAAGTCGGTGTTGAGTGGCAGCTGGGACAAGACAATCTTCGACTGGGATCTTAACACGGGGCAGACCATTCGCGGATTTACTGGTACAGCAGGTCAAATATCGGCGGTCGAGCTACGACCTGAATGCGGCGACCCCGTACCCGCGGATGCCGACGAGCCGCCACCGCACATGACGATGACGACGAATGCCGGCCCACGTCTTACGAATGGCTTTGCCAGCACGAACGGCGTGGCTGCACCCAAGGAGGAATCGCAGGCGCATGAAGAGAGCCAAGAACTCGCTGCTTCGCCGGCGCATGAGAGTCTATTCGGCGGTAGTGATGCTGGTAGCTTATTTGGCGAGACGACAGGCGGGCAGGCATTCGCACAGGACGACGACGAGTTTGGCGGCAGCATGGGCATGATGACGGGACAAGAGGGTGGTATGGACCACTCTGCGGATATGGCGATGGCAAGCATGGACATGGAAAAGGAGAAGCCCGCGGAAGAGGCTCCCGCCGCGCAGGAACAGTCTGCGCCGGGGGGTGACGCCATGGATATTGATCCACCGCCGGTGAAGCAAGAGGGCCAAGAAGCGGCCAAGACGGAGCCTGCCGAGGACCACGCTCAGGGCAGCTCCACGCAACGGACCGACGATGCTACTGATATCAGCGCAACGCAACCGACGCAAGCCGACGCCCTGCCGGGCAACGACACGGCGCCCAAGTCTCCGACGACGGTGTCGGATGCGGCGGCCGGCAAGCAGCGCGACCAGTCGCAGACGTCGACTACGACGTTCCTGGCGTCGGCCATGGACGGGACGATCCGGATCTGGGACCGGCGTGTGCCCAACGCGGTGGCGCGCATCACGCCGCGGGCGGGCGTGCCGCCGTGGTGCATGAGCGCGTGCTGGAGCCCGGACGGCAACATGATCTACGCGGGCCGACGTAACGGCACGGTGGAGGAGTACGACGTGCGCAAGGCCCGGCGCGGGTGGGAGCCGGAGCGCGTGCTCAAGTTTCCCGCAGGGAGCGGCGCGGTGAGCGCGGTGAAGCCCATGGTGAATGGACGGCATCTGATCTGGTGAGTCTTCCTTCCCTCTCTCTCCCTCATTTTTTTTCCGTGGCGGCAATGCGCTGTGAATACGCATGCTGATCCCAGAACTTTTACCCCATAGTGCTTCGCATGATATTATGCGCCTGTACGACCTGCAAGACCGGCGGGCGTTCAAACACTCGACGGTGCCGTTCCTCATCATCCCCGGACCGCCGCGCGCGGGCGTCATCTCGAGCCTGTACATCGACCCGACCAGTCGCTTCATGCTGAGCGCCGCGGGCACGAGAGGCTGGAACGGCACGAGCACGGAGGTGCTGGTCGGATATGAGATTAGTGTGATGAATAGCTAAAATGATTCCCCAGAGCCTGTTGGTGGTTTCTTTTTTTGGCCCTTTGTTTTTACTATTTATTAGGTTCGGTTGGGGGCGTCAGGTGCAGCGAAGTATTGGGTAAAAACTGGGTTACTTTGTATAGCATACCATTATCGGTTGCCCTTTTTTTCTGTATTCGTTTTAGATATTCGGCTAGCAGCGGCAATGGGAAGCGGTTAAACAAGCGACTTTACTTCTTTTTGCTTGCTGATTTTTTGAGACTTTTCCACGAGTTAGAGGTGTAGTTGGGATAATGAGGTTTGTTAGTTCCTCGCCGCGTTCAAACACAGGCCAGTGACGGCTGTAGAAATCCATTAAACGTTCTGTCTATTATATTTCCAACTAGGAGATGACATGAACATGAAAGATATGGAAGGAAGAGTTAGCGATATAAATACAAGTACGTATTCGTATAAGGCTCTTTTGGCGCGTTGTCACGGTAATCTAATGAATTATGTAATGCAGTGGTTCTGCCAGGTATCTGATCCCTAGGATAATTGAGATAGCCAAGATACGTAAGGGTATATATATAAAATAGTAAAAATATGTGAAATACTTCAAACATGTAAAACACCTAAGATATACGAAATACCTAAGATATGTAAAATACCCATATATAAAATACCCAAGATATATAAAATACCCAAGATATATAAAACACCCAAGATATATAAAATACCCAAGATGCCTGAGAGAGGTGAGATACCTCTCAGGGGAAAAATACATGTTGCCCATATGGCTGCCTAGCGCCACCTGTGCCTCCGCCTACAATATCACAACATCCCGCCTAGGCAGCCTCAAACTGGGAAAGCCACCTGCGAACATTCGTTATAGCCTCATCAGGACTAACTTGTGTGCTTCAACTCAGCAATATGGGCTGATATAGACTCTTGGGCGGATAGCATCGAAGTGTTCACAGATCCCGCGACGACAATGCCGCAGACACCATTGAGCAAGCGGCAACGTTCTGTCGACGACCTAACCCCAACACAGAGAGGTTGCTTTGCCCCCTTCTCCTTGCTTTTGATCGGCCCGCGCTAACAGCGGTAAAACGTGTGCGCAGTCAGCGGTGTCGGCGTTTCCGAGCTCAATCTCGGCGATTCCTCCGAGCGCGGCTCGACGGCCAGCTCGACCGGGGGGCGCCCGACGAGGCGAGCCTTGAGCCCTAAGAAGCGCGAGGTTGCCCTGCGGCAGGCCAGGCAGTTCCCCGTCCGACGCCAGCACATTTCAGCCATGAGCGACCCCAGCAGCTTGATGCGGGAGCTCGCCAGGACAGGGCAGGTCAGGTGCCTGTCATACCGAGCTCCTTGAGGGTGAGCCTCTTTTACGAGTTTCAGGCACGACCCGGCTTGTTAACGTTGAAGGGGGGGAGGCGTCGAAAAAAAGACGCGAATAGAGAAGGATTCTGACTGGGCAAACCAGCCGCGCGACGCTTGGTTCCTGGACAGCCCGACAACGTCTGAGGGCGCCACCGAGAAGGATGACGTCTACATGTATCGACGCGTTCGGCACATTCGAGACAACACTCTCAAGGCGCGGCGGCGGATGGCCCACGAAGCGGAACGCGGAATGGAACGAAGCTGTCCATTGGCCTCTGTTAGAACTAGCCCTCGACGGGAACAGATCTCATCTGCCGGCGTCGTCTGCCGGAACGTGTAAGTCCCACCAAAGCAGAGAAGAAAGGGCATAGCAAAATGCAGCACTGGCCCCCTTCCCAAGATTACCAAGTGATTAAAGTTCCTTTCTAGCACGCAATGCGCCGTCTATCCCGAGTTGCGCGAACCGGATCCCCGAATCACGGACACCAAGTCCGACTACGCGCTGTGCCTGGACCCGGAGCAGGGCTCGCGCCTCGCAGGGCTGCTCCGCGCGTACAGGCAGCTGGGCGAGGAGAACAGGACCTCGCACATACAGTTCAGCGACGAGGCGAACACGCCGCCGGCCGTGGGCGTCGAGACCAAAAGCGGCGGCGACGGGGGGACTCGTCGACGCAGAGCGGCGCGCAGGGCGCCTCGTTCGTTCGTGCTCAGCATCGCCACCTGGCGCGCCTGCCGAGCGCCGCGGCTCGACCTCTGCCGCGACTTCCCATTGTCCAGGTGCTAGGCTCTTGGTAGTTCATCGACTTTGCGCAGAAGACGGAACCTGAAACGGTGCGTATGAATTTGGAGGTTGTCGTCCAAAGGGAGAGTGGTTTGCGGGGGTTGGTCATTAAAATTCCAACTAATTCACCACCAGATCATCTATGAAAGGCTTGAAATTGGTTCTTCAGACAGCATACACGGATGCTATCTTATTTGCAGCGCCATGTCCATCCTCGCACGATGGTGCGCTGAGGAATACGGAGAGTGGCTGGAAGCAGCCTTGTCGCCGCCGCCTGGTGAGGCAGGTCAGCAGCTGGAATAATTGCGCCGACGCCCGGCATCAATTTAACAGTGCTAGGTCTTGCCGAGTCTATAGCTAATGAAAACAATAAGAAAAGAAAATTGATACCCAACTTCTTTGCCGGTGCACCCTAATGCTTGTGGTGGGCAGATATCGTCGTCGATCGCTGTCATCACTATCATGACTATCGCCGCTATCATCGCTATCATCGCTATCATCGCTATCATCGCTATCATCGCTATCATCGCTATCATCACTATCATCGCTATCATCACTATCATCACTATTGTGTATATCATCACTCGCAGCCAAGCCCGCTCAGCTGCTGCCGGTCCAAGGCGCGCATCCCTTTATACGCAGTTGCACCAGCCGATAGATGTAATATGCGCGCGATGGCGCAGTGCAGCGCAAGAAGCCGTGGCGCAGGCGGCTCAACGCTTCCATCTGGGATCAGGTACAGCTCCCTAGTTATGAGCAATAGTTTTTGGAACCCGTACTTGGCGCATGTCTGTATGTAATAGGTATGCGCGCGGTCCGAAACAGGCTTAAAGTGATGCTCGAAAGTTCCAAAGAAATCACGGCATAGTGGGTTAAGTGTCATGGCATTGCGCGGTGTGTTCATGTCGGCGCTATTGATGAAATGAATAATACCGTTGTCCAACATGTCAAGAATTTCGAGAGCTGGTTCCCTTGCTTCGTTGGGCTCTCCCATGTCTAATCCAACAAGGACCAATGAGTGTGGCAGAACATGTGCCACTTGTAAAAGGTCCAAAGTCATCAACTTCGACGGGCATACCGTCGTCGTCCAACGACTTGTGCAAAAAGAAGCGTTTCCCATAGCAAGGCTGGACGGCTGCCTGCACGACGACAAGGCTGAGACAGACACAGGCGGGGTGTCGTTAATAATTTTAAACCATGTACCTAACCTGGCCCGTTTGCTCTGCATCCATCCCCTCCGGAGCTGCCCAAACTTCCGCCAGCGTCGAAAACTACAATTCACCAACAAGTCATCACATCCTCATGGCTCACAACTCACAGCGCGTTCCGTGGGATCTGTTCCGCAAGGGCCGCATCGTCGCCGCGGCAGACGTTCCGCACGCAGCGTCCCAGCACGACGTCACCCTCAAGAGGAGCTCCGACCAACAGCGCAAGCTGGACACGGCCACCCTCATCGCCGCCCTCTGCGACGCGCTCCAGCACGACATCCACCAAGAGGCCGCCCGCCACGCGTTTGCGCCGGAGCCGCCCGCCGACGCGGACCTGGTCATCCCGGACCCCGTCGCGCGCACCATCGCGCCCATGGTCCGCGCCTGGCGCGCCTCCGTCTTCGCCGCCAAGGAGCTCGAGGGCATCCTGGAGCTGGGCGACGACGAGTACCGCCAGTGGCAGCTGACCTTTGACGCGCGCCCGGAGGGGGAGGGCAGCGGCAACCCGGCGCCGACGGCCGAGAGACAGCACGGCAGTGACCGGGCGTGCGTGCACGAGGTGGCGTTTCGGTGCGGCTGCGTGCTGCCCAGGAGTGAGAGGACCGCGGGCGCGTTTCGGCGCGGGCACCCGGGGAACAGCTGCTACACGTTCCACGAGGTCTGCGCCAAGGAGTACTTTGGCGCGCTGGTGATGCAGTCGCTGCTGGTCGCGGGCGAGATGCAGCCCTTTTACGACATGGGACGAGGCGAGACCAGCATATTTGCGTGGGAGAGCGTGGCAGAGTGCTACTGCGTGGTATGTCATCAATGAATGTCTTGCTGCTTCTTAGGTCCCAGCTACCATGCGCTCACCGTTATAGAGTTTCCATTCCATCGGCTGGGGATGTCTGCAAAACAGCTGCTTAATATCTTACATCTACCTCAATGCGCTGTTGGCGTTGAGTGACGCCGGTGGCGCCAAGTCGCTGCTCTCCTCTTCGCAATACCGAAACCGAGCCACGACCAGCGCTATGCTCCAGCGCTTCCAGATCAGCGACTGGTTCGGGGAGCACCTGCACACCGAGTTCCACCAAGACACGACCGGTAGGGAGTCCCTGTGGGAGCGCATCCCGGGCCCGTCACTACAACTCAGTCCAGCAGCAGAAAAGGCGGCGCGAGAGGCGCTCCGCGCAAAGGGGCTCCCGGAAGAGCTCATACTACAGATACTACGGTCCAGGACGCCGCTGGCGCGTATCCGCGTCCCGGGCGACCCCCTTCACCCGGAGAACCGGAAGGCCGTCGCCGAGTACCTGGAGCTGTGCTGGGGGATCATCGTTCGCTGCGGGGTGCTCCAGAGCTGGAACACGTTCGCGGAGGCCAAGGGCAAGCCTGCTCATAAGGGTCAGATCGGTTCCGTGGTGAGGGAGCTGCAAGCAAAGCTGTGGAAAGAAGTCGAGGTGAAGAAATGTGCGGCACCTGTGGAAGGTTGACGCCCTGTACAGATGGCGGCTTCTTCCGCTACAGAAGCTCATTCATGACGCAATGGATTTACGAGGTTTGGAAATACGACTGTTGAAAAACAAAGAAATTTCATTGTTTTTCCTATCTACTTGTGAATCGAACTACTGGTCAATCCAGCAACTTATCAATCCAACTTGTCAATCCAACGACTTATCCATCCAAAGTCCCACGACTTGTCAATCTAGCCACTGATCAATCCAAAACTTGACAACTCGAATACCCATCTATCCAAAACTCATCAATCCAACTATCCATCAATCTCAAAACTCATCGATCCAAAAACTCATCAATCCAACTATCCATCAATCTCAAAACTCATCGATCCAAAAACTCGTCAACTCAAAAACAAAACTCATCTATCTCTGGACAAAGGAAACGGCAGTTCCGCCGCCATGCGGCGCTCAGTGACGCTGACAACCGCTGCTGCGTCGCGAAGACTTGGCCGTCGCCTGGCTGATGGAGCTCTCCGGCCTGATCGTGCTGTTGGTCCGCGCCGCGCCGCGGCGGTCACGCGACCCAGCCCGCTGCGACACCCACTGGGAGGTGTAGCTCGGCGGCGGCGCGCGATCCTCCTCGACCGTGGAGAGCTTCTGGGACGAAGAGTAGGAGTGGCGCTTGCAACCGCGCGTAGTGGACGACGGCGGGGGCCCATTGCGCGTAGCCGACGATGGCGGGGGGCCGCTGCGCGTAGCCGATGACGGCGGGGGCCCGTTGCGCGACGCCCCCGAGGGCGCCCGCGAGGTACGCTCGGTCTCGGCGAGGCTGGACGCGATGTCGCCCAGGTCGAACACACGCGACGAGCTAGTTGGCTGGGAGCGCCGGCGGGACGACGACGCGGCCGACGACTCGGCGGCGCTGTAGTACGGAGCGTCGAGCAGGAGCGGCCGGGGCGGGCTGGCGTTGAGCGACCGGACGCTGCTGCGGCGCGAGCACCGCGAGCACACCTCGGACGGCACGACGCTTGGCGCGCGGCCGCGGTCGAACCGGTCCGACAGGCGAGAGCACTGGCATGAGGACACGCCGGAGGGCGCGACGCTGGAGGGCGGCGGGGCGTCGAGCATGCGGCGCTCCGAGGCGCGCGACGGCCGTGGCTCCGAGGCGCGCGACGGCCGTGGCTCCGGCGGCCGGTGCTGGCCGTGAGACCAGGCGATGGCCGCGATGGGATTGTCGCTGGTGACGGTGGTGCGCTCGTAGCAGTTGAAGCCGCCGTCGTGGCGCGGGCGGTAGTCGGTGCAGGTCTCGATGTCGACCTGGTGGCGGCCGCGAGGAGCGGGGGGCCGCCTCACGGGGAAGCCGAAGGGAGCGATGAAGTCGCCATCGTCGGGAAAGGGACAAGGGGGGGGGATCAGGGGGAGGCAAGGCTGGCCAGGGATCGGAACGTAAGGAGGGAAGGGGGGGAACATGGTGATGGAGGGCGACACACAAGATGGTGTGGTGTGTCTTTGCTTAAAGAACGAATCTCTTTGACGGGCTGTCGTGAGGGTGACTGCGACACACAAGATGGTGTGGTGTGTCTTTGCTTAAAGAACGAATCTCTTTGACGGGCTGTTGTGAGGGTGACTGCGACACACAAGATGGTGTGGTGTGTCTTTGCTTAAAGAACGAATCTCTTTGACGGGCTGTCGTGAGGGTGACTGCGACACACAAGATGGTGTGGTGTATCTTTACTTAACGAACGAATCTCTTTGACGGGCTGTTGTGAGGGTGACTGCGTGTAGCTTGGGAGGCAGGTAGCAGCAGCCACGGGGGACAAGATGCCACAACGAGGTTCAAAAAGGAGCCGGGACAGCGGAAAACGAAGGTGGTAGTCAGTGAAGGTTGTTGCACAGCTTTGACTCTTGGCTATTGTGACTGCAGAACAAGAGAGACCTTGTGGAAGAGGAGCGCTGTTCGTGAACTTTATACACAAAATTTCCAGCTTGGATCACAGACTAGGCTACGCACTGCCATGTAAGCAGCCTCATCACTCTGCAGGTCTTGTAACAGTACCCTGCATCATGTTGTCTTGTCGTCACAGTCCCACGGCAGACTTCCTGGTGTCTGTTTGTTCTGGGCTGTGACTGAAGTTGCAAAGAAAAGGGGGAAAAAATTGACAGAGAGCCCAAGTTTGTTACCGACACTGCGAGATCAATATTTGCTTACGGTCTCTCGTCCCGTTGACGCCCGACCTGCAGCCGCGTGAGAGTGAGACTGCATGTTTCTATTTCGGTCGTACGTGATTGTCCCGGTTCATTCAAGAGCGAGAGAGCGGCTACCCTGAACTCAGATTATGCGATTGTCTTGGAATACGAGATCGTTCTGGAAGGTATAGATGTAGGCCCAAAAATATCCGGAGTCTAAATATAGGGATATCTGCATGCCGATGCATCAGCGATAGCTGCTTGGATCCCTGTCGGGGTATTATTGACTTGGGTATTCAGCACAGAATAATTATAGCATCGCGCAGTAGAGTAACGGTGGGAGAGTTACTACATAGTTTGCACAGCACATCTCATTAGTTAAACATTCACTTAGTTGTTTCTTTTTCCATGTTTCGGGTCCTGCTGTATGGTATACTCCGACTCTTCGCTGCAACGAGGCTGATGTCCGTCGCATCACTTGAGGTAGCAGAGCAAGTATTGGCGCCAGTCAGATCATGGCAGAGCTTACGGGCGTTTGAAGTCTGAATTTACATTAGCTATTGTCAAGCATATCTGTAGAAGGTTTCTACCGTGTGTTACGGTGAACTGCGAGCTTCGTCCATCCTCAAACGCTGTCGGTGCAGGGTAGGTCATTTCCGTATGCGAGCGGCATTACGCTGGCTAACGTTAGCATGTGCCTCGGCAAAGAGCGGACCACCAACCACCAACAACCAACCACAAACGGCGCGCTTCTCGGCCCCAACTACATCACTGACAATGCATATGCATCATCAAGCAACAACACACCCACCAACAACCCCGAGCCATCACGCGACATCACACGACAGCGGAGCACCGCATCGCTCCATCGCGCCGACCGCTTGACATCCCAACCAACCGCCACTGCTGAACACCACCTCGTTATCGAACATCGGAGACGCCCGTCGCCGCCCTCTCACAATGCCCGCGCAGTCGACGCTGCCCAAGCGTCCTGCGTCAACGGTCGGCCAGATCCTCGCCATGCCGCCGCACTGGCTCGCCTCCTACGAGGAGTTCATCACCAAGAACGCCAGCCAAGTCTCCCAGATCGAGAGCGCCCTGCGCAGCCTGACATATATCATCCCTGGTCCGTCCTTCTCCCCCTCTTCCATGCCGCCCATCCCATCCATCATCTAACCGCTCGTCTCCGCAGGCCGCTTTCGCGATGCCGAGATCGCCTCCGAGTCCATCCACTCCTTCGTCCAGCTGCTCAGCCTGTACCACGACGGCGTCCTCGCCAAGGCCGTCTCCAAGCTGCCCATGCCCCCCGTGCGCACCGCGCACGCCCGCTACACGCGCTTCTGGGCCGACAAGAGCGCGCTCTACCGGCGCGTCGCCACCGCCCTGCAAATGGTCGTCTACACGCAGCTGCTGTGCGAGATGTCCGCGAAGCGCCGCGGCGGGGACCGCGCGCGGTGGCGCGTCGTGGTGCTCCTCGAGGCCGTCAAGGCCGCCTGCCGCCTGCTGCTGCTGCGCATCACGCGCACGCGGCAGGTCGTCTCGCCGCCGCTGCCGGAGCGCGAGCCCATTCCGGACGACGCCGACCAGGAGAGGAGTGACGAGGAGGCCCTGCTTCAGGGGGGCAGCGAGAGCGAGTTTGCGCTCGAGGACGGCGGCAGCGTCCACGGCGGCGGCATGACCGCGCGGGAGGCGCAGGACCTGCTGCGGCCGCCCGCCCACGCGCGCGAGTGGACCATGCCCCGGACCGGCATGAGCATGCCGTCCCTCCCCGAGTCTGGCGACATCAGCGCGTACCTGCTGTCGCGCGTGCTCACCGCCGACGACATCCGGCCGGCCACGCGGCTGCTGAGCCAGCTGCGCGGGGTCGCGCACGCGGCCGAGGTGCTGCACGTGCTGGCGCCGCTGGCGTACGCGGTCGCGCTGATGCGCAGCAAGGACAAGCGCTCGTGGACGCCGTGGCTGGTCGGCCTGGCGGTCGAGTACGCGGCCCGGCAGCTGCGCGACACGGGCAACGCCGGGGGCCTGCAGCTGCGCGCGACGCCGCTGGAGCGCGAGGAGTGGAACAAGCGCGGCTGGGGGATGCTGTGGTGGACGATGCGCGGCGCGTTTTACGATAATGTCACGAGCGGCGTGGTCAGGGGCGTGTCGAGGCGCATGCCGAGCTTCATCGGCGGCATCCTGGAGGACTACGAGTATCTCTGGGAGAACTACTACTTTAGCACCAGCGCCTGAGAGCGACGCTGTAGATGCAATCCGCTCTTCTTCAGCTTCAGCTCGATTAGGTGCAATGTCTGAGGTATGGAAGAGCGGAAGAAGGGGTGACGGGTGAAATCTCCATTGCTGCACAACCAACGCAACATGGAACTGTACAGATACACGGTGTATGTATACATGGCCTTGCCAAGAGGAACCCGGTGCTACGTTGACGACATTGGTCACCAACACGGCAACGTATCCTTCCTTGCTTATTTCTTTTTCCTTGTCCTGCCACGTCATCTTGGCATCTCGTTAGCATTCTAGTTCTCGGAAGGGTATAGAGGAGGCTCAATCAACATCAGATGAACCAGTTGCATTCCCGTCTGCGAGGCCCGATTCCCCGCGTATACGTGCCGTCCGCCAGTTGTAGCAAGACCGAAAATCAAGGTTGGAAGTTAGGGCAGCGATACGACAGCATGACCAACCCACCTTGTCTCTCTCCGCGTCTTTGCCGACGTTGCCGAGTACAACGTCGGGCCAAGCATCCTGTTTCCGGATTTTGCGCGGCGCTGCTCTTGGCTGACAGACGTACAACGTTTCCTCGGGGATCACGGGCTCGCCCACGATTTTTCAAGGTCTAGCGTTGCGCTACACCATAGGTACAACTTTGCCCACAAGTCTATACTAGGGACAGACTGTCGGATTGCGCGGAGCACGATGAACAGCAGTCGGTCCGGCGCCTCGACTTAGCAACCCAGGGCGTTGCGTTGGCCGCGACAAAGACGGCCCTTTCCGAAAGGGGCGGGCGGGCGTCTTTTGCCCCTAGAACGGTTTGCTTGTGTACGCTCCCAGACAAGGACGAGATTTCGTCGCAGTTTGCTCGAACTTGGCCCGGTCCACGGAAAATGCTGCAGAAGTGTGTTGTGTGACCCATCGACAGCATTTGCTCGTCCGTTCTCGCTGCGACGGCGGTGCACGTCGCCCGTTTTCGTGGGCGGCGCTGAGATCAAGCCCCCCCCCCCCCGGGGCCAAGGGGTCCGTCTGTACAAACCCAGTACCAAGTATACCAGTTCTTATCTCGACCCTGGGACTTACTGGAGAATGAAGATGAGCTTGGAGACAAAAGTCGTGGTCGTCATGTGGCTCCTGCGTCTTCCCAAACCACCGTCAACAACGAAGCCACCTCCCCCTTACTAGAGAAGGGAATACCACCTTGGTTTCACCTCATTACTTAATAGGAACGATAACATGGCCAGATTTCAGCATAGCCCTCCCTGCCTTTCACTGTTGCGTCCCGACTCAAGAGCCAACTTGGCAGTGTTGCGCCAAGACCAACCAGAAACGATGGTCAGCCGGTCGACCCTCCCCCTCTGGCAAATTGTGCATTGAAGGATAATATGAAAACTTGCTATTGGCGGCGTTTAGTCTCGCGCAAGGTTTGGCATCTCCTCACCATCAGATAAGTCGATTCAAGGGTTCAAGATTCACAGCGCGGCCAGTTCCGAACCTGCCAGGCCGGCAAAAAGCCTAAATTGACATCATTGCCTGGTATTCGATCGCAGCGGCCATGGCCAAGTTGGGCCCTCTGATATGCAGCAGCGTCGCGATAATGTGTTGGTGCATTCCTGGCTCGATTCTTCATTAGTTAGTAAAAAGGTAAAACTGCATCCGTACGTACTTGTTGGCCCTTGCCAACTCACTCACTCAGCCACCCGCCCCCTGCGTCAAAACAAAACGCCGGAATACCCAGTACTTGTGCCAACACCGACGTTGCCCCGGATTGCACAAACAAGCGCACATAACGAGGTTCGACTTTCTCCATCAGCGAAGCCAGGACGCCACATCAACATGCAGCTAGCCACCCATCGGTGACATCGTCGTATGTATGTCTGGCGTCGGCAGATCTAGCTCCTCGAAGCAGGGTTCTAGGTTGGCGGGCGAGCGACGAGGGTAGCGGAGAATGCATGTACCACCATGTACACAAGTACCGCTTTGTACCTCGTGCGCGACAAAGCAAAAAGCTCCAAGACAGATCTGGGCCTTCTCTCGACCTTGTCGCAAAATGATACTTCCCGTACCCTGCTCCGAGCCCGCGCGCCGGTGCAACATAAACCAATAGTGCCGCCGCCCGCTGTCAGAAAACGCCGCGCCTCCGTCGATTCGTGCTGGCCCTAGGATAGATCCCCCGCGGGTGTCCAGAGAGAATATGGGATAGGACATATCCATTCTTGTCCTCGTTAGTTCCTAGTCCATCGGAAGCGGCGGTTTGTGGTGTACTTGCAGGTACGTCAGGACGCCTGATTCTGCGTCGCCCGGCATGAACTAGTCATGTGCAGATATGTACGTAAAAGGCAGCCACGCAGGAACAGATGCTGCCTACAAGTTGAATAATCAGCAACGCTGACCCTAATTCTTCCATCACACGCCTTCTTTCGGTTGAGCGAATGCTCAAGACCGAAGCTGCCATCGTCCAAGACGGTACACAGTAGCGGTAACCCCAGGCAGGCAGACAAGACAAACAAGGTATTTTTACGAGAAAAGCTCCAGGGTAACTAGTATTGACTGGAAAATAAAGACTGCAGATTTTTGGCAAGACGACTGGGGAAATTGCAAACCTGAATCGATGGCTTAGCTTGCCCCAAGTTCGCGGCCGGGGCGAGAGATAGATAGAATCCGCTCCGAGTCGAGAACAGCACCATCGACCATTGACTACAAATGGCCGTTTCAGTGCATCTTTTTACAGTATACAACTATTTGAGTGAAAGGGCTGCAGCCTTTGGAGTATGTCTGCAAGGACTTATCCAGGCTCTGAGGGGGTGACATCAGCCAGAGCGGCACCCCTTCACTATGCTGCATGTTTGCGGCAACGGGAGATTATGGCATGAAAACAATCACAGCAAGCTTCTAGGCGAGGAATTCGAGTTTCAGCTCAGAGTCTGTCAATGTTGTGCTGTGCTGTTTCTTCATGTGCATGCGTTCTAAGCCAGTGACCTGAACCTTCGGCGACGGCGACAGGAGCATGCATGACAACTGGGTGGCTAGGTCAACAAGGTATCAGGGCTGCGAAAAGCATAAAAGTAAATCTCGCGTGGCTGGGGTGCAAGTGTAATAAGAACAGAATACGTACCTATCACAGCACGCGGAGTAATTTGCTGCCACAGTTTTGCGGTGGCGCAAGCAGGCAGGCAGGTATTGAGACGTCCAAGCTTAAGCTAAGATTGATTGTGTTGGCGACACTCGGACAAACAAGCATGCACCAAGACAGCAGATGGAATTTTGGGATGGGTATTGCCGAAGTATCAGCAAAGTCTGCCATAAAAGGTAGTCAATCTCCGAACGGCTCGGCTTCATAGATTATCGTGAGATTTCGGGTGGAATGCATCGGGGGAATACAATACTCCTCAAGAGCATGCCAAGACACCAGCTTCGCATCTTGGAGTTGCTATTTTTACGCGCCGGCAAAAATGGCCCCCAGAATCAACGACGGCAAGGCAGGGCGCACTCACTTGCATGCCGGAGACCCTTGCACGGCTGAAAAGCGCCGTCCCGAAGATGATGGCGTGCGCGGGCGATTTCATGGCTGGCAATAATCTGGACGGTGCGCTCCTCGGTACCGTCCCTTTTCCGCCCGAGCAGTAGAATCCACTTTGGAGGCAATGCATGCGCTCCTGGGAAGCAGCTATCCGGCTTACCGGCTTGTCTGCTGCCTGTGTAGCATCTGGCCTTGCAGCACTTAGTCAAGGGTCGAAGGAATAGCCGCTTTGAGCTTTGAGCGTGCAGTCAGTGCCCCAGAGGAAGCGGAAGTTCGAAGCCAAGTGTACCAGTAAACTGTAGGGATACAGTAGATGATGGGTAGTTCAAGGCTGACTCACCTATTATTCCCAAGATTCGACGCCGGGCCGGCTGGAGGATCTTCTGGCGCCGTGAATATAAGGGTCCAGAAGCCATAGCCCTGTCTGCGGTTGAACGCCCTAGCGATTATGCAGCATATTACCGTCGCTTCCCAAACACATTAAATGGACTTGGTAGCCTTGACTAGCGAGGATCAATCAAGCTAATAACACAAGACCGGAGAGGCAGCGGTTGGGCGGCAGAGGACCGCGGGCGCTGCTGGCATCCTAGTTCGACGACGACATGCAAGTCTCGGGCGCGCACATCCATCAATGGCCGGCGAGGGTGGCTCCTGGCTCCCCGCGAAACCTGGATAGGGCGCAAGGCCAGCTGAAATCTGCGCTCGCCGACAAACCCACCTCTACCAGGCTTGCTTGCTGTTTATCTTCAGGATCAGGCGCAACGATTGCTGCGTGTACGTGTGTGCATGGCTCGTCGAGAGCGGTGTAGAATGCGGCGGCATGGTCTTCACCCGCGCCATATAACAGCCAGGTTTGGCTACCTTGGGTAGCCAGAGTAGTATGCTTCGCGGAATCCAGCCTGCTCTCCACCCTATTCGCTGCGGGGGTGGCTCTTTGCAACGATGCATGCTGATTGTTTCCCCGAGTTGGAGCCGCTGCGTGAGCTTGTGAGGCTCAAACTGAGCCAATTCGCCAACAAAGGCTATCCGATATCCTAGTCTTTTGACAATGATCCGTTTGAAGCTGTTCCAGAAAGAAGGAAACTTGAGATGACATTGATGCGGGTTGATGCCAAGCTCTAGGGGAACAACGATTTTTAGTGCTATGGGGACAAATTACAGCGCCAGCGGGTTCCCGCAAATGCGGCACGTCCGTCACCCGATGTGATTGATGGATGCATTGAATCGCGAATGCGACCCAGTAAATAGATAGCATACGGAGTAGAGAGTGAGGCAACCTGTCGGTATTGCGCTGTACAATGGATCGCGCCGGGACGTGCTTGGTTCCGAGCAGTTGAGAATGGCCAGCCAAGTACTCCGTATAGTACGTCTTTCGGATCTGGTGTCCCTTCAGTAGTCGTTGAAAGGCGAAGATGTGCTCAGCAGATGCAGAGATAGGCAACGTGCGCTATTGGGGGGTCTGACGTTTCCCGTTGCAGTATCCGTACATGGAAATTGTATCATGCATGGAAATGGAGTCCCAGTGCAAGGTGACAACAAAGCGGAACTCGAGCATTCTTCGGCCTGCTGCTCACTTCAGGGTCGGTTTCTGGTTTTTGGCGGTACGAATTGTATGTACGGAGGTACTGGTACGAATAATTTGCTCTCTGAGCGTGAGCAGAGGAGCTCCTCATGCGTTGATAACAGTTCCAAGTGTCCTTGGTGTTTATGGTTACCCTGTCCTGGTCCCGGCCCCGGTCCCCGAGGGGTGTTAATGTGCTCTGACGTTTTAGCGCCGCAGGTGGGTTGGAATTATCGCCAGGTACCAAGTGCATATTGCTTGTGGGGGTAATGATCAGCGACAAGCCCGCCCTGTAGATCATACCTTGCCGTGCCCAAGGTTACATCCAGCTGCTTTCTCGTACTGGTATGCTGGCCACTCCGCATTCTCCCAGGGTGGCATCTTCCAGTATGTACCAAATCCTTCCATATCCGTGAAAAGACGGAGCATAAAGGCGGCCGGTGCATGGCTGCGGAAGAGTGGTCGGGCAAGGCAGCGAAAGTGGCCGCCAAGGCTTGAGATGGAGGGTACAAGCAGCCTGCTGAGCAATTTCACAAGGGAGGAAAAGAGCTCGCCATGGAGCTACTGTACGTACTCGATTGGGGGGTGCGGCTGTTGTCATCGGGCTAATAAATTCGTCTGCTGCTGAGGAGCGCTGCACGCATGTCATGATTCGTGCTGGACAAGGGCAGACAGGAGAAGAGAACAAAGGAGGAGGGTGGGTGGGATGCAATAAGCGTTTCCTCCACAAACCAGGATTGGCTGTCTGATGCTTCCGCCCCTGTTCCTGGCATGCTGTATGTAATCAAATGGCATGCAGGTGTGGAAGCGGCGCCGTTGGAGGCAACTGCTGCTCGTTAGCAGCGAGAAAAATGAGAGTTTTTGTGTTTGACTGCATTTCGCTCCCACTCCTAACATATTAGTGTCGCATTCAGGGTCCCCAGCGTCTTGACCCCATTTGTTATAATTTAGCGAGAGCTTTGCATGGATGGCATGGATGATGGCATGGATGGCATGGAGCGTCGATGGGGTGCTCACGCGCATGCGAACCCATTTTCTAGTCACGCCAAGACTGTTCCCGACAAGCTGTTTGCCATCCCGACTTGGATGAGCGGTAGCATCCGCGCATGAGTTGATGCATTGCAATTCCGGAGGGAAGTCGGAAGAGTGTTTTCATACCATGGCCCTCGCACAGCGAAAGCCGCATCGTGTCTCAGCATTGCGTTTCCTTGACAGGGACCGAAGCGGTTAGCTTAGCGTCGCTACGTTGCGACGTTCCTCTCCGTGATAGAAACCACGGGACAAGTTTGAAGGCGTACCCGACACAAAGTCGGATTCAAAGCCCTGTGTAGGGCGGGAGTGCGGGAGTCTCGCACCCGACAACGGCCGCGATGCGATGCTCAAGTGGATTGGAGGCGATGCTGTTCATGCCGATTCGTTAGCGCAGATTGCGGCACGTAGCATCATGTCGAGCTCTACTTGGTCGATCCTGTCCTAGATCCTGTTCTCTGTGGGACGGCCAGAGAAGAATGGCATTGGTTAGCGCGTAGTCCGTCGAGAGATAGTTGGTACGGATACTATACGGGACGTGTTCGTGATTAGAAAAGCGTTGATTGTGTAAGCAGTCTTTTCTACGGCGAAGAGCTTGCTGCTTGAAGAGGTAGGTCGTCAAGGTAAAGCTGGCCGATGCAGAGGGTGTTGATGCGGCCTTGACGTCGAAAGCAAACACATGAATTGCCGGACTACTCTAATGTCATCCTGCAAGTGCCTGGCGGGCAAATGGCGTATTAAACTGTGCATAGACAATTTCGAAGCCATCTAATTGGATACTTTGTCAGCCCAACGGCAGCGACAAACGGGAAACCGACAAGACTGAGGATGCCCACAGAAACTCAGCTTTATTAGGTTGAACTTGTGGCCGGATAACCAAGTTTCTTGAACTTCTGAAAGAGCTACCCGATAGTTGAAGGCAAGCTCTTCACGTCGTCAGTTCCGAAACACTGGGTGTATTGGATCGTGATGGATGGAGTGGGTGGAAGGCAAAGATGCAAGGTTGAAATGAAGGAGGGGTCAAGACATGGAGAAGAGGGGGGGTGTGCTTAAGCAGTGGCGCAATGTACCGACTACTTGCCTGAGGTACCTACCTACAGTACATGCCACTTACCCGTCACCTATCCATCAACCAGCCCAGCTCAAGGTAATAAACCAAGTAATTAAGCCGACACCAAGCATTAATATTTACGAAGCGTTCATGGCATCCACTGCAAATATAACTCCGACGTTTTTTTTAGTGGCCGCGTTGTGTGTATTGGTGCAAGTCAACAGGGATCTCAATCAGTGGCTGTGGCTGAGGCTGCCTGCCTTGGAGCCTGAGTGGGAATAATCAAGGTGATGAGACGACCAGGACCCTGAAAAAGACGAAGTGAGCATCCGTATCATACCATGGACGCTGCCATGATGCAACCAGTGGATGCGCCCTGCTCATTCTGCGTGCAGACTACCCAGTTCGTCGTCACTGTTTGCCGACGCCACCTCTTGTCGGCGGCCGCGGCTTCGGCGTACTTGCGAAGACGTTCTCTCATCAGTCGAGTTGGTCGGCCGTCGAAGAAAGCAATCTGCCAGGAAACGTCAAAGACGGTGCCAAGGCTCCGTTGTTCGACTTTGAAGAAGGAATTGAATGAATCTTGGACCTTAACTAAAAACCCTGGTCATACTGGATACTGATATAAATAGAACCACTGGCTGGCCAATGTACCCTACTGTACCATTCGTACCCTACGCTAACTACTGCACCTCGCATGTCGTTTCGTTTCAGGTGTCAACCTGAGTCTGTCACGATCAGCGAGCTCAGCCTCGCGGGGGTTGGTTACAGACGGCATGTGCCTTGGGCTGCCTTGGTTGGCAATGTTTCATCTTGTTTCGGGCTGGCGAACTGGCCCAAGAACAACCAGGCAGGTCTTGACAAACGATTAGCGAAAAGCTTAGCACTCGACAATTGGTAACATTTAAACATTTATTATTGTAATCGACATGTACAGGTAGCATGTCCATGGCAATCAATCACATGGCTTTGATGCTGCAATTGCGGGCGACAAGGATCATGTGGTCGGCCTCGGGCCAGCTAACACGCGCAAACGCCAATGTTTCGGCTCTCGGGCTTACTCCCGAAAAGCTTGCCTGCCTCTGCCTCTTGCGAAACACTCAAGAGGACGCCGTCGCTTGTCGGTGGTCCATCCGTCCTGTCAATGGGTTCAATGGGTTCAATGGGTTCAATGGGTTCACTAGTTGGCAGGGCAGGGCAATTGCGCCTTGTCTATAGCACCAGCGCGTTATTACGGATCATGCCATGGTGTATCCGTACTTGATGTCGACTTTTGCATCAACTACGCATTGTACCACGTTACTCGTGCGGTAAATACTTGTTCCCCCGGTCGAAACAAGACCTTGCTGTCTAGCATGGCATGGCATGTTGAAATGGTTCGTTAATGCGCCCGCGCGCGAACGGTTCAAGACGTGCGCAGACAACCAACCCAGCAACGTGACGTAATATGAAGCTTACATCGGATATGACATCACATGGCTGAATTAGGACCTGGAGTAATCTCAGTCAGGCAGTTTAAATTTCATGGCTGTATGATGGGGAGATTGCAGGGTGAAATGCTCGCAGCTCTCTGCGTGGGAGGTGGGCTGATCCCTTGCCAGACTTTACGAGCTTCTGCTGCTTCTCTGCGGATCCCCATCTTCAGCTAGAGATAGCGCAGGTCTCTGGAGTATCCTATTCTTGCAGAGGGAAACCCTAACCTAACCTACAGAGTGAGTAACTTGTTCGGCCGACAGCTCTTGGCGCGTTCATGCGCTGCATGACATCTTTTCGAGAGGAAAAGGGGCAGTGCACAATGCGAAACTGCGGCCGTTGAAGATCGGGAACAGCTGAGCATGTGGCAAAAGACCCGCGCTGATGCTCCCTACCTACCACTACACCTCGTCGCTGGTATTATTACAGTCAAGCCAGGACGAGCCTTGATATCACTGGCCTTGTCTTTATCTTGCACCCTTTTGGCTGCCTTAGCACCAACCACACTTGATCGAGACGTGTGCTTGTACACTTTCCTCGGTTGTTCAAGGGACGATTCCCACTGGTCCGTATACTCGGGTCTCTACGGGCCCTCCTCGTCTCTACCCGTACGCCGTCCAAGTTTACTAATAATTAAGTTTTTGGCGCAAATTACATGTTGTCGTCGCTCCGCCACCTTTCGAGTCCAGTGCCCAAGCAAAACATGATCATGATACATGTTTAGTTACTTGGTGACTGTTGTCTTGGTGTGGAGGAGTTCCTCTTGTGTAATTTCGGTCTCTCGGCTTGATTTACTGCATATTCCCACTTACTCATGCTGAAGCTTGGTGGGGGTAGCATTGGAGGCTCTCGCGGCGGTCAGTCTATCAGTTCATCTCGTCCATGCACCTATCCCATCAACAAGCGGCAAGAAAAACCAGACCCCCAGGTCCGTGATGTGTAAATGGATATATGATGGCATTTCTTCGGCCAAAGCTGTGAAGTAATGAATTCCATACCCCCACGTCATCATACGAGATTTCCACGGACACCCTAGGGTAGGTCGCCCAGGCCGAGCGCTGAAGAACTCGCTAGCTGGCCCGTCCTCAGCACCCAATCGCCTAGGGCAGCATCATGCAGCATCGACTGATTTGCGGTCCTGTTTATTATGCGCCTGCGCACGCTTGGAATTGAAATACAAGTTAGTACGGATAGAGCGAGCGGGAGCGACTGAGGCACATGGCTCAAGGCCGTGCACCGGCGCATCCGTGATGAATGCAGCTCTAGCTCCCGTCGAGGCAAATGCGACCTGATAATATCTCGTCACTAGTTTAACCTATGTATGAGGGCAACGCTCGAGCGCAGCCTGAATCGGGAAAGCAAGGCGACGCGCGCGCATGACGGACCCGGGCCGAGTTGGATTTTTTTTTCCTGTTTTGGGAGTGAGATTCCTGGTCAAAAGCTAAAGTTGCATGTGGTTCTCGTTTGGCGACGCCGACGTGTAAGTTTGCAAAGCTTCGGACGGGTACTTCATCGGCAACTGCATCACTGCCGCCAAACTGGGATATCGGCATCTTTTCAGCGAAGCAGGCCCCTTTTCCTGTTTCGCATGTATGCAGTCTGTACGGATAGGCCTGCCTAGGATTGTGCCTGCATATGTCAGAGACGCGCTCGCTGCACGGCGCAGTCACCGCAGACAGCATCCGGACGAACGCCCAAAAGGATAAATCTTCATCTAAGACAGGCAGACAGGCATGCAGATACGTAGACATTGGATATAGACCCTGCCTCACATCTCATCCATCTGACTTGAGTCTAGCTGCGGGCAGTCGCCTGTATTTAGAGGATATTGAAAAGGTCGCTAGTAATGATCAGCAGTGCTACAATAACCACTCGACACAGCAATGATACAGGCGATACTAGCTAGGATGACGATGGTCTAAGTTGGAGAGGACTAACATGACCAACTGGCCACTCGGCCAAGAGACGTCCCAGCCTAGACAAAGTTACTCCTAGTGCTCGCAGCCAACTGCCTAACGAATGATAGTCCAACCTTGGACGAGGTCAAGGACCAGCATCTGAGGCACACGGCACAGGCACAGGCAAAATGTTCAGCCTTGAGCTTGAGCCTTGAGCCTGGGGGGACGGACGCATAAGATGGGATTCGAGAAGCTAATCGGTCCACCCATGTCAATGCGAGCCTCTCGCGTTCTCGTCGTGCCTGGCTAGTTAGCGACAACCAGGGAAGGTGTGTGCCCAAGAAAGCACGCCGGCTGCTTTCCTGCATCTGCATCAAGCTGGCTGGCTGGCTGGCTGGCGCTTCGCTTCGTTTCTGCAGCCACGGCAAACTGCCGTTTTGCATTTCCCGGTCTACTTCACTAGCCTTGCACTTTTCCTGACCGTGCGCGGGCAGGGTGCTGCCCAAACAGGTGATGCATCTTGTACCAGCAAGATGGGAATAATATGTCACTGATTTGCTGATTTGCCAAACTTGGTCGGACAAACCCCTTTCCAGAAGCGCTCGCACTTCTTCCGGCACACGTGGCGTGTCATGCAACCTTTTTTAGACAATTGGAAAACAGGCACACATTCTACCCGTACCAATGGATAAACTCGCACTGAATTATCCGTGGTTCTCGTTAGTTGTTAGCGGCACCATTTTTATTCGAACAGCACGCCACGGGAATAAAAACAATACAAGGGCAAAGGCCACATGTCTCATAGGATCCATGATACAGTTGACAGATCACTCATAATAGAGCAATTAGGAATAGTTCCAAGGGCAAGACGAGCTAAGAGGCAGGGTTCTATATATATCTCAGATTGCGCATCCGTACCCGGATGTCATTCATCCTTTAACTAGAAGCAGTAGTACTACCAGTACCCCGTACTCGCTGGACTGACTTGTTGCTGCATTATTCGTGAGGCGGGTGAGAGTGGGCTCAAGCGTGTCATGGCCGCCCGTTGCAAGTTGCAAGAGAGAACGGGCTCCAACCCACAACCAACCAACCCCCCCTTGCCCTTGCTTGTCAGACAGAGCGATGCAGGGAAAATGCTGCGCCTTGCCGATCGTTGCTGCAATTGCGTCGGGGTGTGCTGGATGTGATGTAATGTAGCTTCCCCTCGTCCTTTGTTGTCCTGATAAGCTATAAGATGGCCCATCCCATCAGGGAGGGGAGGGCTCTGTGCCTTTTTTTTTCTTTTTTCTTTTTTCCGCGTGTCAAACTTGCGCAGGGGCTCGAGGATGCTACAGTGCCAAGGGCCAGTCACCAGGCGGTACCTGATATGGCAGGCGTGGACATGGACAAGCTAACCAGTCCCAACTCTGACAGGTGGACAACAGTCTACTCAAAAGGGTTATGTATACGGACATGCAAAGGTGGACTTGGCAAATCGTGACTGCGAGGCCTCTCCCGCCTCTTGGGTTGTCTAGACGTGATTTCCCTTGCACAGCTCTACGTAGTAGCTTGGCTCGCTGTATCTATGTAGCGAGGCGACGGAACAGATAAATAAACAAGTACGACCTTATCCCTAGAAATTATGTTTATGCGGCTCCTTGGCCGAACAAGTGCTTGCTTGGCCGAGGAACAAGTCAAAACCTAAACTTGTTCAAGAACCGGTCCACGCAGCCATGCGAAACAGGCTTTTGGGGCATCCGAATCCAAGTCGATATTATGATGGGCGAGCGAGGCAAGGCCCGTATTTGACTTGTCCCTGATTCGGTCGGTCGGAGTCCGTTTTTTTTTTCTCATGTCGTGCAGCATGGGATTCTTTGGCCGCCCGGCTTCCTCAGCTCCGATGGATATTTTCTTTGCTGCAAAATTACGATGGGGGGCAGCACATGGCCCGCGTGCAGCCGGTGCTGGAGTGAGTGGAGTGAGTTGACTTATGAATGGTGGCTCCAGGTCCGTTCCCCAGCTTGGCTTTCAAGCCACGTTTCCCCCCACTGGCATCATGCAGGAAGGAAAAGAGAAGAGGCAAGAGAAAAAAGAAGCCCGAGGAGGAGGAGGAGGAGGAGGAGGAGGAGGAGGAGGAGAAGAAAAAAAAAACGGGCTAGCCTTTTGTCGGTAGCGGATGTACTGTTCGAGTTTCCAAGGAGGCTGATTTGTTTGAGATGGAGATGTTGATTGTGGGTATGGCCAGGGAGAGACTCCGTGTAAACTGCGCCGCCTCTTGAAGCGGCGACAGGGTTGTCACTCACAAACCCGTTGACATGTTGTCGGTTAAAAAGGGCCCAAGTGGGAAGATGGAAAATAACAAGAACCATGGTTCGTTACTAGGATCGCCAACTAACTACATAGTTGGCTAATAATACGCCGCGCGCTCAGTTCTGTCCGAGGAGTGAGGAGCAAATGTGCCTCTCCATGTAGGGACCCAACTCACTGTACACAGCCCGGCTTCCTGGTGGGGGCTGATTGGCAAAACGTCTTCGGCCTCGGCCGGGGGGCGCAACGAGAGAGTGGGTTGTCGTTTGTTTGCTGTATCCATCCATGAATCCATGAATCCATGACCGTCGAGAAGACGAGCATACGACCAAGGCTTATTGGTTTTTCTGGTGCTCCTTTGCTGGGTTTTTAATCAAGGAGATTGGTCTGCGTAACCGTCATGTTGAGGTGCTGCGAGTAACCGCAATCAATCAACAGAGTAGCGGCCGCGAAAATCCTCTGCCAAGGGACCGGGGGAGCGGATGAGCACGCTCAACACAGAGGGCCTCATTGTCCACGGAACCGGCGGGTGGGTGCAGGGCAGGTGGGTGGGTGTAGAGGCAGGAAGGCAAAGGGAAAGGCGGAAGAGGTGGGTGGAGAGGAGCGGAACCGGCTGGTCGGCGGCGATCTGGTGATTCAGACATGTGTCTTCAGTCTTTGCACTTGACTGAGATTGTGGTAGGTGTTACTAGTAGTAGGCTGGTCAAGATGGTTGTCGCCGTTGCTACCCAATTGGTGGATGCAAGTCAATGGTTGAAACAGACAGCGACGACTGAACAAGTCGTCGAGTCGAGCTGAAGAAGACGCGAACCGGTTTCTAAAAAAAGAAAGACGTGGGAATACGCACGAGTGTTAGCATTAGAGTGCAAGTGTGCAGATGAAGCGCCAAAGATGATGGTGGCGTTGTCCTTGATGGTCGCTAATACCAGGACGGATAATAACTGCAAGGTAATTGCAGGGCCAAGGAGACGAGAAAGGTGAGCAAGGGGGGGAGAGGAACGCGGCACTCACTCCTCATTCACTCCAACACGTCCAGTGAAGGACGGCCGTTTCTGTTGGTGCACGGATGCATTGGGCTGAGAAGGCTGGCTGGCTGGATTGTGGCTGGTGGGTATTTCGCATGACGGAGCTTAAATAAATTCTCCTTTTTTTTCTCTCCTCGCCGTTTTCATTTTCTTTGTGCTTGATCATTATTAATAATTGCAAAATTGACTTTTGTACACAGCCATTGTAATGAGCTCATGTAAGTCGATGGCTCTGACTGTGTCGTCTGTGCAGATGACCAAAAGAGTTATTCGTATGTAATAAACTAGTGAGAATAAATATTTCGAATCATGGACATTTCTGCAGACTAGGTTTGCGAGTAATCAAGGTCAAAGAGACAATAATTTAATTAATTGCGCTGGGATGTGATAACAAAGGCCCAACTCATCAGTATTCGTCATTCGTTGGATGGTGTCTCGGGCGTCGTCGACAACAGCAAAGTTGCGCATCGCAATAATCTGCATACTGCCATTGGCCATTGGCCATTGGCCATGATGCCTGTCCGCGTCCTTTTTATTTATTCAGTTTTTTGTGCCTGGCTGAGCGCCACGGGGATATGCGTTGCACATCTCGACGCCACAATGTACCTGGGCAGGTGGCTTAGCCTACGTCCGTAACAAGTAAGGCACCTTGGTGGTTACCTGTTAGCGTACAAGTCAGTTACCAGGAGTACCTGTAAGTTTACTGGTCGGGGCACACAGAAAAGGACGGCGCCGCCCCCCTTGCACTTGCACTACGGCATCGGCAGTGTCTCGACTGTCTCCGTTCCGTCAGTAATTTCACTTGAAAGAAGACGGATATTGGTAGATGCAAATGGGCGCAATAGGGAATAAATATCACTTATTGCAATTTCCTTGCCTGCCAACTTTTGCAGCTTTTTGCTTGGTGGTCGCTGTCTGCCCGCGCGGTTCATCCAGCCACCTGCCAGTCCGCCCATCCTCCCATCCGCCCGCCACGCTGTGTCCGTCGGCAGTTTCCTTGGGAAAAAAAAAAAAAAAAAAAAAAAAACTACAGCGCTCACGCCCACGCCATGAAGACGGCAGCTACCACCAGCAGTAACTAGCCTAGTATGTACCTATCCCTACCAGTAAACCAGTACGAATAAAGGCTGCTGCCACACCCCTGGCACGCCCTCCCAGGCCACAGCCCCCTCTGCCCCCCTGTAGCCTGTAGCCACCCCATGCCCATCCAGGGCAAAAAGAGGCAAGGCCTTGGGCCCCTCCCGGTCTCCTCCCATCCCCTCCTTCCTCCTTGTCTGCCCAGTCAAAACGCACTACGGATCCGTAACTAGGACCATGGTCCCCCAGGTAAAGAGGCCTGTCTAGGTATCATCCATATCCCCTCCCCTTCCACACAGTCATTAAATTGGCATGGACAGAGCAGAACGGAGCAGAACAGAGCAGAACAGAGCAGACGCAAAGAGCACTGACAGCGCTCCTACCCAGGGCCCGCGCCGCTTAATTCCTCTTTCTTGCCCCCCCCCCCCTCCCTTCCTTGTAGCGGGTACTTTGACTTTGTCCCGTTGGACTCTGGGGAGCGAGCTCCAGGGCCCTCTCATCTCTCACCACACACCTCTCCCGGCCGTTCCTTGCTGCCTGCCTTGCTTCCTCCCGTCCTTCTGATTCGTACGGCTACATACATACTTGACCTCTTCCCATTCTTCTTTCTCGTGAGCCCGTCTTGGAATTCTTCCCTTCTTCCTTTTCCCCTTCGTCTGCAGCCTGTACGGTACCTACATACTTGGACTTGTCGCACCCCGTCCCTCCGGCCTCTGTCTGTGTTTGTTCCCGACCTCACACACTCACGCCACCCTCCTCCCCAGCAGGGACGCAGCAACAAAACAAAACGCACATACACACGGACGGACACAACAACACACACACACACACACCAGCCAGCACAAAGCACACACCACAACACACCTTGTCGCACACCTTCTCTCACTCACACCACTGCCGTTTGCCGTTTACCTGCCCTCTACCTACCTCCTACAGTACCTTGCTGCTCTGTTCTGCTCGCTCCTCGCTGGCTCGCCCGCGCTAATCTGTACCTACAATACATACGTCGTACTTCGTACTTCTGCCTCTTCCCTGCTCTCTCACCTCACACTATCCTCCACTCCATCTTCTCTCTCCTCCTTCTCTCCTCCTCCCCTCTTCCTCTCTCAACATCGGCCGGCCCTGTCTCGCCATATTACCCACGCGAGCCCCCTCGATCATCGAGCCTGGGCCTCGCCTCGCCTTGCATCACCTCTCTCCTGCTTCATGCTTCTTGCTCCCTCGCTCGCTTTCACTACCACCGTTTCTTTCGTTCACGCCAGCCCTCGCTCGCTTCGCTCTCTGGGATCCCGACACCCTCGGATTTGCTCTCGTCAACTCACCAATCTACTTTGCCTCCGCCGCCCATCTTCCATAATCCGCCTGTCGCTCTAGCTACGCTCACTTCTTGCTCTATACCCTCGCTCGTTAGCTCTTACTTATCAACGCTCATTGCGCTGACCCTCCTGTCGCCCAAGCACCCTCGACTTTCTCGACAACTGCCCGTCGACGCATACTCAACCTCGATACGACACCGTCTCCAATCCAGTCCGCTCATCGGTTTTGCTTAGCCAATACTCAGCCATCAATGTCAAGGTGACTTGACCCCAAGCCGCGATGGATCAGTCACAAAATCACCAGCTGCAAGGGCACTCTTCCCCATTGCCAGGACAGCCACAGCAAGACTCTCAGCTCGACCCTGCCGCCCAAAATGTTCTTGCCGAAGCTCGAAAGAACCTCCAGGTCCTCATCGACTCCGGCATCTCCAAGGATCTGCTGCATCAGTGGGTAGAAGACAGCCCTCCTTTGCAGCTCAACTTTCCTATCCAGTCCACCCTCGCCGCCAGCCAACAGTCAAACGTACTTCAGATCCCCCCTCAACCTCAGGGGCCGCCGCCCCCGCCGCCTTCGCGATCGCCCTCCGCCCTACCCTCCCACGGCTCCTTCTCCTCGAATGCCAGCGCATCCTCGCCCTCGACCGCCTCGTCAACACCGACACCTACCGGCGGACTTCATACCGAGATCAAGACCGAGCCCAGACAAGACACGGCTACCCCGACCTGGAACCCCGCCATGCATGCCTCTGCGACTCCTTACTTGGCCATTCCTGAGCAGGCCGATAGCACCGTCTTCTTGCCGCCGTCCTACCCCTACGCACATCGCACCAGGATGTCGGTTTCATCCACCAGCTCCGGCTCCTCTGGTCACGCCTCGCTCTGGTCCGTCAATTCGGCGCGCTCTTCCATGTCTTGGCAGTCCGGCATCAGCGCTCGATCCATGGGCCCCCCTCTAGCTTCAGCCAGTGGCGCACCCGTCATCAACGGCTCTCAAGTGACGCCCTCGAGTGGCAACAAGCAAAATGTCTACTGGTGCACCTCGTGTGAGACTAGCTTCAAGCGCAAGTACGACTGGAAGCGACACGAAGACGAGTTTCACGAGCGCTGGAGAAAATATCCTTGCCCAGAACCCGGATGCAACCGCAGCTTCTGGGGCTCCAACTCATTCAACCAACACCACAAACAGTGCCACGGATGCAAAACATGCCCCCACGCCGAAAAAGTCGTCAAGTTTCTGCGAAAACGCAAGTACTGGGCTTGTGGCTTTTGCTCCGCTCTTCACCCGGCCCGCGAACGCCATGTCGAGCATGTTGCACGCCATTTCGAGTCTGGTCTAGGCAAAAACGACTGGATGCACTCACGCGTCGTCTATGGCCTCCTTCACCAGCCGCTCATTCATACTGCCTGGGACACGTTGGTCGCGGAAAAGCACACTTCCTACGGAGGCAGACGACCACAATTTAGTTGGCACCCCAGCAAGACTGGCCGCGCCCAGGGCTTCCTTGAGAAGGAGAGCCCCGGCCAGCTGCAAGATTTGTTAGAGTTCTTCTCCGGTGATGAGGCAGAAGCGCAATGGATCGTCTCCGTCGCCTACGACCTGGCAGATGTTGTCATGACCAATAGCGGCAACGTCCAGTCGCCCAGTCCTTCCCCCTCTCAGCAAGCAGCCGCCTCTCAACAACAGCCGTTTCCGCAAGACAACTCCATGGGCCAGATGCGACCGCCCTCCATGCTTCCGTCCAGCACAACTCCTGACCCGAGTCAAGCTGCTTTCGGCTCTTCTCAGTTCCGGACACCCAGCATGTTCCCCCCCGCTCAGCAATTCCAGGTTCCTCGCCAGTCCCCAGACTCGTCCTCAAATTCGCCTCTTGCCATGTCACCTCCAGTGTTGGCGTCGCAAGCGAACAACTATGACAAGCGCGAACTCCCCCCTCCACCGCCATTTCCACAGGCAAACGGTGACGCCATGATGGACTTTGAGTACTCTCCCGCCCCGGGTGGCGGCTTTGGAGACTGGGCAACCATGACCAACTCGATGCTCGCAAGCACACCATCACAATCAGGACAAAGTACTGCACCGCAAGCTGGTGGTGGTGATTGGGGCATGATGGGCTACTTTCCCGATCCTCGCGTCACCTCTGCCTGAGCCCCCCAACACCTTTGATAAATATCTTCGTTTATACTTGTTTCATCATATACACACGTTCGGCGATCACGCCATCTTCCTTTGTCACGAACTCGCCAACATGCCGGCGAAAGGAATCGCACCTTGCATTTTTCAGCTCTTCACTATACTCACCACGGGAGCGCGTCGCCCCTACCTGCTCTGATGATTTTACCGACGTCGACGTCTAGACAGACACTTGCTTTTACACTGCACGCATTTGGTGCCTTTTTTTTATACAACATGTACAGATAATGACTAATATCCGCTGCGCTTTTGGGAGAAAATAAGCCGGTATAGGATGTTTTCTTTAGGGGTTACTTGGATCTGACAAAAGTGCATGGCTTCCCTTTCTTTATACAGGGCCTTTCTTTGCTCGGGGTTTCTTTTGGATTTGGTCCTTTCTCATTTAAGCTTTTTCTGCATTGGCTTTTTCTTTGGCTTTTTGGCTATTGGTTGAACATAGGTGCCTTTTGGTTGTACATTAGTCTAGGTAGATAGCTTGCTCATTGTCGAACAAGTCTCTTGAAACACCTAATTATACTTTGTGTGGCCTGATGGTTAGCTTCCTCATGGGTGTGTCGCATGATAAAGCCTTGGGTGACGTGATGAGTCTCAAGCGTCTCTGCATAGCAACCAATACTGGCCCCAGCACGGAAAGCGTCCGCATGCTACCGCAACACCAAGTTGTACAAAGCGGCGGGGTATCTTGATTGTTATATTATCTTTCATTGACTGTAAACAACTTGTGGGCCTCATTTTTGTCTTGTATTGAGTGTCCCTGCTCTGATACAAATACGTTGTTGGCCGGTTGCTCCGAGGCACAGCTTGTTTGTTGGGCAATGCTGACGTATTCCTCTTGTTCTCGAAAGCCCCCCTGTTGTGGCCAGAGGTAACGCAACACTTGCATTTACGGTTTTACGAAATGCGAATAAGGTCATGGGACGGCTCTGTACAGCATACAAAAGCCATGCTCGAGGCTGGACAATATCCTTTCCGAGTTTGTCGGACACGGCGCTTAAGCTGGTGCGAGGGCAACTTGGTCGAGTATATATACCTGAGCCATCTGCTCTAAACTTGAGAATGTTGTTCTTGAGGGCATGAAAACCGGATCGCGAGAATCTTCAGCACACCTGGATCGGTTCGCGGCATGCGCATCTTGGTCACGAACGACAGCCAACGACGACAGTTTAACAAACGGAAACCCCAAAAAAAAGGGCGAGCACGCTAAGTAGAAGAGGAGAAAATGAACAGAGAACAAAAAAGAATGGCATATTATCATTACACGTGGGACGGCACCATGTACCAGCCGAACTGCCCTAGCTGGATGCGTGATCCGCCGGAGGCCTACGTCCCGGGCCTTCATCCCCCGACATCCGGGTACCCGCCGGGCACGATGCCGCGCCGCGGGCCCGCAGTCGTCGAAAGGACGGCACAGGAATACACGTACACGGATTACCGGGGCTCACACACCACGCAGGAGACGCACACTTACTTAAATGGAAGAGGAGTTGGCAGAACCTTTGGGACTTGTCACCAGCCGCCGCCGCGCGTGCGTTCCCAGAGCTCGCACCCCGCCCCCTCGCGACATCCCGAGCGGGAGCGGCAGTCTTCCTCGTGCAGAGGACAAGAGTACATAGCCACCGAGACGCAACATGAACGACCGGACGACGGGTACCGGCGCCCGCGCGCCTCACACGAGGGGCCACCTCCGCGGCCGCAGCCACGTCCTCCTCCAAATGCATACGAGCGCCACCGGCCGTCGCGGGAGCAGGAGCACCGGGGGCGTCCGGAGGGCTCCTCGCGTTACAGGGAGGCGCCACGCGCCCGCTCCCAGTCCAGGGCGCACGGCGGCAGCGGGTCTCGTCGAAGCGAGGAACCGCCCGAGCAGTCGTCGCACCGGCAGCGGCGGTCTTCGCCGTCGGCCCGTGCGCCTCCCGGCCCCAACCGCGACCCCCGAAGATCAGGGCGCCTCCCGGCCCCAACCGCGACCCCCGAAGATCAGGGCACGGCGTCAGGCATGTGCCGGCCGACGACGAAAGGGATGACCGGCGCGGGCGCGGGTCTCGTGATCGGCCGTCGCGCGGACGCGAGGATCGGTACGAGTACTCGCCAGACCGGGGGGGGTGGAGGCCGCCGACGGCCGCTCGCCCGCCGAGTCCGCCTCCGCCCGCGCCCACCCCACCGCCTGCAGTGAGCCGAAAAGAGCTGAGAGCGGAGGAGCGGCGGGCGGAGGCGGGCGTGAGTACATGAGCGGCGAGGACCGGCCCGGCAAGCTCGGTGGGAGGAGTGTAGTGTGCCGGAGGGATGGCCAGACAGCAGGCGAGAGCCACTGCTCGCGAGAGGACGGCAAGCGGCGATAGGAAACACGACGAGGTTCATTTTTGCCTGTGCGAGTTGGAGCTTCGTTCCCGGTCCATAATGCGGCAGACTTGTGCGTGTTTTGCTCGCGGAGAACACGCAAGGGAAATCAATCGTCATGCGCTGAACAGCCGGCGAGCTGGTCTTGGAGGGTTGGACGGACATTGCGGAGCTGGTAAATGCTGCGCTTATTGGAGCGTGTTGCTGAGAATGTGACAAGTCTGCATGGGGAGTTGATGAAGGTTGCGCTTCTTTTGTTTTGACACGAAATTGTCTAGTGTCTTTTGACAGTTTTGTTAGCTTCTGCTGTTTTGCGCGCCCAAGGCTATCGTGGGTCATGCATTTCTTCATCAAATGATGGCAGGAGTAAACAATGAACTGCAATGGTAGCTAGTATTGATGCTATTAATATACTTGATTTGTTTTTTTATTTACATGCTTAGTTCTTGAGGAATACAGAAAGCAGCTTGGCGTAGTTGGGAGTGCCGAGGCCGGTGACGGGGTCCCAGCCCGGAACGGCGGAGAAGCCGTTGTTGCCGCACTCGCTGGGGGCGCCGTCGCCGTTGGGACCGCCGAGGTGCTGGTCTCCGGAGGTGATGTCGTTGAACATGCCGGGATTCTGGTAGAGGGTGGGGTTGAGGAAGCCGAGGGGGCCCTGCTTGCCGGCCTTGATGCGCTCGTTGATGATGCGGTTGATGAGGGCGGCGAAGATGGGGGCGGACTGGGAGGTGCCGCCGCTGGTGCCCTCGCGGCCGTTGACGACGACGACGCCGTACAGGCCGTTGGCGGAGACGTCGGGGTAGCCGCGGCCGGCGCGGTTGTAGATGCCGCCGTTGTTGGGGATGGTGCCGTCGGTGGTGTTGTACGACTTGTAGCCGGGGTCGTGCTGGGAGAAGTAACTGGAGAGAAGGTGAGGTTAGTCAAGTCTTGAGCGTAGTAGAAGCGAAGTGAGAAGCGTGACTTGCGTGGCGAGCGCAGCCTTCTGGTAGTCGGGAGCGGCGTTGACGTTGCTGAAACCACCACCGGACGAGAAGCGGTCCATGACGGCCGTCTCGGCATCGCCGGGGCTGGATCCGGCGGGGAGCTGAGTGGCGCCGACCGAGGTGATGTACGGGCAACCGCCGAGAACACCGGGAACGAAGACGTCCTGGTTGCTGCCAAGGCACTCGCGCTCACGGCTGGCAACGCCAGAGTCTCCGGAGGAGATCAGGACAGAGACACCCTGAAGACCGAGCTTCATCCACTCGTTGCATTGGCGCTGTTGGACAGTGACGGGTTAGTCGGCTTTTCGATGCTGTTGTAATCAGGGACAGACATGAACTGACCTTGACGTAGCTGGCGCTAAAGTCGGCCTCGTCGACACCGTACGAGATGGAGATGACGTTGGTGGACTTGTACTTGCCGCACTCGCCGCTGTCGTTGCAGTAGGAGCCGTCGAGGGCCTCGAGGAGAGGGTCGAAGAAGCTGAGGGCGTCGTCGGGGACGCCGACCTCGTAGTTGACTGTGCCCTGGGGGTAGATGATGGGGACGGCCATCTCGTAGTCGAGGTCGGCCTCGCCGCTGTCCTGGGTACCGGACTGCTGGTTGACGGGCGCGTTCTTGGGCGCGGTGCCGCGCGGGACGTAGCTGGCGTACTTTGCGTAGAAGGAGTTGAGGTCCGACTGGATGTACTGCTCGCCGGCCTCCTCGTAGATGCCGAGGTCGTTGGAGGCGTCCTTGAGGGTGCCCTGGCTGAAGTTGTACATGGAGCGCAGGCAGGTCGGCGTGATCTTGGTCGGGCAGGTCGACGCGCTGACGGCGAGGGTCTGGTCGAGCGGCCAGAAGGGCACGCTGGGCAGCTTGCGCTGGATCTTGTCCTGGGCGCCGAGGGCGACGGCGGGCTGGACAAAGTCGACGTGGTCGGCGACGGAGCTGGGCAGCTTGTACGTGTCGGTGCCGATGTAGGTGCCCTTGCGGGTAGGGTGGCTGTACTGGCTGTACTTGGCGTCGAGCAGAGTCTCGAGCTTGCCAGTGGTGGTCTCAAAGGTGAGCCAGCCCTTGTTCTGGCTGAGCTTGATGCCGTCGGCGGGGATGCCGCTGGCCACCAGCCAAGACTTGACGGTATCGACCGTCTCGGTCTCGGGAGCAAAGGTGGAAACGACCTGGTCCTCGGTGTAGTGCTTGCCGTAGTCGGCCGAGTTGGGGTCGGAGCTGGGAGGCAGGTCAGTCACGGTTATTCAGACGAGTTCAAGGGGGTACACTGCACTTACACCTTCAGCAGCAGGTCCATGGCATTGTCCAGGTTGCGCTGCTTGAGAGCGATACGGACAGGCACGCGAGTGTTGGAGTCGGCGGCAGCGCCCTTGGTGTAGCCAACGTGAGTGGCATCTCTCGACTCATGAACCACCATCTTGGAGGCCGGGGCAGCCAGGGCCGCCGTGGCAAGCGCAATGACGCTGAGCTTCATGACTGGTGATTTGAAAGAGGCTGTTGGGGAGTAGATTGAAGATGCTTGGTGTGCTTGGCCAACTACACAAAACCAGGCGATGGCAGCCACCTTTTATATCTATCTGCTCTTGGCACGGATATAAATCTCGAGGTCCGTCGCTTGGCAGACAGACTCTCTACCATCCTTCCCCCGCTTCAACGCGGAGAACAATTCCGCTCGTATCCTATCTCGATTATAAATGAGTCTATAGAAATAGAACTGCCTGGTCAGCCTACCTTCTCGAATCATGTTAGCCCTGCTGTCATTGTTACGGTGCTAATGTCGCCGGAGATTTAGTCCGTGAGGAGTATCTGCCCGTTTAGGAAGTCGGAATCTATGGTTGTATCGAGAGGAATCATGAGCTGGTTATCGACGAGCACGTGCCGGTGCGAGCAGTCGGCCGTGCGCCTCCAAGTCACACGGCGTCGCCAATTCGTCAGATCCAACGCGCGCTACTTGAATTAGCAGTATAATCGAAACCACAAATATCGAATTCCTGCTCATGAAAGCTGCTTGGGAAATGAGACCGAAATCTGGTGGCGGCTGCCAAGTGTTCAAGTCTAAATTTAAGCAATCGACGATCGCCAAGCTGTCATTGTGTGGCCGAGACAATGGCCTGGCAGGGCGAGCTAGAGACAAGAGACATGCCCAATGCAAGCAAACTCCAACAAGCAAAATAGACAGCGAGCCACTCGGCGAGACGCTATCTCGCCAAGTCGGGGCCAGAGGATCAGCAGCCGAGGCGACCTAGCCTTCAAAGTTGCCTATTTAGGAAGGCAACTTGCCAGTCTATGGGCTGAAGATTGGGTGCATCCAGGAATAGCAAGTTAGCAAAGGCACAATGCTGCAGAAACCCCACTGAATATTACATGTTAGGGTGTCTTGACGTTGCATCGGCGTGCCGTCTTTGCCAGAGGCTCACGGCCTGCCTATAACCTGAAAATAGATGCTAGCTGAATAGATACCTTCCATGAGGTCGCCAACCGTCGCTTTGGGTCGGCAATTCTCTCTCGACGTCAAAGCTCCTGCTTACGCCGTTGTAGTTTAATGTAATCTCTTGCTATGAATGAAAATGGTAGACGATTTCCTGTTCACGTATTGCGTGCACTCCGGCAAAACTATAATAAATGCCACAAGTTAGAATGGCTACAGGGTAGCTTCAAAATGTGTGAGCGCACCGAGTAGTCTCTGTATCTATTTACAAAGTGCAGACAACTCTCTTGCTGACAAACAAGGTTCTAGTATTTTCTTCGTATAAAATGCTTTTGCTAAATAGCAGGAATAACTGTAGATGCTTTCCCAATACGCCATCTCCTGTTATGAGTAATACGTCAAACCATGACAAAAAAGAAACCCGTCCAGTGTTCGCTCATGGCGTGTACCCATATACCCCGCGAATAGAACAAAAGAAACCAAGAAAAATAACGACTAGAGAGCTTTGATTGGGCTTCGCGAGTACTTGACTGGGCTCCTAGCCCGCTCGCCCTTGCTCGGGCTCCTGCGCCCGCTTGGTGTGTAATGTGGCAGCATCAACGGTGTCGCTCGTGGGAGGGAGCTGTCGGTATCAGATCCATCTTCCAGTAAAGCGTGTCGCTTCATCCGTGGCGTCTGAACGGGCATCCACATGACACCAGAGTCGTCGCCCATGCCGTTAGCACTCTTCACTGGCTCCCGGTTATACGGCGCTGCGTGGCCGCCATTGGAACCGCGACCGAGAACCAGATTGTTTCCGAACACGCACAGGATGATGACGGCGAAGAAGAACCCCTAGTCATGTCAGTATGTTTGAGCTTTGAAGAGACGCGGCAACAATACTCACCCATGCCTTGAAATTCATCGCTTCTGAGAATTCGTTGATAATCTCGGCGATTTGCTTCGCCGTAACCTTGACTCGCATAATCGACTCTGGGTTCTGTACCATGCAGTCGTACCACTTGTCGCACTGAGACTGAAAGAAGGGCCTATCATTGGTCTCGCAACCATTGTCCTTCCAGTGTTTTGTGCACTCTGCAATTGAGCTCAGGATTTCTAGGCGAGCGCCCTCGTTCGCGTTCCGAATGTCAGAACGAATCGTCGACACAATGGACCACCCGACACCAATCACGGTTGTGGCCACTAGCATGTTGATGAAGAGCTGAATCCACCGATGCAGATTTTCAGGTGCATTAGGATGTTCGTCGAGCATGTGAAAGATGGAGCCTAAAAATCCGCGCTGCTGCCGCCTGCCTTGGCCCTTTTGCGCTCTGCCTTCGGACCAGACAGACGCATCCGTTTCGCCTTCCGACTCATCGTTATCCTGATAGCGCACAACGCTGCTTACGTCGCGGTCGAGGTTGTGTCGCTTCCGCTTCCGCGGAAGGGCTGCGCGTGACGAGTCTCGGCTGTTCCTAATCTCGCCCTTGCCCGAGGTGTGTTTCTTTTCGCGCAGATATCGGCCGTAACGTGCCGATTTGCTGACCTTGGTTGGAGTAATGACGCCTCCCATAAACACGTCGCCCATGTGGTCCACGTCCGGAGTGTCGTTCGGCATATCGGACGCTTCTGTGGGGGCTGGGCTATCTTCTGCCCCGGAGGCTTCAGAGAGAACTGTTTCTTCGAGCGGTCTTCGCGGCGTCGTGAAAGCTGGGTTACGGAAGGGAGGTGCGGCACTTTTAGGCGGAATATGAGGTGCGAAACGGGTCACCGACGGCGGCTGTGGTTTGGCTGAGGAAGGGACGCTTGCAAATGGATTTGGACGCCCATTTCCTTTAGAAGGGGATGAGAAGCCACCTGGACATTGTTAGCAGAGCTCGGTCGACTGACTGCTGCAAGCAGGCGTCGCCAACTGCCGCGAGGGGCCGGCCAGGTCACGTACTGAAGCCCGTGTTTCGTTGTGCGACTTGCGTAAAGGGACTGGAAGGGTCGCAGGGCGCAATGCCACTGTATTCCCATTCCATGTGCCCCTCGCCGCTGCGATGATTCATGATGGCTGATTGACGAGGATGGCTTTGGGTCGCTGCTAGTGCTGGAGTGATAAACGGCCACCGTTGAGAAAACGCGGCGGCGATGGAAGTACTTTCGCCTTTATTTTCCCAAGCAACCACATGTGGCAAGTAAACAAATGCTTCCAGAAGCTAGCGGAGGTATGTGGCTTGTGAAGCTTGTAGCTGTGGCTGACGCTGTGGCGTTTGATTAGGTCAGCTTTTTTTTCCAAGGCGCTTGCTCCTTGTTAGAGCAGCCGCCTCGCGCCCATTGTTAGCCATAATCTCGAACCCATCATCGACCTAGGCTGCGCATTGAATCAACAACGCGTTGTTGATATCTTGATCAGGGAGCCGTCTTTTAATATTTCAATACCCATCTTCCTTCCTTCCAACAAGTTAGGCGACGGCTGGCATCATGTCGGAAAACGGCTCGCTTGCGGGCTCGCCTGCAGCGATAGACCCTCCCGTTAACGATGGGCAGGAGAAGGAATTCGAAGAGGAGGTTGCAGCTGCGGAGTCTGACAGGGACTCCGACATGCTGTCCGAAATCGACGAAGATCAGTTTGAAGACTACGATCCTGAGACGGCCAACATTGAAGACCGACCCGTTGACATTGATGAAGATGTTGCTCGAACGCTCAAGGTATCGAAACGAAAACGAATAGAAGGACAGCCCAAGAAGCCTCGAGAAGGTCGACGTGAAAAGAAGAGACGCGACCGTGACACCGATGTCGCAATGGAGGATGCATCTGATGGGGACCAGGAGCGCAAGCCTCGACGCCGAAGAGCTGCGGCCGAGGGCGACCGGGCTTCTGGGGCAGCTCGAACTAAGCAGACGTCGCCGGCGGCAGAAGATGATGAAAATCTCTCGCCAGAAGAGCGGCGAAAGCGTGCCATTGACAGGGCACTTGATGCGGCCATCAAGAAGGGCGGGTCATCATCTACGAGACGACGGAAGAAGGATGAAATCGTATGTGAAATTTGGACTGCGAACCTGATAATTTATGCCTAACTTGGGAAAAATAGGACCTGGAAGACGAAATCGACGAACAGTTGGCCGATCTGAAAGTGCAGATGGAGAAGGCCTGTTTGGCTGACAACGAGGCCCGACGCGTCGGGCAGCCGGCGCTGCACAAGCTCAAGCTTCTGCCGCAGGTGAACGCAATTCTGAACCGAAACAACGTTCAACACGCAGTGTTGGACCCCGATACCAACTTTTTGCTGCATGTCAAGTACTTTTTGGAACCTCTGAGCGACGGCTCTCTGCCAGCGTACAACATCCAGCGCGATCTGTTCACGGCGCTTACCAAGCTCAACATCGAGAAGGAGACGCTGCGCAGCAGTGGGATTGGAAAGATTGTTCTATTTTACACCAAGAGCAAAAAGCCAGAGGCGAGCATCAAGAGGATGGCAGAGAGGCTGCTGGGCGAATGGAGCCGCCCTATTTTGAAGAGGACGGATGATTACAAGAAGCGCCATGTCGAAACGCGCGAATTTGACTACCAGTATGTTTTTCTTGCACCTTTTCCCTTGCCGCGAGAGGAACCTGACCGGGACATGCCCTACCATTTTCCGAGTTGTTTTGGACTGTATTTACTAACACGACCTTTTTAGTGCGGCCAAACTACAGCAGCGCCAAAAGGCTGGCTCACAGTTCAGTCTCACACAGCGGCCGGCGCAGTCGGCTGCCGAAGTTGAGAAGGAGAGGCTGCTGGCGCCTTCGCGGGCGAACAACGAAGCACGCATGGCCAGCCTGCCGTCTAGCTATACCATTGCGCCAATGAGCACCTTTGATGGCAACCGGGCCAATGATCACCGACCTCTGGGTGCGAGCGGCATGGAAGCATTCCGCAAGATGACACAGAAGAGCAAGAAGCGGGCATAGAGGACAATATGGGTTGGGACATATGGCCTTGTCTCTTGGTATTGCGCGAGGATGCCGAGCCGTGAGCTCGTCTCTAATGGTTGCTTGTGCTATATGGAGATGGTATGTATTTTAGGAATTACGGCGTCAGGAATGGATAAACTGAGTAAACCTTGTGAAATCTTGCTGCTATGAGAAGATGATGCTATGCCGTGTATGCGAATGCCGTTCGCCGTAGGTAATTGTAGCTCGGTGTTGGAGATGGGCTACATGCAGAGAATCTGGATGTCTTAGATTTTGGTTACATTGTGGTTGGCATGTGGGTGGGTGTTGTCGGGGTGCGCCTATGTGCATACTGTACCTCTGATCTACCAAGGTACAGCACTAATAAAGTATCGGACTTGGCCATGATCAGCTGAAAAGTCAAGGTATGTTGAGTTGGCAGATTCTTTGAAGCTCTTCAATTGTCTGACCCCTGATAAGTGACATAAAGTTGTCGGTACTTGGTAGATTAAGTTAGTAGGTAGTTTCTCAGTAGCTCGGCCACGGACATCCAGCCTGCGGTGACGCTTGCTGCGGACGGTTTCGATTTCTTTTCTTGCATTTATTTTTCTGGCCATTAGCATTCTGGAATGAGTTTGTATGAACAACCAAACAACTGACTGAAAACTTAGTTGAAGCTGTGAAATGGTGTATTGGCTTTTTGGTCAAAGCCATGCGGTCTGACTGGCGAGACAATGGCTTTCGCATACGTCATGACACGACTCATTTCCGCGCTCCACTAAGCTGGGTGCTGCAACCACTGTAACCTTGGTGGACGCGCAGGGCCTTCCTTGGACCAACCTACCTGGCATCAGGCTTTTATTACTATTATTATAGTTAGTAGTAGGGTAAGAGGGTTATCATTGCATCGGTCAATCATTGTCAAGATTTAACTGCCCCCGCCCTATCCCTCGCCGTAGCTCCGCTACGCTGTATGAAGGTACCTGCTACCTGCCTTTGATTGATGAGGGGAATTCTGAGGTACAACTGTAGCCGATCTGTTTCTCGACCTCGTCCTTTTGTTTTTTTTTGCCGTGTGCATCATCCTTCCGCCAGCCACAATCCGTGCCTATTTGCTGCTCTTTGTTTCTACTTTTCCCTTTCGGATAAGCCAAGCTTGAAGAAGTCAAGCATCAATATACGTGCAGTCGTCATCATTCGACACCAAAACCCATCCAATAGGTAAGTGCGTGGGAACCAAACATACCTGCACCCCCCGCTTGCCATGCTGGAACAGCCCGCGCCGCCTCCCGGCTGCTGCATACACTGCATCGCTCTGAGAAGCACCAGGCTCTGCCGTTGGCCCGTTGCTGCGGCCTGCCTGCATGCATGCATGGAATACTTCCAGCCTTTCGGCCCCCCGATGCGCGCAGCGCTGGCACTCCTTCTGCCATGCAAGAGATGCTGTTAGCGGGCATGTTGGGTCTGCATGCGTCACTCACTCACTGCAGGGCCACAACAAGCCAGCACCGCACCGCTGTCCCACAGACTGCCCAAGGCCGTAGTGATTGAGGCAGCAGCTGTCGAAAAAAAATAAAATAAAAGGCAAAAGCAAAGACGACTCTTTCACTCCTTGGTCAGGCATCACGTTGGGCTGTGCCAATTACCTACATATCTACCCAGTCCCTTATCAACGCGGGCCATGGATAAGAAACGTGTGGTGGCACGAGCATCTGACACATGGTTTTGCCTAATCGGCTGACCCAAATCTATTGCGACAGACCAGACACAAACCTATTTCTTTCGCATCCTTCACTTCGCGCCCACGCAAGGCGAACGTTTCGATTTTTGATCGCCTTGAATACAGTACGCGATTCTGCCCATTCCCGATCTGCCCGACCGACCGCGACCGAGTTCCTTTGTTCGGTATTCAGTTTACAAAGTAACCCCCCGAATGAGCCTTGTCCAGCCGCCACGCCTCAAGACCAGCCGGAGGCCGCCACTTAGATCTTTGCGATTGACCTTGTTCCATCGAAACACGACTGCGAATCACTCAGAACAACGTAATTCTACGGCGTGAGAGCTGTGCGACGACAAGATGAATGGCAACGAGGCTCTACCAGAAGCCAACCCGACACTGGCGTCCGGCGGCGTGTCCAATGGCGACAGCGTTGCTTCCAAGAAGCGCAAGAAGGACGGACTAGCACCGATTATAACGCACAGCCCTGAGCCAGTAGACAAGACCGGGTAGGTTCATTTCTCATCTTTCTATTGTTTTTTTTGCTATTATTTTCCACTCTGTGCCTTGTTCCTCGGTCGCTCCACGCCCTGCGCCAAGCGGCTGCAGCATGGAGCACGGCGCACAAAGAGCATGCTTCACTTGGAGATTTTGGACGGAGCGCCGAATCACCATGAACGCAAAGCTGGTCATGCCTCCCAACAGCTGAGACCTGACTGTCTCGGGCGACGACAAGCGGCAGTCAGGAGGCGAAGGCAAATATGGAATGGAGATGGCGCGCGAAGCCGAGCCATGTTGCGAGGTGGCAGAACGAACGAGTGACATGATCTATGGGACATGCAGGTTACAATCTGCCAAGCAGACGACTTGCCGTGCGCCTGATGAATGAAAGAGGCGCGGTTGTGTCCCGTGGGACCATGGGCGCGGTCGATCTGGTCCGGAAAACACGTGGGCGAGATCTCCGAGAACAGGGGAGGCAGACGGCGGGGAATTTATCCATGGTCACTGGTGAATCAGGTACAAGAAAGATGCAAACGAGAGACTTGTGAGAAGGGGTCCTTTTTTTCGAGGCTCGTGTCGGGCGGGATGCTTGCGATGCAGTCAGTGATCAAGCCATCATCGATCAAGGTGAATCACAAGGGGCTACCCATGTCTACAGGGTTGATGGGGCTATGCTCAGGATAGCTGCTTCTTTTTTTTGGGCTGCTTGCTGATGGACTTGCGGGCGGCAGTGGAAGCTGATTCCTGCACTGTCGTGGAACCTGGACACTGTTCTTTTTCTTGGACACGGCACCTTTGTCTCTCTGGTGAGCGCGTCCTTTTTTTAGCGGCATCGCCATTGGGTCTGGGTCCGGGTTGGCCTTGACTTGCGCTAGCACTGGCCTACCACCCAACTCAAAGACTGAAGACGGGCTCTCCAAGGAAGGACGCTGATTATGCTACGGCTACGTCAAGCTCTGCATCGAGCTCGTCTGTCGGCAACCTTGCTCGCTGCCACCACAAGCTCTTCATCGCAACACCCATCATCTTATGAGCGTCTTGTCGTCTTTTTCAAAACAAAAGACCTCATCACCACACCACAGCACACCACAGCACACCACACCGCACACCAACCCAGGCACCTACGTCCAGGCTTTTAGTACCTTACCTACTTGCCTGGTAGGTACCTGAGGTAATAAGGTCCTTGCGCTCGTCAGCCCCGCGAACTGCTCCAGCCCGCACC